>NW_012267275.1:5024766-5031508 GCF_000151885.1 Dipodomys ordii | reverse complement strand
ACAAAGGAGGAGGCTGCAATGCTTGGTAAGAAATGTACGCATTATCCTGCCCATGCAATTGTACCCCTCTGTATAGTATGTTCACAAATAAAATAAAAAAAATTAAAAAAAAAGAAAGCGTTTAGGATTTTGTGGTGTATGCCTATGAATTGCCTTGGAAAGCTCTGCGCAGTCACAGAGGAAGGGGCTGAGGAGTTTTCACAAATAGTTTTAAGTCTCCTGAGACAAAGAAAAACTGCCCCGTCTAGGCAGCTTGCATGCCTGGCAACTGATGCAAAAGCTCTCAGCAGGACTAGGTTACTCAACTTTTTTTTTGTTATTGTGAAAATACAGTACACAAGGGTTACAATCACATGAGCAAGGTAATGAGTTCATTTCTGATCAAGCATGGTTGCCTCCTCCTTTGTTTTTCCCCTACCATCCCTTCCCTCCCATCTCCACAACTGCACCCCCCCAAATTGTAAAGTTCTTTTATTGACATAGTGTCTTGTGCATTTCACTGTTGCAGTGGGTCCACCTGTATCCCTATTTAAACAATTTTTTTCCCTTCCCCTCCCCAAATTATACCAACATCAAATACAGTGAAAACAGGGGTATACCATGGGGGAGGGACATACAAAGCAACAAAAAAATCACATGGTACCTTATAAATATGTTAGAAACAATAGCGGGAAAGACAACACTTAGTGAACACTTAAGAGTTCTAATGAAACAAAAGAACAAAGACCTTGAGCAAGGTTGGAATCCTATTATAGGTCATTTTGATTGGTCATATGCACATGTTGAAACAGATATAACCATATACATAGATTGAAAATTTTGTAGATGAATTTCAAAACATTTATTTAGACATTTTCACAGAGTATCAAAATTTTAAAATACGAATTGAATAAAACAGACTGACTGTTATAGGTAGGTATGTTTGGAATCATTCTTATTTGTTTGCTTTTCTTGGGATTGCATTCAAGTCCTTGTGTATTTGAGGCAATTGCTCCACCACTGAGTGAATTTTTTTTACTGTGAAAATACTGTACAGAGGGGTGACAATTACATGGACAAGATAATGACTACATTTCTTATCAAGCATTGTAGCCTCCTCCTTTGTTTCCCCTTCCCATCCTCCCCCACCCCCCACCCAATCCTCCCTGCCCTCCCCCACCCCGCACCAAAGTTGTAAAGTTCGTTTTTTGACATAGCGACTTGTACATCTCATTGTTGCAATGGGTCCACCTGTATCCCTATTTAAATGATTTGTTTTTTCCCTTCCCCTCCACAAATTATGCTGACATCAAATACAGTGAAAGCAGGGGTTAGCTTTGGAATAGATATTTAGAAACAATCTACCTCCACAAAAACTTCCATAAAGAAATGTTATACAATGAGTAATAAAACAAAACCCAAAACAGCAGTGTATTTTCATGTGGAAAAGGTGAGAAGGGTATCTAGGGGTGGCTTCCTGAGGAATCGTCCAGGCCTTTCTGCTGCTCTCCCTTGAGTCTGGCACCTGTTCCACCAGTAACTATGTTTCTCACCTCTCACCCTATTCTTTTTTTTTGTTCCACTTAGTAAGGCCTTGAGGTTATCACAAAGATCAAACCTATCACTTTTTCTTTTACTTTTTTTTTATTAACGTACGTTACTACCTTAATAAATGTCATTCTCCATCTTCATTATCAAACAATTATGTCCATGAGGGAGATTTTCTTTTCATAAAAATATTTTTGTTTAGTACTTTAAATCTGAAGTTTGGAAGAATACTTAGCACATAACAATATATTAAATATGTTTTAGTAAATGAAAAGGAAGAAGGGATAAGATGATTAGGGAGAGGAGTGACTTCCCTTTGAGGAGAAATCAGGGAAGAACTTGGGAAGATCTTACCTTTGATATGAGTCCTGCAAGGTGGGAGTTTCTTTTCAGGTGGAAGTAGAGGATGCTGAATAGAGAGGATGGAGATCTACGTGTCAATTGTCTTCAATAGTGTAATTGGAATCCTCAATAGCAATTTCCCTATTACAATGTCCATTAAACTGATTCTGGATGAAAGTGATTGGGGAAGGTTTAGTGCAGTAATTCTCAACACAGATGATTCTGGTACAGGCCAACCTGAGCACAAAACAAGACCCTATCTCAAAAATCACCAGAACAAAAGCAACAGGTCAGGGTCAAATGGTAGAGAGCTTGCCTAGAAATCAGCAAGCCCTGAGTTCAAGGTGAGACATTAATTTTTTTCTGTATTTTTCATTAAGCTAAAACATATATTTGTAACAATATAAAACACAAATGAAATAAAACAAACGAGCAGCGTTATTTGGGAAATATCTCAAGTGTTACATTTGATGATGAAAGAAAATGCAGGTGCAAAGCACAGTGTAATTTCAAAGTTTAAATTAGATTTCCAGATCTCTAAATAGCTTCCTTTAGAAGTTTTCAAATGGCCAGTGTAGGGAAGTTGCTGAGCTCACTTGAGGATATGCAGTAGTTGAAACATCAGTGTGTGTGTGGAGGGATTGCGGTACTGGATGATTTTCAACCAGATGGATTGTCCAGAAGTGGCCCCCATGTAGCTCCCGCAGGACCTTCTTTTTTTTAATCTCTTAATAGCATAAAATGTTTTTCTGCTTACCCAGAGAGTGAGACTCATAGTGATTAAACAGGAAATGGTATTAATTTTGATCATTTCGAGTGAGCATGGTGAGCACAGAGATGCAGGGAATCTGCAGCCCTGCTCTGGGTCTGGATACTTGTGTGAGTCTGGTCTCCATTCTGTCTGGTACAAAGGCGGTCTGTGGAAGTGTTCAGTTGGAGCAAGCAGGAATGTGTTGTGTCTCTGAGATTTCCTGTTCCCCCTCCCTTTCCTTTTTCCACAGAGATAGGTCCTTTGGTGAAAAGACAGCTGTGCTTTCTTCTTATTCTTCAAGACTGAAAGTCATGATTTAGGACATACAAATGTAATTTCAACTTTGACTGCCTGCTGCTTTATTTCATGCACCTGCTCTTGGAGGAAGGAGAGCCAGGATTTTAAGAGGCCATTTTGAGGCCATAACTGCCTTTGACCTGAGCTATCCCACAGGGACAGGGAAAACAAAAGCACTTATTCATAATGTAGGATCTAACCAGGGAGGAACACAGTGTAGTTATATTTACATAATCAACACATAGACTTATTTTATTAAAATTTGTACTTGAGTCACAAAAAGCAAAAAGACTTCTCTTTTTTATTTTTAAAACACATGTGTCAAATCATATATTGATTTTTAAGTTAAACTTTGTCTTGTACTCCAATTTAAAATACCTACATAATATTTAAAAATGTTAAAAGTATCCATATTAAAGATATTGTCGACAATTTCTAATAGTTTCTAACTAGTATGTCTTATATTTAAAATGTTTCTTCTATATTTGATTAATAATCAGTTTCAAAGGTAAGAATATTATTATAAACATTCTAGACAGTTTTACTAGAAGGGTAAGACAGCTAACAAATTAATTGTTTTAATAAGCAATTACGGTCAGTTAAATCATTTCTTGCAGTGAATGGAGTATAGCCCAAGTTAATTAAATCAAGTACTTAATTTGTCTCATAGAAGAAAACAATTTTTTTAAAGTCCCTCCTTCAATAGGTGGTTAATAAGATAGCTAATTATCTCCTGGTTCTTTTGTCCATTATTTGCCATGGATTTTTCCATCTTTGCTGCTTTGAATTAAGAAGGTCCATTTCTCCTGCTGCAGAACAAAAGCTGCCTAGAATAATTTATTCCATGTGGATTATAAGTTTCAGAAACAAAGCAGGAGAGAGAGAGAGAAAAGTTGAAAAGCACCAGGTTGTAAATACAGGGTAATGCTTTGGCTGTCTGGTGACACCATGTATTTGTTAGAATTGATGAACAGCAGATGTCCTGGGACTTGTGAAAACATCTGCAACAATCACTTGAAGGTGAGAAAATAATCTGACTAATTTCCTTTCCTGGTTTGTTCTGTGCTTTCCTTATAAATTATTTTTCAGCCAACTACCCCTTCTTTCCATCATGCCCATATGGAATGTAGTCAAATAAGTTTCTCAGTTGCAGAATATCATTACAAATGGACGGGTCTAGCAATCTGGAGTTTTTTATTTAGTCCACAGTGCCCTCTTCTACTGCAATAGATAACAAACCTAGCTTTTACTTCCATAATATTCTTTATGCCTGTTTGATAAATTAGTAAGCCTCAGTGACATGAAAACAAAGATGATTTATTGATAGAGGTTTTTTTTTCCTTGATGGATTGTTACTTTCCTGGATGAGGTCATGTGTGGTGGAAAGCAGAACATGTAGGTAAGGCACAGCCAATCCAGCCAAGTTCCTGTGGTGTTGCTGAGCAATCAGCTTGAAACTGCTGAGTGTGAGACCTTCTTTCTTTATACTAGAAAAACTAGTTGTACAAAGGGGTTTTGTTGAGATGTTTACAACCTGTGTATAATATATTTTGATCAATTCATCCATCTGTATTACTTTTTCTTAACTATCCTCTCCTACTTCCTTTTCACTTTTCTACTTTGTAAAACTTAAGATACTCTGGCTTCCCAGTGAATCTAACACTACATCCAACATATTGGAAAATCTAACAATATGTTGGATGTAGTGTTAGATTAAGTGGGAAATTTGTAAATTGGGAGCATTTCTCCTGAGAGGAACTGATCATATTCTGGTACACATAGTGTTAGATTCAGGGAATAAAGGAAAATAGCTCCTCAGAAAGGGCTGTTTTATCTCTTGCTCACAAGAGTCCATGAAACCATATAGAACCTGCCCACTTTTATTCTACTTTTTCTGAGCAGGAGTTGTCATCCTGTTTATGGCCATGTAAAATATGATCTCGGGAAGATGATCTCAGACAAAGTTTCTGCTTTCTTTCTGTTAATATCATTCTGATATCAATTTATCTTCATTCTGAAAAGAGGTCTGAAGATGATTCATAAATCGGTGAGCAATGTACCCAAGTTTCTTTGCTTACTCAAATCCTTTACTTCCTATTTCTCTTTTTCTGATTCTCCCACAAAACCTTTCAATATCAATAGCTAAAAGGAGAATTATAGGAGTCAACTGTATAAAATATAAACAGATGGACAAAAATTTTCATCTGCTCAGTGGCTGCTGTGGCTTGTGAGTGTTTCTCTGACATGCTCAGGGTTTACTTAAGTGGAACCTCAAGTATCCACTGCAGTGAACAGCATCTTCAATCAACAATTCCGTGCATCTCTGGAAGACGTGTCTCAATGACAGCTGGCTTAGCTATAGAAGTGAAATCTGATAACTGAAATTCATCACAGAAGTAGAAATAAATTAGAAATAACCCTATAGATAATTCACACTTAAAGGAGAAGCCTAAAACAGGTTTCCTGAAAAAGGTACAATTTGTCAACTGCAAAAGTTCACTATGGATTGTAGTACCAAAATAACCAATGTGTGACAGGTATCCTACCTGAAGCCAAAATAAATGACTTTTCCAAAAGAGATGAAGGACAGGCTTAGGCTTCCTCAGAGCCAGAAGCTATACAAAGAAAGCTTCCATCAACTCAAGGTGAAATTAAGTCTGTGATATGTTTTGAATTGAAGTACTGTCCATTGGATTCCTTGGGGGCAGTTTACCCTGAAGAGAATTTTACATTTCCCATATCCTAATTAGTGAACTTGAAATTGCACACATGCACTACAGTGTTGAACTAAGGTACACGGAAAAAGTTCAGGAACTTGAACTTGAACTAAGGTACACGGAAAAAGTTCAGGAACTTGAAACAATGCATGCAAGAAGATGTCAAACCTTAGCGAAATCTAATCAAACCCATATGATAATCACTTACTACATGTTTATTATTTTGAGTCACTAGATGAGGAATATGGTAGAAGTACAGTGACTAAGATATAGTTATGGAGAACTAAGTATCTAGTGAAAGAAAGAGATATAAAACGTTGTGACAAAAAGGAGACTCAAAATTTTGGAGAATAGAGTTTAGAATGAGAAGTCAATTCAGGAATAATTTGCTCTCTACAAATTCTGCATAATGGAATAAATTTTCTTTCCCCTTCTCCACACTGAGTCAGCTTTTTGTTTAAACTAAGATTTTAATATTTAATTCTGCATAATGGAATAAATTTTCTTTCCCCTTCTCCACACTGAGTCAGCTTTTTGTTTAAACTAAGATTTTAATATCTCTTCGCCAATGTATATCACTCGCTGAATAATAGATTCTTACCTTTACATACCCTTCATTCCTTTACCATGATATTACTTTACATAACTACTGGTCTGATTCAACCATAATACATACCTATGGTGAAGAAACATCTTATGGTGAAAACTATATTGTTTTTATGTTTCAATCAAATGAAAGCCCATATTTTTTTTAATGCTCAGTAGTATTCTCTGTGTCATTTGATTCTACAGTTATTGCTGAAAAATATTTGCATTGTCTCTGATATTTAGACCATATAAATGAAACTGTTTAGAACACACCTGAACAAATGTTCTATGTATACAATTATAGTTCTTTATTGTAGATGCTAAGGTGTAGGAATGCTAGGTGGTATGATTAATACATTTATATATAACTGCCCAAATACCCTCCTTAGTTACTCTAACATTTGTATATCTACCAATTACTCTTTTTGTCACCATATTTGGAATTTTCATCTATTTTCTTCATTTATCTGTGCAACCAGAATTTTAACAATAGTGGCAGTTAGTTATTGGGTTTTTATTT
>NW_012267275.1:5009438-5017931 GCF_000151885.1 Dipodomys ordii | reverse complement strand
TCAGATGTGTATTCTTTCCTTGGCTTTCTCTCACTTGTCTAACTCTCTGTCCTGTGATGGCACACTTGGTGTGTTTCTCTGGCTTAGGACTGTTCACTGGAACTCTAAAACTGCTTTCTATGCAAGAGCTTGTTCAGCTTCCAGCTTCTCCTCCGCCATCTTGTCCTCTCTCTCCAGTTATTGGGTTTTTAATTTGTATTTCCATTTTGATTGATATGGATCTTTCCTATGATATTCCACATTAGATTTTTCTTTTCTTCTTCTTTTTTATTGTGAAAATACTGTACAGAGAGGATTCTTCATATAATTAATCACAAGCTCAATATTATATATGTGATTTACAAATATTTTCATCTCCCATGATATAGCTTCTCATTTTGTGTGAGTGTGTGATCTTGCCAGGCACTGTATACCTGTTACAGGCTTCCAGAAATGAGGTGAGTTTTTTTTTTGTAATGATCACTGTGATATCTCTTAGAAAGCAAAAATATTAGTCTTGATAAATTATCCACTTTTATATTTTTAAATATATCCTATGAAGAGTCTTGTTAACATAATTGAAAAACTCAAAATACCAGTTTTTAGTTCTATGTTTGTATTTAGACGTTTTAGTTTTAGGAATTATATTATTTATGATTTATTTTGCATGATCAGCGTTCAACTTTTTGCCTCTGGAGATTGAGTTGGTCTTAACACTATTTAAATGCAGTTCAGGACCAGACTGGACAAATTGCTGGCAAAATTCCATCATATCTAGACATATGGTGACTCACACATGTCATCCTGGCTACTCAAAAGGCTGAGATTTGAGGACTGTGATTACAAGCCAACTCAGACAGGGAAGTCTGTGAGATTTGTATCTCCGAGAGCCCATAAAAGGACAAAAGTGGGGCCATGGGTCAAGATATGCTAACCTTGAGCATAAAATCTCAGAGACAGTCCCCAGGTCTTAAATTCAAACCCCAGGATTTACACACACACACACACACACACACACACACACACACACACACACAGATTAATGAAAAGCTGAGTATAGTGGTGCTTGTGTGTCATCTCAGTTATGAGAGAGGCTGAGATCAGGAGGATTACAGTTTCATGCAAATCCAGGCAATAAAATTCACCTGACCTCATTTCCACAGAAAAAGTTGGGCATGTTGCTTTATATCTGTATTCTCTTTTATTTTCCAGAAGGGATTATGTGAACAGATAGAAATTGTTCCTAGCATTAGCGAAATTCACTAGTGAAATCACTGGACCTAAATATTTTTTGAGAAGATTTTGAATAGAATTCAGTTTCCTTAATAGATAGAGGACTATTTAACTATCTAGTTTTTCTAATTTAGTTAATCTATATCTTTGAGTAATTGGTCCAGTGTGTCTAACTTTTAGACTTTATAGGTATAGGATTGTTTATCTTACACCTGTAAAATTCTGCTAACGCTCATAGGGTCAGCAAACCTGATACTTGACAATTGCATTTCCTCTCTCACCTTGGCAAATGTGGCCAGAAGTTTATAAATTTTATTTATCATTTCCAAAGACAGTTTTTTTGATTTTATAATTTTTACTCCTTTTTTTCCTGTTTTTCACTAATTTCTACATTCTTTCCTCTAGTTTGTTAAGAAGGAACTAATGTCATTATCTTGAGAATTTTATATTATTGCAAAGTGAACATTGAGTGTTATAAATTTCTTTACAAACCCTGCTTTCACTGCAAACCACCAGTTTGATATACTGAATTATCCTATTCATTCGGTTCAGCTTTTTAAATTTCCTTTGAGACTTAATCTTTGACCTATGGATTATATAGAATTATGTTGTTCCATTTTTAAATATTTGGAGATTTTCCAAAACCTTTGTGTTATTGATATTAATTCCATTAGGAACTGAGAACATAATTCATATGGTTGAGTTGAGGTCTGTTAGCAGTTGGCCCCTGTTTGGAGTTTGTTTCTGCAATGGTTATCTTCAGCACACTAAAGAATTCTCATTCCTGTAGTCATACTTGTGTTTAGTATGAAAATAGGAATCCTGAGGAACATTTTATCTGCATGTTACAATTTGGATAGCGTTCTGAAGCTGTACCTCTAAAAAGAGTTTGCATGTATGTGTGTGTGTGTGTGTGTGTGTGTGTGTGTGTGTGTTTGTGTGTGTTCCTCCCTTCAATATTCTACTCTTACTTCTCACTGGATATGGGATAGTGTGCTAGCACATTGTGGCAGGACATTCTTTGTAGTGCAGAGTAACTCTGTCAAGTAGTTGCTGAATCATCGGTCTCAGAGATGTGATCTTCTCAATTCTTGTTCTCCCTTTCCTCATATCTGTGAGCTTCAAATGCATAATCCTGCCCCTTGCTCTGAGATTTTTCTTGGGTTTTTTTTCTCTCTAATTTTTTTCCTTACACTGACTCAAGAAGACCAAAACAAAGGCTTGGTGCAACACTAGAGCACTCAGACTAGAGTAAGGTGGTAGAACAGCATGAGTATGACCCTGGGTTTGATCCCCAGCCCTGGTAGAAAAAATAAGAACAATAGCTTCCCTGGACCTTTTGGATGAGCCCTAAACATTTATTCTCTCTTCCATTTTCCTTCTGGTACACGTTGCTATCAAGCTGTTATGGCTACTTGATAATTGCTTCAGAGAATTACCATGCAAATGCTCCCTGCTTTGATAGTCTCCAGTTCCATCCAGTGTCTTTGATCCAATGTTTGTGTTATCAAGTCTTCATCATCTACAAATTTCTCAATTATGTTCATGGATGAAGAATTTCTTTTGCTCATGTTGTATTCATGTTGTCCCAGTTTCCATTTCAGTAGCAGCTTTGTCAGTTCTTCAATTAATAAAGATCCAAGCTCTTGGCATGGGCAAAAAGAAACCTATTTATGCATAAGATGAAGTTCAGAGGACTCACAGCAGTAAAAGAAATACCTAGGAGACAACAGAATATGTGATGTTGGGAGGAAATTCAGAATTGAGTTTGCTGTCTTTCATGTCTGGTGGTGTTATCTTCATTTCTGCCACCGTATCTTACTTAAAATAATGCATTAGTGATTAAAGGCTGAAAAAAACACCCACAATGACTTTGTGTTCTTAATGAAATTACATGTTCAAGTTTTTTTTTTGTTTCATGTGGAAGAAAGAGCAAATCCTAAGTTCCTCATGAAAAATGGCAATTACTATGGTTAGGAACAGTGGGCACACTTGTAATACTAGATACTCAAAGGTAGTGACTAACAGGATTGTGGTATGAGGCCAGCCCAAGGAAAAAGATATGGAGAACTTCATTTTCAGTCAATAAAAAACAGGGTTCAGTCATTATTTATTCTCATTGCTTATTCTCTTTATTACATCTCAGGTGCAGTTTTAGTTATGTTATAACAATAAGGGATAGCTTATTACTTCTGAAGGTTACTCTGTCTGAAACATGGAGCTTGCATTTATCAATTTCTAAGAGGAAGTATGATCCTATGACTTATCTATAGAGTATTGTGTCAACAAAATTTATGCTTCTTAATTTTACTTCTAGGTAAATTTGCTTTCACAGTACAATCTTTTTCAATGAGAAATAATTTGTGAGCCCAATATCTTTTAGAAAATTACATTTCAGTATTTCTTTCACACATTGCACAGATATTTAAAATAACACTGATCACTTTAAGGAAATTCATCTTCAAATATAAGCTAATTGGAGTCTTTTAGAAAATATATTCATTGGAATGAAAAACGTGCTTAGGAATACATTTTAATGTTTTACTAGCAAAAGAAAAGAAAACTAATGAAAAGATGTCTCATAAGTAGTAAGATTTATAATATTGATAAGAGAAGCATAGCCGCTTATTATAACAGTTATTGCTGCTCAGAACTAGAAATTTCACCTTGTAGAATTTTCAGGGATTGATAACTCTGACAGTGTTTGGATGTGTAAAGGAGGTAAAGATACTAGTATTGCTCACCTATTCTGTGCACTCAGAACTTCTGTCAAAATGAATGTAGAAACAAGGCCACGCTGAAGTTACCAGCACAACTTTGTTCATTACAGCATCATTTACCCTAGCTAAGATGTGGAACCAACCCAGATGCCTTTCAGAAGATGAATGGATCAAGAAAATGTGGTGTATATACACAATGCAATTCTATACTTCTATCAGAAAGAAGGATATAGCCTCATTTGCAAGGAAATGGAAAGACCTGGAAGGAAATCATATTATGTGAAGTAAGGCATAAGGCAGACCCAGTGAAACATAGGCTACATGGTTTCCTGCATTTGTAATAATTGCTATATGTTTAGGATAGTCCTAACAGAGGATCACAATAGCTCAATAGCTATGTACATATGACCATATGAGATGATGCTAATTGAAATGAACTCCAAGAATGGAAACAAGTGTGTTATTTTCTCTACTATGTGAAGTTATTTCCTTTTTAAAAAAATTTTCCTTTGGATTATCCTCTGTTGTCACTGATTTTGATAATTGTGTCTTGTATATACATTTATCTGATTTGGGGAAGGGAAGGGGATTAGCATAATGGTGAGACAAAGGACAAAAGTGAACCAATGCAACAATGATTCTCACAAAACACTATGTTGGAAATTAACTTTACAATTTGGGGAGGAGGGTAGTCATAAGGGAGAGGAAGTGCGAGAAAACGAGATAGGGTTAACATGTTCGACAAGAAATGTACTCATTATCTTGCTTATGTAACTATAACCCTTCTGTATATCCCCTTTACAATAAAATTAAATTAAATTTAAAAGAATGAATGTAGGGACAGAACAGATGCGATGTTATCTCAACCTTCCCTCTCCAAAGGCTTAAGTAGGTCTTCTGTTATTTCTTTTTTGGGGATTTCATGGATGTAGCAAATTACAGAGACTTTAAGTCACACAGTAAGAGCAAGTAAATATTTAATTAAGAGCCAAAAAAGGGTTGGGTTGTAAAGCAGATGAAGTGCTCACAGAATGTGGGTACTGAATTTGATGAGTGCAAGATGGAAAACTACTCTCATTGAACTCTTTATTAAGTCTTCGCTCTTCTACTGCCTTACATTTTCCTTGCTCTTTTTTCTTGTTCTTTTCATTTCCCTTAGTTCAGAGATAGACAATCATCATACCATTATTATATGTTGTAATTTGTAGGTCTGTCTTTGTCCTGATAAATACTTTATTTGTAGTCTTGCAATAACCTCAGTATCATGATGGGATGTATTATATTGAATATTATCAGATGTAGAAGTATATACATTTGGAGCTTGGAAATCTCAGGTATGTAGAAGTTAAATGACATTCATAGTCACATAGTTGTAAGTAGAAAGTCAAAATTTGAACTCAGCCCTGTCTAAAATTATTCTTTGGCATGTTACTAGTGTTTTTAAAGATTTAAAACATACCTCAGGGTTACTCAGTGGTCTTGTGCATATTCCTTTATGAGACGTGTTCTTTCAGTGATTCCTGTGGTGTAGTACTCTGGGCCATGATTTGAGAAACAAGGGAAAGTCACTTGCTTGAATTGGAATCTTTTTTATAGATAATGAAATTTCTTATAATTTCATTTCATTATTCTGGTAAATATCCAAAATATGGCAGATTCATTTTTTCCTGAAGTTCATTTTCTTTGCTAAATCTAAAGCTTAAACTTTTTATTAGAATTTTCTTGACAAATTCTCCTTCGAGGTTTTTATTTAAAATCTCAATGTATTATCCTTTTTTCCTTCAGTCCATCCATTTAACTTTTCATTCCACTATGGATATTTTTTCTTTGCCTCTTCTGAACTCCTTTCAATTTATCTAGATCTTCTGAGCACCAACACGCACAAAATTGAGTGTTGTATTCCAGGTGCAGGCCTATCATTCATTTTGAAAATATTATCATATCTCATCTCTCTGTTCTGTGACACTGATACAATCTCTCAGTATTGAGTCCAAAAGAAACCTGCATGATTTTGTGCCTTAGCTATATTGAAGATTTCTATCAAATTTGACATTATAATTTACAAGCCTAAATATCTGTGCTTCTTCAAAAGAACTAATTTACATCGTTGAAGCTGGATGACATGTTTTTTCTTATACCATGTGTGCTTTCATCCTTTTAGTTTTTGTTGTTGTTGTTGCAGATGTTAATACACAGTCATTCTATTTTCTGCTTTGGAATGGATTTTGGTGAGAAATGCTCTTTCATATACTTCACAGCTATGGACAGCTATCAAAGGCAGAAACATACTTTATATCCCAAATTCCTCTGGCTTGAAATAGTGAATCTCAAGTGCTAAAATTTTAAATTCTCTAGGGGTAAGACATGGTGTCATAGATTTTATTTTTGGAGGCCCTGTGTGGCAAGTTCAACAGGAATTAATTGCTGAATAGTAGCTAAAGCATTTGACCTTCTGTGGCTTCCATCTTTAAAATATTTTCCCTCCACCACTATGCATTTGATACTTGAAAATTCTCCTTTTGAAAAGTTCTAATTACATTCTTAGAGTTCCAGGAAAAGGAAGACTGACTCATGCCCAAATCAGGAGAGCTAAGTGGTGAATGTAAGGAATAGTTATGCATGTAAAAAAATAACTATGTCTGAATGTTTCTTTGGTGTATACTTAAGGTTTCATGAATAGCTTGTTGCAATGATGACTTTAGTAGAGCTACAATAGTCATTCAATAAAGAGTTAGAGAAGTCTATCTAAGAAAATCTAGTTGAATGTATGTGTGAGAGAGACAGAGAGAGAAAGAGAAAGGGTGAGTATGAGAGAGACAAGGGAGAGAAGGAGAAGGAAAGGGAGAAAGAGGGAGAGAAGGGAGGAAGGAGTGGAAAAGGGAAGAGGGAGAGAAAAGAAGAGATACAGTGAAGTAAATACTTTGAAGTCAACAAATGTCTACTTATACCCTCTTTCTAAGCCAAGGATGAAATAAAGAACTATGAAATAATATTGTTCATATATTGAGAAGTTCACAATTATCAAGCAGTTCTTTTTTTTTTTTTTTTTTTTGGGTCCAGTCGTGGGGCCTGAACTCTGGGCCTGGGCAATGTCTCTCAGCTCTTCAGCTCAAGGTTAGCATTCCACCACTTGAGCCATAGTGCCACTTCTGGCTTTTTTCTTTTTTCTTATGTGGTGATGGGGAATCGAACCAGGGCTTCATGTATGCAAGGCAAGCGCTCTACCACTGAGCCACTTTCCCAGCCCCTATCAAGCAGTTCTTATCTGATACTTTTTTACTACAAAATCCTTAGAGAAGAGGAAAAATCCTTATCTTTGAGAATGAAAAGGAAATTATAGAAAGATTCACTATCAAAAAGAATTTGAGGAAGGGATATAACAAAATGTGTAAATAAGGACAGAGTTTGATCCATTGTAACAATGAGATGTACAAGACACTATATTGAAAACAAACTTTATAATTTTGGGGGCGAGGGGCAGAGGAGTTGAGGAAGTGGGGAGGGAAGGGATGGTAGGGGAAAAACAAAGGAGGACTGTTGTAACAATGAGAAGTACAAGTTATCATGTCTAAAAAGAGCTTTACAACGTTGGTAGGTAGAGGGGGGGAGAGAGGGGGGAAGAGAAGGATTGGGATTGAGGGGGAGGGGGGAGGCTGGGAAGGGATGTGAAGGATAAACAAAGGAGGAGGCTGCAATGCGTGGTAAGAAATGTACACATTATCCTGCCCATGTAATTGTAACCCCTCTGTACAGTATGTTCACAAATAAAATAAAACAAAATTTAAAAAAAAACAAAAAAAACAAAGGAGGAGGTAACACTGCTAGACAGGAAATGTACTCATTATCCTACTCATGTAACTGTAAACCCTCTGTACAGTATTTTTACGATAATATAAATATATATGAAAAAAAAGAATTTGAGCAGGATCTTTTTTGTTTATTGTGAGAATACCGTACAGAGGAGTTACAATTACATGGGCAAGATAACGAGTACATTTCTTTTTTTTTTTTTTTTGTCAGTTGTGGGGCTTGAACTCTGGGCCTGAGTGCTGTCCCTCAGCTCTTCAGCTCAAGGTGAGTGCTCTAACATTTGAGCTACAGCGCCACTTCCACGAGTACATTTCTTATCAAGCATTGTTGCCTCCTCTTTGTTTTCCCTTCCCATCCCTTCCCATACTCCTCCCCTCCCCCCACCCCCCACCAAAGTTGTAAAGTTCGTTTTTAGACATAACTACTTGTACATCTCATTGTTACAATGGGTCCACTTGTATCCCTAGTTAAACGATTTGTTTTTGCCCTTCTCCTCCACAAATTATACCAACATCAAATACAGTGAAAGCAGGGGTTATACCGTGGGGGAGGGACATACAAAGCAACAAAGAAATCATGTTATAAATATGATAGAAACAATTGCATGAAAGGAAAAAAAAACATTTGAATACTTATCTTGGGAGGATCTTTTTTTTTTAATTGTGAAAATACCGTACAGAGGGATTGCAATTACATGAGCAAGGTAATGAGTACATTTCTTATCCACCATTGTTGCTTCCTCCTTTGTTTC
>NW_012267275.1:4993663-5009388 GCF_000151885.1 Dipodomys ordii | reverse complement strand
CCCCCCCCGCCAAAGTTGTAAAGTTCATTTTTCCACATAAGGTCTTGTACATCTCATTGTTGCAATGGGTCCACCTGTATCCCTATTTAAATGAGTGGTTTTTTCCCTTCCCCTCCACAAATTATACCAACACCAAATACAGTGAAAACAGGGATTATACTGTTGGGGAGGGACATACAAAGCAACAAAGAAATATCTTATAAATATGTTAGAAACAATAGCAAGAAAAAAAAACCATTTGAGTCCTTATCTTGGGGTTCATTTTGCCTAACATCAACTTATCTGACCTTTTCTGCTTGTCTCAGACATATACTAGTTATTGCAAATAAAGGAAACCATGGGACCTCTGTTTCTTTGGGCCTGGCTGACTTTACTTAGTATAATTTTTTCCAAGTCTTTCCATTTCCTAACAAATGGGGCAATGGCATCCTTTCTGATGGAGGCAGGATCCATTCTTTTTATCTGCTAAGGGTAGGTAAGACCAGATATCATAGACTTCTTTATTGAAGGTTTTGTGCGATAAATCTCTAGCAAGGTTTAGTTGCTTGAAAGTTAAAGGTACTAAATGTGAATATTTATAAATAACACACAGTTAATAAAGTTGAGATATAAAAAAGCAGTGCTGCTCTGGAGAGAGTATATTCAGGATAGAGAAATTGGATAGATAGATGATACAGAGGGAATGACTTGAAAATCTCTAAAAGCAAATAGTTGGAAGAATGGAAGACATTTTCAGAGAACAGGTGGATCAAATTGATCATAACTAAATCTCAGGAAATAAAAGGGAGCTAGAGAGTTGGTTCATGAGAAACAAGTGAAATTTAGATTCTAAATAGAATTATTTAAACTTTAGATAGTGGGGGAAAAGACCCATCCAAAGGTTTGCACCAGCATATGACAAGATTTGATTAGATCTGTGTTGAGAGGAATATGTAGCCTGGGCAAGTGTAGTTTAGAGAGACAGAGGGAATTCAGTCAATGTTTAAGAGGAAATGAACTACTAAGCTATTGTTTTGGCTGGAAAGATGGTGACTATACTCACTTGTAGTTACCCTGAAGTTCAGCCTCACTTTATATAATACATTCCAACTACATCTCATTTATTATTATAAATGATTTTTTAAATCTATGGCAGTCTCTCTATTTGAGATACTTGTACATTTTTCTTTTATTTGAGAATTTGAACACTTATAATATCAGATGATATAAAGTTTCTGAACTTCACAAAACAAAATATTTTTTCTTAATTTACATTTCATTCTACATATATTAATCCAATTTTATCATTTTAATCCCTGGCATTTTGAAAGACTTTTACATCATGTGTATCATATTATAGCTAGACTAATTTAAAAGAGAGAAAGAAAGAGGGGCTTGAGGAGGCTTAAGAAATGAATGAAACATGGCATGTTCCCTTCAATTCTTGAGAAAGAAATTCTTATTTTGAGAAAGAGATGAGTTAGTTGAATTATTGGATCATTTTCAGACTTTACTTTCCATGGATCTGTGATTCATATACAAGAAAAATTGCTTCATCTTCTGACTGATGGTCCTTCCAATCATTGTTTTCCTCCTTGCCAGCAAAAATAAGATTCCAAACATAAAAATGTTTCAAGCAGACTTTCTGGCTCTGTAAGACACCAGTGACAAATACAACCCTCAACATTGCAGTTTGAGATGGTAAATCATCCAAAGTTCAATTTATAAAAGTCTGGAGATATATTTTGCTCAGCCTTCCACTGCCTAAATGTAAGTTCAGAATCCTCTGACATTCTACTAGAAACAAAAAGAAAGGAAAAAATAGTTAAATGTATTGACATATCTCTTTTAAGCCAATTCTATAGGTTTTCAACTATCTTGAAATAACATTTATTTTCTACCCACTCAGTCATCATTAACTATCTGTATCATTAAATAATACTTAGCATGGTGATGTGCTTGCTGCTGGTAGCATGTCAAATTGGCTATTCTGAGAGAACTTTGGGATAAAAAATTAGATCTTACATAAAATATTTTTGGGTATATATGTGAGTTTATTGTCACAGGAAATAAAAGAATCCTTGTATAGCCAAAAGTATATGATCACAAAACCACAGACACATGATTATCCAAAGTCAATTGGTATCAGTTAGTATTGGTTCATCCTCAAATTAGACCTTGGGATGAAAATACTGAGTAAAGATAGCCCTAAATGTCTAAATGCAACATGACAGGAAGAAAAGACAAGAAAGTCCTCCAGCTTTTTAACATCATCTGGCTCCCAGAAGAAGAAAATATGAAATCCTGTCAGAAGAAAAACTCTCAATTTCGATAAGCAGATTATTCATAGGATGAAATATACCAAATGTAAGCCACAGTTTTTTTTTTAGCTCAATAGACACAAAGAACTAAATCACAATGTGAGAGAGTCGATAAGCGATGACAATAGTGCTAGATATCCTAATGATTCAAAACACACAGACAGCTTATGTATACTTTTAAATTCCCTCTTTTGATTTGATTTTATTATTAAGGTGATATACTGAGGGGTTACCGTTACATAGTAAGATAGTGAGTTCTTTTCTTCTTTCAAACATTTACCCCTTCCCTCATTTTTCTCCAACTTTCTTTTCCTCCCAATCTCCGCCACAAGTTGTAAAGTTCATTTCCAATATGTTGTCTTATGAGTATCAGTGTTGCATTGGTTTGCCCTTTGTCCTTTTTCTGACCATTTTTTTGTTCCCCTTCTCTACCCCAATTCAGATAAACATATACACAATACACAGTACCAAAATCAAAGACAGTGACAACAAGGGATAAACCATAGGAAAAAAAGAATGAAAGGAAAAAGAAATAACTTCACATAATACATTAAAAACAACAAAAAGAAAAACCTCTTGTTTCCATATTTTGGAGTTCATTCTTAGCATCATCTTATATGGACATATGTACTTAGCTATTGAGCTATTGTGATCCTCTTCTAGGACTATCCTAGACATAGACTAATTATTACAAATGAGGGAAACCATGGAGTCTATGCTTCTTTGAGTCTGGCTTATTTCACTTAAATTCTTATGTTGGGAAGAATTTACAGAAGTAAAAGTAGAAGCTGATCGCTGGTGGCTTAATTCTAGGTATTCAGGAGGTTGAGATCTGAGGACTGCTGTTTGAAGCCAGACTAGGCAGTTAGTCTCTTATTATAGCTCCAGTGGTAGAGTGCTAGCCTTGAACACAAAAGCTCATGGATAGCACCTAAGCCCAGAGATTAAGCCCTAGGACTGGCAATAAAAATAAAAAAATAGAAAAAGTAAAAGTGGAATTAAAAATGACTACAAGAAACTATAAAGCTGTCTAGACTAATTTTATCAATTAGCTTACCTTGGAATTTGGTAAAGCTATAGGGCCAATAGATCTATCTGTGTATGTATCTATGTCTCGTTTTTCTCTATATATGTATGTATGTATCTATCTATCTATATATGTACCTATGTATTATATATCTACCATCAGTCTCTCATCATATACCAACCATCCATCTACCTTTATTTTAAGGATTTGGCTAATGAAATTGTAGCGAGGGCAAGTAGGAATTCAGTTGTTGTTACAAAATCAGCCACATGAAACACATGAGGATGACTGACTAGAAACCTAGAAGGATTTCTATCTTCTAGTTGAGGATGAATTCCCTCTTCTCAGATAACCACATTTTCCATTAACATTATTGAGGAGAGTTCCCTTTATGTACAATCTATTGGTTATGAATGTTAATCCCAATTAAAAATACTTTTTTAGCACATTTAAAGTGACATTTTGACCAAATAACTGGACACCGTAGTCTATCAAGGTAACATGTAAAACTAGTCATCATAAGAACAATAAACTTTTAAAGAAGAAAAGTATTTAACTACTGATACTTACCATCTGTCAATTAAAATACAATAGGATTGTGAGGCAGTATAAAAATTAATCTGAGAATTATTGTGAAAGAAGAGATAAAAGTAAAAGTCACTCAGATGAACAAGAAAATTCTTTGACAATGAGTGAACATACTAATTCAGACAGAAAAATCAAAGAAAAGATTTATCTGCTCTCTTACTTATGGCTTGTCTTTATATTTTGCCTGCCCTATGAATAGTTTTCTTTCTTAAGCTTAAAATGCTTTGTAGATTTCTATTTTGTTGCAATTATACTCTGACAAATGTGTTTACTGATTTACCCTTCAGGTAGATTTTCTCATTCTCATATTCCTTAACTTCTGCTAATAAGCTGCTATGATTATGTCTACTTCAGTTCTTATGTTGTGACTCTAACCTTATTACCTTAACATGTGATGCTACTTAGAGAAAGTAATATGCTTAGAGAGATAATTAATTTAAAATAAATAGTCAAAATGATAGGAAGTGCCACAGTCTGTTCTATCATCCTTAAAAGAGCTGTTTACCGAGGAAGAAAGACATGCAAGAAGGAAGGCTTTGTAAAGAGCACAACAGGGTGACCACCCAAAGAGCTTTAGAGGAAGAGAACCCTACTAATACTGGAATCTTAGACTTTTAACTTCAGTTCATGAGAAACTACATTTTTGTGATTTAAAACTACTCAGTTTGTTGTGATCTGTTATGATAGCCCAGAAAGCTAAGATACATGGGATATTTCATTTATATTTGCATATTAATTTATGCATTATTCTCCCATGAGAGAAAGATGCATCGACACTGCATCAACACTGGCCTAACTCTGTCCTGACCATATGTACATGGTTACTAACCATTTGACATTACTACCAGGGGCTGGAGATGGGAAGTGAGAAGATAGCGACACAGAAAAAACACATTGCAAGATTTCCCCTTTATAAAAGTTATTGTTTTGAGAATTAGAATCCTTCTTAATGTAAGAGATACTAGTCATGTTTCCTCTGTCAATAATTGCTAATTGAGAATTTTCTTGTACATGAAACTAATAATCACTAAACTATTTCAAACAACTTAGATAAAAATTGATATCTGAAGTGGACTTACTAAATAAAAAAAACAGACAGCTAGCATGTGTGAAAGCATCAAGAACAATTAATGAGATATGTTTATTCCATTAGTGGTGATTAGTTCCTTGGAATACAATAATTGAGATGGAGGGAGTGGGGAGTGGGGCCAAAAGAACTGTGTTGCACTGTGTAATTTTACCATTAAGAAATTTACAATATGGTTTGAATAAAAAAATGGTAGTAATCTTACTCTTATTAAGTTCTTTGAGCAGAAAGCCTCAGCAGTTAAGTGCCTCATCATACCAGATAACAGGCAACATAGGTGTTCACACATCTGGTCAAGAAAACTTAACCATACATTTTTTTTTGAGAGTCAAACGTGGCTTGTATATTTTGACTTTGCCTGGGATGACACAGTTACTGAAAACTTTTCAGCCTGTTCTTATTGAAATGAATGATTCCCATTTTAAGTTGAACACTCATTGAGTGTTTCAATAATGTTATTGTGTTGTCCCTTCCCATAACAGAACATTTTCTGCAGTTACTGTATGGGGGTCTGAGGATGGCTTACCAGGATGACAGCTACCTCAACAGAATCTATCTTTTGCTTAGGTCCTCTTGAAGTTCATGAATGGCTAGCTGTAGGAGTTAAACACAAGTAGATATGTAAAATTATGTGTAACAGAGAAAATTTGCTTATATAGCCACAAGGCATTATATATTAAAACAGATTATTTAATTTTTACCTTTCTGGTGGATATATAGGTATTTTAGTTCCCATGGAAAATAAATCATTCTATCCATTCTGCACTTCTAATTTTGTGAACTATGCTTCTAAAAGCTTGTTTACTGTGTTAAAAGAGTGTTAGTGTATATGTGAGATAGACACAATTCAAAACTTAGGGAAAACTACAAAGAATTTCCAGGAAATTACTGGAATGATGTATCTATCTATAGTCCCTAACTCATTCTGTCTCCTACAAGTAATGCCATTCTTCTTACTTAACCAGAGTGCAACCATTAATTTTTTTTTTTTTGTAGGTTGTGGGGCTTTGGGCCTGGGCTCTGACCCTGACCTCTTTAGCTCAAGGTGAGCACTCTACCACTTGAGCCATAGCACCACTTCTGGCTTTTTGGTGGTTAATTGGAAGTAAGAGTCTCATGGCCTTTCTTGCTTGGGCTGGCTTTGAACTGTGATCCTCAGATCTTAGCCTCCTGAGTAGCTAGGATTACAGGTGTGAACCACTGGCGCTGGGCTAAAATATAGTTTTTTAATAGTATTGTTTATGTTACTAACTAATCCCTTTGTAAATTTTTCCAGATGTCACAGTACTGTTCTTCATGCACAAAGTTCTAAAGTCCTGGATTTAGTTACCTGGTTTTGTGTGTTTTATGTTCGTGTGTGTGTGTGTGTGTGTGTGTGTATGTTTGTGTGTATGCAGGTCCAGGGACTTGAACTCAAGACTTGGACACGGTTTTTGAGCTTTTTTGCTCAAGGCTAAGGCTCTGCTGCTTAAGCCACAGCTCCACTTCTGGCTTTTTGGTGATTAATAAGATTCTCACAGACTTTCTTGCCAGGTCTGGGCGGTTAGAATTTTTTGGCTTTGAACTTAGTCTTCAGATTTCAGCCTCCTGAGTAGCTAGGATTACAGATAATGCATGAACCACTGGAGCTCTACAATTTCTCTCTCTCTCTCTCTCTCTCTATGTGTATATATATATATATTTTTTGGGGGGGTCTGGTCGTGGGGCTTGAACTCTGGGTCTGGGCGCTGTCCCTCAGCTCTTTCTTTAGCTCAAGGCTAGCGCTCTACCACTTGAGCCACAGCACCACTTCCAGCTTTTTTTTCCGGTATGTGGTGCTGAGGAATCCAACTCAGGGCCTTGAGCATGCAAGGCAAGCGCTCTACCACTGAGCCACCTTCCCAGCCCCAAATATTTATTTTTGTTAAGTAGTTGTACAAAAGGGTTTTAATTACAGAAATGGGGTTATGAGAACAATGCATCTTGACCAATTTCACCCCTTCATAGTTCTTATGAAAACTATAACCCCATCAGTCAGCCAACATTTCTACATCAGCTTACTGATATTTGATGGCAGCATTTAAGGATTTTTCCATATGTAATTGTAAGTAAGGTCTCTATTGTTTTCATTTCATTGACTATTAGTGACATTCAGTATGTTGCAGGAAAGTAGATGGAACTAGAGTTCATAATATTGAGTAAGATAGAGGTCATAATTCCAAGTGAGATAAGCTAAACTCAGAAAGATAAATATTGTATGCTTTCTCTCATATGTGGAATTAAAACTTAAATGTAATAACAATAATAATATAATCTTAATATAAAAGGTGAACTTTCAGTGAGAGAAGATACACTGGAAGTAGGGGGGAGAGAAGCAGGGTAATGGAGATAAATATATTGAGGTACATTTTATTATGCCTGAAAGTCACATAATGAAACTCATCAAAATCTGGTAAAGAGAGTGGTCCCTGAGAAGGAATAGGAAAGAATGATAGATGGAGTGAGTTTGATCAAAGTACATGGAGTTAGAAGGAAATTCTTTGCAAAAATAATATACTTGAATAAAGTAAAAAAATCATGAATAGTATATTTGAGTAGAGTTCAACTTTCCCTTGAAGCATTTTTGTGCCTAGAAGGATAAGCTGTTAGAAATTCATTTCCCTTTGTCCTGCTAAGCCATTCTATACATCGCACCAGCCTGATGAGTTGCATTGTCCTCATACATATTTTTCTGTTAGACTAGTTTCATTCTTGTGTTCTATAAACACTCAGTCATATATTAGTCATATATTATGCAATATTTTTCCATATTTTTTCTGGACTTTATATAGCCTAGAATATTATAATAAATATTTCAGTTATCAAATCTATCATCGTTTTCTCTTAGATTTAGTGTCTTGTTACAAGAGTATTCTCATTCATAGTAAGCAATATTATTTTAATCATGATTTTAACATTTTATTATTTTTCTACATCTTGATTTTAATTAATTGAGCATAATTTTATATGAGAAGAGTGTCTAAATTATTGGTTATTAATAGGAAGCTACTGAATTAACTAACACATCTATTAACTGATGGATAAATTAATAAAATGTGGCATATATACACAATGGAGTATTATCAGCCATAAAGAGAATTCAATTATATGCTTTGAAGCAAAACGAATGGACTGGAGATTATCATGTTAAGGGAAATAAACCAGGCCTTTCAAATGTATATCTGCATATTTAATAGCTGACTTTATTACCTTTTATCAGAGAATTACCATTTACCATGTAAGCAATATTTTTATTTTAATGCAAACTATGGCAAGAATTCCAAATCTTTCATCCAGGTGGCAAGAAAATTGATTATAATGATTATAATTATATAGCATTAGCTTATTTTCTTTCTAATAATGCAGAAATTAGAAATCAGCAAACCTTCAAAAAGTTCAATTGTCATGAGGTAATATCTGAATTTTCTTTTTAATTCCATCCTTCACTAGAATCTTTGGTTTATGTCTTGGACTCTGATGTGAAACAGTTTTAATTTTTACCTTTTCACTTTATAAATAGCAAAATATATTATTTTCCTAGTCCTCGCTTCTGAATCCAAATTGCCTTCCTGTGGGTTCTTTATTTTTTTTGTGTTTTTTTTTGTACTCCATTACACAGTCAATATTCACTACTCATTAAAGAGTAATAAAGATTTTATTATTTCACTGAAAGGATATCAAGTAAACATTATAATGACATACTAGTGAATAATGCTATGAGATTAAGGCTGTGTTAATCAGATGCAGTTGATGACAAAGTTCACTCAGGAAAAGAAAAAATACTGTTTCCCTGCTCAGATGAAAGACACATAAGAAATAAAATAATACTATATTTTATGAATGCCTACACAATTGTTTCTGATTTTAGTACAGAATATGTTCACTGATAAATAGAAATGCTCATGAACTAAGTGAAGTCTTTGAGTATATTTTCAATGTTTTTTTGGAATAGTAATGAAAATACCTATAAAATTAAAGTCATCTTTTCTTTTTGGATTCACAAAAGACCCAAATAGGAGAATGAAATATTCACATTGTAATCAGCATTTATTTATAATTGAAGCTTATGGGGAAAGGTAGGAGTTGGTTTTTATCTTTTTTTTTAAAGAATTTCTTTTGTAAAAAAAATCTTACGTAATCAGAAATATTTTCTCCATTAAATTCAAGTGAGTTAGTACACTTTTTAGCCTTGTATCTTGGAGACAAGACTTGGTCCACAAACCTTTCCCAGCAAGACTGCTAGGATACACCAGCCCACTTGACTCAGAACATGCAGTTTTTGGACTTGATTTCATTTTCTTTCTGATACATTCTTCATATGGGCATCTAATTTTCCTTTCTTGGTATCTGGGTCTTTCATTTTTCTTGATTTTTTTGTTTATTTTACTTGAGGTCATTCTTTGCTGATAAGGGAGGTATATTTTCAGGATTTTCTTTATCTGAGAATGTTTTTATTTTTCAGCAAATTGAAAGGTTTGAGGCAAGAAAATCACACATTTGAAGTTGGCCTAGGAAACTTGGCAAGTACCTCTCTTCTAATATAGTTTATCAAAGGTTGTAATGCAGCTTAGTGGTAGAGTACTTATCTAGTATACATGAGAATAAAAGATAAGTTTATTTAAAACTAAACATAGAACTTCCTTGTGACCCAGTCATACCACGATTGGACCTCTACCCAGACCGTTACAAGTCAGGAAATGGTAAAGACACTTGCACATCTACATTCCTTGTAGCACTATTCACCTATTCACAATAGTCAATTTATAGAAACAGCCCAGATGCCCCACAACAGAAGAGTAGATGGAGAAAATCTGGTATATATACACAATAGAATTTGACTCGTCCATTAGACAGAATAAGATTATGCCATTTGCAGGGAAAATGATGGACCTAGAACAAATCATCCTAAGTGTAGTAAGTCAATCTCAGAGATCCAAACAGTACACATGTTTTCTCTCATATGTGGAAGCTAGATCTAAAATATAATTGGACAAGATAACCTATACAAGACTCTAGGCATTCATTCAGTGAGACTAAAGGAGGATACCCTTAGGGGAGGAACAGAAAGGTATAACTTCTCTGAATATTTATACTATTTATTGAAATGAATCACAGGAAATGGCAATATGTTTTTCTTTGTATTGTTCTTGGTGGTGGTGGTGTTTGTTTTTGCTTTGGGGTTTTTGTAGGGAGGGCAAAGTAGAGTTGTAGAAAGGGAAGGAAGAAGGGTAAACAAATGCAGTCATGCTATTCAGTATACATGAGGTAGAAAATGACCTATGTAACTTGTGGGCAGGGATGGGAGGGGGAAACTAGAGAAACTAAAGAAGGATGACATTGTACAAAAACATGTTGAAAATGAACTTTACAACTTTGGTGGGGGGGGGAGGAAAGATTGGGTGGGGGGACAGAGGGAGGCTGGGAAGGGATGGGAAGGGGAAACAAAGGAGGAGGCTGCAATGCTTGATAAGAAATGTACTCATTATCTTGCCCATGTAATTGTAACCCCTCTGTACAGTATTTTCACAATAAAAAATAAAAAAAGAAATCTACTTCTGACTTCTGAATGGTAACCCTTATGTACAACACCTTAATAATAACAATAAAGTTATATTTTAAAGGTAAGTTTATTTAATATTGATGTGATATGAGAATTCATTTATTTCTATGTATGTAATTTAAATCAATGTTATTTTGCTATGTTATCATCTTACAACTTTTAGAATCAACTTACAGACAATATAAAATACCTCTCCCCAAAAATGTAACTGGCAATATGAACACAATAATATAATATAAATAATATAAATGATCAGTAATAGGAGAGATGAACAACAGGAAAGTTATCCATATTTTCTCATCATTAGTTAATAGGTTATTGCCTAAAGATAATGAACCATGAAATAAATGTAATGCTTCAATTACATCATTAACTGACTATAAGAAAATATAAAAAATCTAAAAGATATGAATAGATTCTGGACATAATGTAAAATATATATACTACATCTTTCATGAAGAGAATTCATGGTAATATCCCAAGGCAATTGAGATAGTTTTAAATTTAATATTTATTTATATTTGCTTACCTATTGGTCTTCTTTTAATGCTTTCATTTTATCTTCTAACTTTTTTATATGCTAAGGGTTCTGATGGAATGTTTAAACTTTTATAGCATTATTTTTGGGGAGAATTTTTAACAATGCAAAATTGTGCAAATGAACTTCCATACCAATGTAACTTTCAACTGTGGCCATTCTTCTTCCTTTTATGTATTGATTTATTAATTTATGAAACACATTTACTGTTTTTTCCAGAAATTTTTTATATGTATTTGTTGAGCTTGAAGTTCTGCTAATATTCTCAATTCATACTGTCCTCTATTTTATCTAGCAGGTAATTTGTTAAATGTTTCTTCTTGACCCTCCTTTCTCTCACTTTTGGGACTCTGGTAAGGTTTGTTCATTTTTTCAATTCACTGAAACTCACATTTTATGCTGGAGAAGCTAACTAAGCCTATCTTCATTAGAAGTGGAAGATGAAACAAGTTCTACTTAAACTGTGTGCCAGTGATGCTAAAGAAAGAGTTCTCCATCTCTTGCTGAGATATATTGGGAGAAGAGCCGAGTTAATTGCTACGACTTAGAGGTTAAGATGATTCAATCTACAGCTTCTTTTTGGTCTCTTGAGGACTAAGGAGAATTAACACACCCAGGCAGCTGGTCTTGATCTTCTCCCAGGAATCTAGTGTTCTCTAAAGTCCAAGCTCTTTCTGAGAATTTGATATTAGCATGAGCTTTTCATTCCTGCTTTTCATAAGCAGGAATCTCTCCTGCTTATGTCAAAGAAATCCTCAGATCAGCTTTCTCTATTAGGTCTCTAAGAAAGTCCTGGTCTCATAAGCATCCAGCTGCCTATATGCAAAGAAAAATGACTTTAAAAAGACAAATATATTTAAGTTAATAATGGGAGGGAAGACGAAGATAATAAGGACCCATGGTCCAAAATTATTCACGATAGCCTATTAATGTCAAGTCAAATTTTACACAAAGGTTTTGCTTGTTTTGATGATCCCTAGATACCATCTGGCACACAACAAGCATTCAATGAATGAGAGTTATCATTATAAATAGAATAGTATACAATTTGTACATTATTTATCAAAAATGCTCTTACTAAAATCTAAACTCCATGATGTAAATATTTGTGACATTAATATTAACTCTTTGAAAGGAAGATAAATTATCCAATGAAGATAAATATTTTATTGTGTCATATGGGCTTAGGAAATCATTGATTAGTTATTTTTGGAAGGACCAAATATTAAAAAAATATATCCAGCTCATTAGGAGTGAAAGTTCAAAACAAAATCATGAAAGTCTTAGAAGAGAATTTTTTAAACCCCTTGTGATAATAAATGTATCCAAATGTTTCTCAGAAAAGAAAATTTCATAGCCCTCTGCTTGATAAGAATAATAGCTAATTTAAGTGTTCATGTTGATGTCTCACTGGGGAGGAGGTCCTTTCATGAACATATGAAGTTTTAAATTATACCATCTTTTTAGTTATACTAATTTAAACATGGTCATTGAAATAGAAATTAAATATTGGATTATACTTCAGTAATTTGAACTCATGAAATATGTCAAGATGTGCATAAGAATGTTCACTCTAGTAGTGTTTATTAAAGCTAAAATAGGAAATGAGATTGTGCATTTATAAGGACCTTCTGTAACTAATTATGATCATTCCATATAAAATATGGAATCATTCCATATAAAGTACACTGAAGTATGTTGAATGTCATACAACCATTACAAAAATGAAGTTATACTGATAGAGAATAATGTGTGGTGACATAAAAGGCATCATAATAGATAGAGAATGCTCTCAATTTTCAACTGTTATACATGGTTGTATGGGTCTTGAAATCATTATTAGGTAAATATTTTTCTGGGAAGAAAGGATTAAGAGAAGGATATTGTATGAGGTAATGACTCAATTTCACATCTTTGTTATTCAATTTTACACTGTTCTTTATGCTATTTTTCAAATGACTCCCCCTCCCCCCACAAAAGGGAAACATTTTCCCTAAAAGTATATTTACACAGGAAAGGAAAAGACTAGGCATTTTCAAATTTGGACATTAAAAATCCTTATACAGACTTTCTTAATTGTTGGATAGCTTGAAGTTCTGAGTATTCTTCACATTCTACCACTTGGTAACTTGGCGTCACCAAAAGGAATTCAGCACACAATTTCTTTTCACACATTTTCCTTTTCCTTTTCTCTGCATTGTCTCTTTAAACATTTTGTTGCTTTTGTGATTTCATCTGTACCCATATTAAAAATGTAGAGGGTACAGTAAATGAAACTAACTCTGCAGAACTTAGAACTGAGAAACTTTATTTTTCCAACTTAATTATTCAGCTATTTCCTAATTGCTGATTTCTGACTATTGACAAGTTGACCACTTTACCTCATATACTTGGGATTTATAGACTCATCACAAAACACTTGTCTACTTAGGTTAATACACATTGATTGTCTAGATACTTGTGCAAGGTACAATGAAAAGATTATCAAGGGAATACAAAAGATAGAATAGACGTTCCCTATGTACATTTTTAATGTTTCTGATATTAAAATTAAAATAAGCAACTAATCAAAATAAGGTAGAATTATTATTGGCAATAATACATAGCAAACTAATAATCAAAATAAACAATGTATTGAGTTTTGATTTTTTTTTTACTTTTTTTGGGGGAGGGGGAAACACTGTACTGCTTGGCTGCCCTCCAACTTCCTTAAGCCATCCTCCTGTTGGTGAGGGTTTTTGTGGGGGATTCTTGGTTCCTGTATTCCCACAGGAGATTCCAAGCAAGACATAAACCACAGTGAAAGTAATAGCAAAGCTTGCTAAGAGTGACATAGTTACTGTTTCACTCCCTACTATATTCTATCAGGTATTTCTTAGCATAAGCCTAACACCACGCTTTTGCTACCTGCCTTTAGCTTTCTGATTTTTCTCTTATCTGTCTGTTTCCATTTAAGAACAATCTTTTCATTTTAGGACAAAAATTTAATTACATGCACAATCATATTTTCCATAAATGCTCTCTTTATATATATATATATATATATATATATGTGCACTCTTTTTTATATATCCTTATCTCTTACTTACTGGCTCCTTTTTACTGTTATTTTTAAGTTCACTTCTCCACAAATGGCTGCAGATAATGTTAAAACTTTACTACCATTTGGTATTTCCAAAAGATTCTTTTAAATAATGCCCCCCACCTTTGGTCTTTACATTAGTGAGAATTTTACATTCCAACTGGCTTGGCTAAATTAATAAAACCACCATCTAACCTTAAACAGCAAAAGTATCTTAGTATAAGCCAAAAGAAGGCAGAAGGAAGAGAAAATTAACAGTCTATAATCCTTACATTTAACCCTGTAATCTTAGTTCAGCATACAAAAGGCAAATTGATAGATATTTATTTGGTCTTTCTTGACACAGGAGTTGGCACTGTTGTGCAAGTTTTACAAAACAATAGTCCAGAATGACAGTAAAATTGAAAGATGCTTCCCTTCCACATCTTCCAGTATCAGAGAAAAATAAAGTAATTTTCTACTGCCTAGGGATTGTGTGGAATCTCTTACCTTGATTTGCCATAACAAATCACTGAGCCTAAGGATCAGAAAGTTCTAGGCTCATCAAAAAAAGAATTAAGGCGGAACATGGCAGAGACAAGAAGGAACAGCTTTATTAGTGTAAAGAAAATGGAGAGCAAAGTCAACAAGCTTACCTTTCAGATGGAAGCATGGTCAGGTTCAAGTAGGAGCTCTATGTTTCCCAAGATCTTGGCCTTTTATTGGAGTTCATAGGCTTGGGAGTAGTCAGAGCTGGAAAACTAGTTTATGTGTCCTGAATTTTCAGAGACTGAATTATGTGTCATCAATTTCTTCCATTTTTGGGGTGGGGTAACTTTTGATCTTGAATGATAAGAATGTTATTTTTCACAGGTTCTGGGTAAGGAAGACCCTGCTGTATGTCATAATGAAGTAAGGAGAGTGGGTCTAAGCAATATGTCTTGTCCAGCCATCCTGATGCCTTGCTAAGTGGAGGGGGCTTTCCACCTATTCTGAAAAGCCTAGAAATAAGAGAGGCCATTCATTGAATTGCTGAAGTCATGCTGATTAGCCTTAAGAGCGAGCTTTGTTACAGGGAATGCTGGTCTTGGGTTTCCTCTGTACAGTTTGATTTACTGGCCTCTGTGTAGCCTCTAAGTATACTGCTATATGGGAAGTTTAAGCTGACCACCGAGCTATGCCTAGTTAGAAAGTTCTGCTCATACCTGAGCTATTTCCTGAAATGGTCTGCTTTTGTTAAGGTTGGTTATCCTACCCAAACTTGTTTTTTGTCTTTAAAAAAATTTGTTTCAGGCCCAATTCTGATCTGCAGGTCTTTGAGACAGGAGTCCATCTGCAGACGTTAGCTCTTCAATAAAGACTCCCAATTTGATCTTTCAAAATGTGGCTTCTCTGTTTCTTACAGGCTGAATTCCTTTACAACAGTAACCCATTCTATCAATGTCAATGCCAGAGAGTCAGTAGGATGTGATTCATTCTATCATCTATCTATCTATCTATCTATCTATCTATCTATCTATCTATCTATCTATCTATCTATCTATCT
>NW_012267275.1:4906776-4993613 GCF_000151885.1 Dipodomys ordii | reverse complement strand
CTATCTATCTATCTATCTATCTATCTGTCTGTCTGTCTGTCTGTCTGTCTGTCTGTCTGTCTGTCTGTCTGTCTGTCTGTCTGTCTGTCTGTCTGATTTATCTAATCTGTGTTCTGACCACTGAATTTTTATTCCTTGCCACCAGATCTTTTTAAAATTCCTGGGTGCATCTTCATCTTCCCCTCCTCCTCCTTCTCCCTTCTCTCCTCTTCCCCCTTCCTCCCTCCCTCCTCTTCTCCTGGTCTTCCTCCCTCGCCTTCTCCCCTTCCTTCTCCTGCTGTTTGAAGTCAAGGCTTGGACACTGTCCTTGAGTATTTTTACTCAAGGATAGCACTCTACCACTTGAGCCACAGCTCCACTTATGTCTTTTTTGGTAGCAAAATTGGAGTTAAAGAGCTTGTACTGTCCTTCCCAGAGTGACTTTGAACTACAATCCTTGGATCTCAGCTTCAGGCATGAACCACTGGTACCCAGCTAATACTGTTGTAATTTTACCAGTGGAAAACAAAATGAAGATGCAAGAAAAATGCATTGTAAGTTGAGAACATGTTAAGTTTTGGAATGGCTTCCTCAAAATAGGATATGGGAAAACTATGAGCTAGATTTTGGCTAGCATCTGGCAGAAGTATAGGAGAGTGAGTGATAAGGTGGAGAAAGGAGACATGACAGATCTCCAAGGAAAAACAAACCACAGATGTGAAGCATGACAGAATTTATGGAAAGGATTTGTGGAATGCCAGCCATATAGTTCTGAAATTCTGGGTTACCTAGATCAGGAATTGAATTATGAAATTATTTAAAAGTAACAATTCTCTTGGGAAATGCTTTGCATAATACTGGTAAATAAAATTCACCTCCTTGTCCTCAGCCTCTACCTGCTTAACTTTTTTGTTTCCATTTGAATGATTTTGAGAAACTGAGACATCCTCATTTTTTCTATTACCTGAACCAGAGAGCCACCTTCTTCTTATTCTACAGTCTTTGCACATTCTTCAAATACTTGTCCTCTTTTTCTTTGACAGTTTCCTCTGTGCTGTTATAATCCATGTTTTCAATATGTGTTTTGTTTATATGCTATCTCTACTCCATTAGTCAGTGTGTGCCTCAGAAAGAGAAATTATACATTATTCATGTTCCCCATAGCACAGCTGTAGTGTTTGACAGCTAAGAAGTAAAAGTGTTGAATGAATATATGAATGATGAAACAGAAGAGAAGTAAATTAGTTGGGTGTCTAGATGTATAGTTCAGGAAGAAGGTTTGTACTCTTATCATTTAACAGACCTTAATTGTTTCAAGATGTATCCAGAATACCCCATTTCGAATGCCACTTATCTTCCTTGAGTTGTTTGTGCAGCATCCTCTTGATTCCTTACCCTGCATTGTAACTCTCCCCATTTAATTTAGCTCTTTCTGCTTAGGGAGTGTAAGACACCCCCTAAGCACCTCTCAGTACCTTCTGATTTTGGCTAAATGTTTTACTATTGCTATATGTGTGTTATGTACGCCTACATGCAAGTTATATAAAATTTTGTTTATACTGTTAAATTATCAGTGATAATTTTCAATAACTTAACAAATAGTTATAAATAATCATAATTTAAAATAAAATAATAATTAAATTATAATTTTAAAAATTTTCAGTCATGAGGGTCAAAATCAGGGCCTGGGCATTATCTCTGAACTTCTTTGGTGAAAGCTAGCACTCTACCACTTTGAGCCACAGCACCACTTCCAGTATTCTGATGGTTAATTGGAGGTAAGAGTCTCACAGACTTTCCTGCTCATGTTGACATTGATCTGTGGTCCTTAGATCTCAGGCTCCTTAGTAACTAGGATTACAGGTGTGAACCACCAGTGCCCAGGCCTAAATTATTATTTCTAAACTAAGTAGTATTTGGGATTACTTTTCATATTTCTTTTAGAATATGCTGTAATGAAACATTTTACTCTTTAGTGTAGGCATAAGATTCTGTCTGATAGGCAAAATGCTCAACAGACATCTTTTCCAAGAATAATAATAAATTGTTCAAAAATTTTAAGACAGTTAACAGACAGAAATAGCATGAGGGTAGAATTTTTATTTCTAGCTGTTTATGTGTCTTTAACAAATTAACCATGAATGAGAACATTGAAGGGAAAGACATTGGTATTTGGTGGATGATTTGGTAGATGTCCGTGGGGCTGAGTATGAATATTCTAAGAGTAAGGATGAACCAGAGAATGGAATACACCTTGACAGAATTAGTTCTTTTCAGAATTGGAGACCAGACAGGAATATGGTACTGCTGGAGTTCAGAAGAAGATATGCTCATATATCCATCCTTAGTAGAGGCAGTCTGTGTTTAGAATATGTATAGATACCTCTGTGCTGCTGGTGAGGGTGAGCACAGGGGCAGGGGTATTAAAATCAGCTTCATCGAAGGGGAAGTAATGTTCTTTAGTATGAGAGAGAGATGGTGCTGCCCAACAGGAGATTGGTATAGTTACTACCCAGCCACACAACATTATAAATGGATTTTTGCAATAATTTCTTACGTGTATTTGTATTGATGTACAGGGTCATTATATATAGTTTGAAAAGTTGCTTACTGTGTAAGTTTAAGTGGTAACTAAGAACTGAAACTCTGGTTGTGCTGTTTTTTGTTTTGTACCCAGAATGGGCAACTTATTCTGATTTTTCTCTGACGCATTGAGAAAATAATGGTCATTAGACATGTATATCGTCACATATGCATTTATATGTGTTTTCAGAGAGAAATAAATTCTTATAAGTAAATACTAATGGTCAGCCATAGTTGAATAGAATACTAAACCAGGCATGTCTTTTTTCCTCCTTCTTAAACTTACCCATATTCCCCCTTGGATAAACTATTGTAGACCAGTGATGGTGTGTTAGTTACTGCAGAGGACTGGATGTTCTGTGATGGGTGAGGGAGCAAGAACAGCAGCAGTGAAGAGCACAAGGCTTCTGTATGCCCTGAACATGATTCCCAGACTTTTTCCTGAAAGTAATACCAGTCAGGAATGAGAAATTAGATATAAGACACTGTCATAGAACTGAGAAACTACCAGAAAGAATTTATTTCTCTTGATCTGGGCAATAAATGTATTGTGTAATTTAATTTGAATATTAAATGAAAATGATTTTTATTATATACTTCAAGTTGTTAGAGAGAGACAGATTGGCAATATGAGTAAAAGGAATAAAAATGAATAAAGGAAAAAAGCAGGAATGAATAAACCCAATAAGCAGAAACTCTCATTGAACTGAGACTTAACTGCTGCTTCTTTGGGGTAGGGGGTGAGTACAAGAAAATGGGCAAATTACTAGTTTAATTGAATGAGAAGCCTCATAAATTCACAAAATTAGCCATTATAAAGAGAAAATACTATTATAAAAAGTAATCAATGGGGAAAAGTGAAGGAAGTGGTGACATTGTCCAAAAAGAATTGCCTCATTACTTGAACTTATGAAATGGTAACCCTTCTGTCCAGCACCTTAATAATAACAATAAAGTTATCTTTTAAGAAGTAATCAAATCAGACAATTCTTTTAATATCATACTAATATCTACTAATCTATACTAGTATATATTATACATACTAATATGTATAATATATATGTATAATATACATACTAATATATAGTAATATAACACTAAATCATAAATCTGACACATATGAAGTCAATCCTACTAATATTTTCTTAAATGCATGCTTTGTTCTCAAATCTGTTTTTAGTGCTTTATGTACATTAATCCACTATATGTGCGTGTCACATCCATATTATATACACGTTTTAAATTTTGTTTTTGTTGTTTTGTGTTTGTTTTTCCTTGAACAGGGACCTTGAGTCTTGAACTCAAGGTTTCATGCTCATTCTGGTTTCTTTCTTGCAGCTGGTGCTTTACCATTTGAGCAATATCTTCTATCTGGCTTTTGCTGATTATTTTGTATATAGAATCTCATGAACTTTGGTGCCTGGGCTGGCTTCAAACCTTGTGCCCCAGCTCTCAGCCTCCTAAGTAGCTAGCATTATAGGAGAAGGCTACTGCTGCCTTCTTTCAGTGTTATATATGTTTAATGGCCTTATTATTTTGGTTTAATCATTTAATACATCAGAAATATATATATGTATATATATAAAATGCATGAAATAGCAATTGGAATGTTGCTCTTTTCTGCATGGATAAGCATTAAGTAACAAATCTACTAATTCACAAATATCATTTAAAATTCCATGTATGCTTTTTATTTATTTATTTATTATTGTGAAAATACCGTACAGAGGGGTTACAATTACATGAGCAAGGTAATGAGTACATTTCTTATCAAGCATTGTTGCCTCCTCCTTTGTTTCCCCTTCCCATCCCTTCCCATCCCCCACTCCCCCCTGCCCCCCACCCCCAGCGACAAAGTTGTAAAGTTCGTTTTTCCACATAACGTCTTGTACATCTCACTGTTGCAATGGGTCCACCTGTATCCCTATTTAAACAATTTGTTTTTTCCCTTCCCCTCCCCAAATTATACCAACATCAAATACAGTGAAAACAGGGGTTATACCGTGGGGGGAGGGACATACAAAGCAACAAAGAAATCATCTTATAAATATGTTAGAAACAATAGCAAGAAAGAAAAACCATTTGCGTCCTTATCCTGGGGTTCATCTGTTTCCTTGCACTTTATTTTGTGAAAATTTCTTCTGTTACAAATGTAGCCACATTTCTTTCCTATCTACTGGGAAATATTTTTCTACATGTTTCGTCTACATTAATTTGTTTAGTTCTGTGTTAATTTAGTTAGTCCTAACAATACCATGGGTAATGTACGATAACATTTTCCATTTTAAAATGAGACATCCTTTGTGTAAACTAATTTGCATAGGGTTACCTCAGTAGTTAGCAGTGGAAGTTGAGATTTAGTCAGATTTGAGAGTGTGGATTTAGTTCTAATGCTCACATTCAGTTTACAGAAGCAATACTACAAGGATGGATGTGGGAGGTTTTTAAAATTTGTTTTTACTTAAAAATTTTTTTTTGTAGGTCTTGGGGCTTGAATTCTGGACTTGCGCTCTGTGCCCTGCAACTCAAGGCGAGTGCTCTAAGGCTTGAGCCACTTCCGCTTTTCTGATAGTTCATTAGAGATGAGTCTCACAAACATTCCTGCCTGAGTAGCTAGGATTACAGGCAGGAGCCACAGGTGCCTGGCTGTTTTTACTTTTTATTATTTTTATTTGTTACTTAAAAAAAATGACATGGGGGTTTGAATTTAGGGCCTTGCACCTGGTAAGTAGGAGTTCTAACACTTGAGTCACATTCTCAGTCCTTTATATTTTTAGTTAGTTTTAGTTAGTTTTAGTTATTTTTGTCCAGGACAGTCTTAGACTGTGAGCCTTCTCCTCTCCACCCACACACATCCCACATATCTGGGATTATAGACTTTACCACCTGTTTTGTTTATTGAAATGAAATCTCACCAACTTTTTCTTAGAGTATTGGCTTCAAATTGTGATCCATTAATCTCTTCCTCCTGCATAGATGGGATTATAGCCATATTCCACTGCACTCACCCTTTTTATTTATTTTTGTTTGTTTTTCTTTAATGGAAGCAAATGTAAATAGAATTGTTGGTTTTAACATTAAAGAGACATATTTTCAGTACATCTATTTTCTATGATATTGCCTTTTAACATGCTGGTTTGATCTATTTTATATTAAAAAATTATTGTAAAAGTGTTAGAAACACATGCATGAAAGAAAAAAACATTAAAATACACATCTAACGGTTCATTTTCCTGACATCACATTATCTGACCTTTTCCGCTTGACTCATACATATACTAGATATTACAAATAAGGGCCCTCCCCCACAGTATAACCCCTGCTTTCACTATATTTGATGTCAGTATAACTTGTGGAGGAGATGGGGAAAAACCAGTTGTTTAAGAATACAGGTGGACCTGTTGCAACAATGAGAAGTACAAGTTGTCATGTCCAAAACGAGCTTTACAACGTCGGTGGTGGGGGGGAAGGGGGGGACGGAGAAGGATTGGGATTGGGGGGGAGGGGGGAGGCTGGGAAGGGATGTGAAGGGTAAACAAAGGAGGAGGCTGCAATGCTTGGTAAGAAATGTATGCATTATCCTGCCCATGTAATTGTAACCCCTCTGTACAGTATGTTCACAAATAAAATAAAATTAAATTAAAAAAAAACGACAACAACAAAGAAAAACAAATTATTGTAAAAGTGATGAATGGGGGGAGTTACAGTTACTTAAGTAAGTTAATGAGTACATTTCTCTTTAAACAGTTACCTCCCCTCCCTCATTATCTCCCACTTACCACTCCCTATGTCTCTCTTCCCCAAAGTTGTAAAGTTAATTGCCGACAAAGTATCTGGTGAATACCATGTTTCATTAATAACACATCTAAAATATGGAAGAATGAAGGAATGAGAATATGTGTTTTCTGTATGTTATTGAGCTATACACACTTTGTCTTACTTGTTTTTATATGAATATTGAGTAGTATTTTAAAATATGAAGACAAACTGTAAATTTCTATTATTGTATTGAGATTAACATAAGCAAACACACCAAAGTGATCTTGCTTGAAATCTAAATACATTCCACTTAATCTTGCATTGGACATTCATATTTACTGAAAGCAAGCTAGAGAGCCTGGCCTCCAATATATGGTAAATTATTACTAATCTGCCTAAGTAAATCACAGAGAAACAAACTTAAACTACAAACTTTGGATTCTGGATGTAAGAATTTTTAAGCATTTTGGTTTAGATGAAGGGAATTGCTGCTTACTAAAGGTGATGCTACAAAAACAAAATAGAACAAAGTACTCATTCAGTAAGAGAAGAAATGAAGGTACCCACAGAAGAATTTGTCATCATTTGAACTAGAATCAGTTAATATCTTCCAGGTCATAGGGCACATATGGCAAAGATGTGTCACATACCAAACATGTCACATACTTCAAGGGTAAAACAGCCCCAAAACAATAATAAGATTATTACTATTTTTACTCTAGTGAGATGGATGCTCTTTATGGATGCCAAGAGGTTAACTCATGATGAAGTTAGACATTGTTGTTGAATAACATCATGCTCTTCAACAATCTAGCCTGTATATTCTCCCCCAGGAAAAAAAATGTTCTAGAGCATTATTTTAAGACACATTAATACAACAGTAATCCTTTAATTGGAAGTTTCTGCAGAGAAAACATTAAGAGGCCACAGGCAATTCTAGATCATGCCCTCTATGTGTTTAAGGGAAGATAAACTACCTACTATGCGACATCAATATCTTGGTAAGCTCAATAACTCAAATCTAGGATTCAAAATGATTCTTTTTTTAATTTTATTTTTTAATTGAAAAGATGATATGTTGGACAGTTACAGTTGCCTAGGTAAGACAATAAGTACATTGGTTTTTAAACATCATTAAACATCATTACCCCATATCCACCCCCCACCACAAGTTGTAATGTTCATATCCCACATATTGTCAAGTGAGTATCAATGTTGCTGTGGATCATCCATTGTTCTGCTGTTGTTTTTTTTTTTTTACTGTAACCCCTCTGTACAGTATTTTTTTAAAATTGGCTCGGGTTTTCTTAGCCACATTTCTTATCAATCATTGTAGCCTCCTCTTTTGTTTCCCCTTCCCATCCCTTCCCATCCTCTCCCCACCCCCACCTAATCCTCCTCCCCCCCTACCAAAGTTGTAAAGTTCGTTTTTCCACATAACGACTTGTACATCTCATTGTTTCAATGGATCCATCTGTATCCCTATTTAAACAATTTGTTTTTTCCCTTCCCCTCCACAAATTATTCCATAAAAAATTTCAAAGTGATTTTTTAGTGGCACACAAAACTATGAAAAGTCAGCAAGTGGCATTAAATCATGTGATACTATAAGGAATAGATCTTAGGAAAGAGAAAAAACATTTTTCCATTTGTTTCCTTTTATTTGTTGTCCTAAGATTGAAATATCAGAAAGGAGACCAGAAATCATTATATTAGACACATTACTCTAAAAAGGTCTTTTTCTTTATTCAAGGTAATTATTTTTAATTTATTTAATTCAAAGTAATTTTGAATTCCAAGGACTTTGTGCACACAAATGAAAAATATAAAGAGTTTAACTGATTAGGAGGTAAAAACAATTGATGCTGAATACTGTTAGTGTGATTATTATTAGCCTTTACACATCTGTAGTCTGCCAATGCTCACCGCCCTGCCCTTACATGCAACTATTTACCACACGATTGAAACTGTGCTGATTTGGGGTGCATTGCACATTAATACCAGTGGTGATGGTACTAATGGGGGTGGAAAACAATACATGTGGTATCATTGTTTAAACCAAGCTGTATACACCCGCGTGGGCGGAATTTCCTACTAATTTCCCATATCTCAAGGATATGAAAGATTACCTCTAAATTTAATGAAGTTTTCTGGTTTCATTATGGTTAATTTCTCAACAACTCAGGGGACATTTAGATAAGTCTTGTGGAAAAAAAAGAAATTGTGTTGCTAGGAAAGAAATCTGTGTCAAAGTTCTTATTTCCATATTGCCCTCTGTTTGTTCAGTGTGGGTTTTGGGGTTTCCTAAATGTCATAGTAACTTACTACCACAAGGCTATTTATGGTTTCAGAGAACTGGCAAGCAGACAGATGTAACTTTTATTTTTGGTCTTCGTCTTTTGAGGGATGGTTCACACACGACATTTCACTCTCCACTTCAACATTAAAGTGTTATTGCTACTTATTCATTATTTTTATTTCATTTGATTTTATTAGCATACATTAGTTGCTCCAAATGATGGGTTTAACTATGATATACTTACGCTTGTATACAAGGTACTTGGATCATATCCACCCTCCATCAATCTCTCTTGTCCATCTTTCCTCCCCACTGGTTTTATCCCTTTCCTTAATAGTCCCTTTCTCATGTTTTTATTTTCAAATCTAGGTTCTGCTTTTAAGAGGAAACATGTGTCTTTCAGACTCTTGTTTATTTCACTTAATAGTTTCCATAATTTTCTCCTTCCTCCCTTCCCTCCCTTCCTCCTTTCCCTCCCTCCCTCCTTTCCCTCCCTCTCTCCCTCCCTCCTTCCTTCCTTCCTTCCTTCCTTCCTTCCTTCCTTCCTTCCTTCCTTCCTTCCTTCCTTCCTTCCTGTCAGTTGTGGGGGGCCTTGAACTGTCCTGGGTGCTGTCCTGAGCTTTTCTTTTGCTCAAGGCTACCCCTCTGAACCACAGCTGTACTTCTGGTTTTCTGGTAGTTAATTGGAGATAAGAAGCTCATAGACTTTCCTTCTCAGGCTGGCATTGATCTGTGCTCCTTAGATCTCAGCCTCCTGAGTAGTTAGGATTACAGCATGAGCTACCCTCACCCATGTGCATGTATAGCATATTTTTTGTCTATTATTTATTTACTAATCAGCACCCAGGCTGATTTTCTAACTTGGCTATTTTGAATAGCACATGAATAAACAAGTGTGTTCTTGTATCCCTATACTATGCTGATTCAGATTCCTTCTGGTTTATTCTTAGGAGTGATGCAGCAGAATCATATGTTAGTTCCATTTTCATGTTTTAGAAAACCATCACATTGATTTCCATAATTGTTGGACTAACATTTCTAAAAATGGCTCCCTCCCACTCCACCTCCTTGCCTACACCTGTTTTGTTTTTTTCAGTAGCAATTCTGATTGTGGTGAGATGTAATCTCAGTGTTATTCTGACTTGCTTTTTTCTAATAGGTAATGATGTTGAGCTTTTCCTTTCCGTGAATGTATTAGCCATTTGTACTTCATTCAAAAACTGACTGTTCAATTTAATTGGTCATTTGCTAATTGTATTTGTTCTTTTGTTGTTTAATTTTTTTAGTTCTTTTCATATTCTAGGTATTAATACCTTTTCACATGTAAAGCATGTTAATATCTCCATTTTAGTAATGGCTTCCTTTGATCTTCAGAAGCTTTATAATTTGATGTAACCCTCTTTGTCATTTTATTTCCTGAACTATTGGAGTTCTATTCAAGAAGGTATTGCCTATGCCTAGACCTTGAAATTTTTTTTCTATAGTTATTCTCAAGTATTTTCAAAGTTTTTAAGTCTGGAAATCTGTATTTTTCTTTTTTATTGAGTTTTTTTTATCAATTTTGGGTGTTAAGCTAATACTGGATTCATAGAATGAGTTTGCTAGTTTTCCTTTCCTTTCTAGTCTATGTAGAGCACTGATGTTAGTTTCACTTTAAAGGTCTGGAAGAATTCATTGGTGAATCCATTTGATCCTAATTTCCAGATCAAAATTGCCACTAAACTTTCTAAAGTACAATGCAGTGCTAATCTTATGGAAATATATAATTACCTTTTGTTATTAAAAAGTTAAGAAACAAAAATCATTATCTTGGATCTTATGCTTTCTTCTATTTGATGAAAAGTGACTCTTGGAATTTTTAGCTCATTTTTCATTTATACAAGATTAATGACAATCCAGTTTGCCAGTACCAATCAACTAGAATTACCTCTGGTTTAGTGACTTTGTCCAGCCCAACAGTCTTAGCTTGCCTGAAAGTCAAGTCTGTACTTCAAAAAATTTGCAAATTATGACATGGCTTTGATGTTTAAGTTTCATTAAAATGGCTGAAATTACAAATGTTAGCTTTTCAAATGCCAGGTTCCTATTGTAAATGTATCTAATAGTTTTCCTGGATCACCCTGGGAGAGTAATGAAATGCTTTAATATATAATTTATGGAACAAAGAAAATACATTATTTACTATTACTGCTTATTTACTCATTAAAATTCATTTATCCATATTTTAATCATTCATATTGACAGATGAGGAGATATGATAGTTAAAAGATAGCACAGATATTTGCAATTTTTTAAAATATTCAACATCATAAAATATGAGATAAAAGAAATATACCCTTTTAGAAATGCAAATAGAAGAATGGTTGGCTTCAGCTCTACATATGGATCAATATGTTTTATTGATGAATTTGAGAAAGAAAATATGAGATTATTCCTAAAAGATTAAAAAAATACTTTCAGAATATTCATTGTTGGCTCTGCTGTAAGATTGTACAAAGAAAAAAATATACAAAGTCTGCTTCAATGGTGAGAAACCCTGTTTTAAAATTATAAATAAATAAAGGACTCAGGCTCATTGAAAATGAAAATACTTTAAATATTCTGAATGTATAAGAAGCTTAAATTAGATAACATGTAAATTATTTCCAGGAGCACATGCTAATTAGTTTGTAACACTAGGAAAAGTTTAAAATTCCATTATCTGCCAATATACTTAACAACAATATGCTTATTTAAAGTTAGAAAAATTCCAAGCAGTGTAGACATATATTATTATGTATGCATTTTCTCTTTAAAATTCTTGCCTGGAGCTGGAAAGGTGGCTCAGTGGTAGAGCACTTGCCTTGCATGCATGAGGCCCTGGGTTCAATTCCTCAGCACCACATAAGCAGAAAAAAAAAGCCAGAAGTGGCGCTGTGGCTCAAGTGGTAGAGCGCTAGCCTTGAGCTGAAGAGCTGAGGGACAGCGCCCAGGCCCAGAGTTCAGGCCCACGACCGGATCCCCCCCCCCAAAAAAAATAAAATAAAATTCTTGTCTGCACTTTAATAGGTAAGATGAATGAAATTGAATATCTCATCATGTTAAGAGCTTGAATTCAAACTAGCTGCTGGGTTTTGCTAATTTTCACTCCCAAAGAGTACTACTCTACAAAAAATTACATATAGTGATAGGTTCTACCTCCTTTCCCATTCCATTTAAATTCCTCCATTTTTTCTTTTCCTTTTAAATTATCTTTATATAGTGTTAGAAAAACTGTTTTTATTAATTGAATTGTTTAAAAGTTCCAGCTTTGGCTTGGTGTCATGGTTCTTGAGTTTTCTGCTAAGACAGTATCAGCAAGTATGGAAAGGACAAGCAGAACTGCTTTGGGATAAGGTAGAAATGTAAGATTTTTGTCTTAACTTGTTTTACCAACATGGAATTAAAATTTCAGAAGACACACCTCAGATTGTTCAAAAAATAGAAGAGGGTGTAATTATGTTTTTTATCTCATTTCAGTCTTTTAATGGCCACTTTGTGTAAATGCATCTTGCCTTACTAAAACTATCCAATTAAGGAGAAGATTCTGAACCTGAGCTCAACCAATCAGAGGGGCAAGGTCTGCTGTGTTAAGGATAAACAGGGGAGCATCCTGTCAGATTTTGTGTATGTACATTTGCAACCACTTATATACCATCCAACGTGTTTACTTATTAATTTATAGGCAAATTCAGTTTTAAATATTAATTCTCTTTGATTTAGTTTGAATATCATTTGTGTGAACACTATTTCTCTGCTTGTTTGAAAACATAATTTTTATTGTTCTAGACTTGAGAGATTGTACTTGGGAACACGTTTTTGGTATTCTGCTTCATTGACTGACATGTTAAGTTCTGGCTTTTAGAAAGCCTTTTCTTAATGGCTCAGAAATAAAAGAAGTATAAAATGATTGCAATGGTCATTTCTACAGCCTGTTCTAGAGCACAGGAACTTACAATACCTAACTAAGCAAAGCCCAATAACTAACTGAACAGCTCAATAGCACGAGAGGGAATCATTTAGCATCTCCAAAATGTATGTCTTGGTTCAATAATTCTCTTAATTTACGAGTTCCCAAATCCAAAGCAGCCTATGTAATCTCTTATGGGTTGGTGAGTTGAACTACAAGTGAATATACTATGAGATAATATCAAGTTATTAAATAGTAGTTTGGACCATTAAAATGGAAACAGAATTTGTTTACTCATAGGACTGGAATGAATTACAACTTCCTGTATGTTTTCATAGATCCTAAATTCATTAAAGTGAAATTCTGTGCATATCATAATGAACAAGAACAATTAATGGATGCATCTTGTGCCTCTTACCACAACAGATTTGGAAGGGAAATTTTAAAACTTATCATTAAGCATCAAGTTACCTATTCTATTTTGAGCTAAGTAAAGACGTACACATATTCTTGTCTTACCAATGTTTTCTCTGTCCTCCTCCCTTTCCTCCATTCTTCCCTCCATCTATTCATTCTTTTCCTCCTTTTCTTCCCCTAACTTAACCCTAGATGCCAGTGTTTGGATTAAAAACACTAATATGAGAAGTAGATTATGCTGAAATAATTTCATAACACAATGCTCATAATGTTTGCCTCAGTGATGTAAAAGAAAAAAACTGTCTCTAGAAACTCCTTCTTTTAACTTAGTTTTTCCATATGCATTTAAGAAATTCAGTGACAGGTTTTGGTGAACCTAAAGCGGCCCTTCTGTCAGCACCAATAGGAACCTAATACTTTTCTACTATATAGTTTTACTTTTGACAGACAGAAATAGCTTTAAAAAAAGACAAATGATGCTGTAGTTTAAATACCCCAGAAGGAACAGTTTAATATTATTAACATTAACTCCACCACCAGTTCTAGCAAATGTTCTTAAATATCCAAAATGCATGGCACTAAATAAACTAATCTAGAAGCCAATTTAGTCAATTATCTGAGTATCTTTTTCAGTTAATTATTGTTTATGTGACCTACTAGAGGAGAACTGCATCAGTCTATACCTTCCTGAGCTGTTTTTGTAATAATTTTGTGATCAAGTAAGATGATAACAGCAACCTGCCCTTACTATTTTTGAACATAAATTAATGTCTTCCATGCAGTGTTTGAAAGGAAAGTAGGAGTAAGTTAACTGAGTTGTGGTTTAGGGGGTTGAATGCAATGAGCTTATTGAAGAAAATTTACTCTTGTGAGCACTTACATGTTTCAGTCCTGCCTCTGCTTTACATTGTTAAATGTAAAAAAGTTAAATGAACGCATGTGTAAGTCATGACAACAAAAAAATGCCTGTATAGTTTATACCATTAGCCATCATAGAAATGTCTTCTGAGAAAACAGAGAAGTGCAAAGAATGCTATTTTTAGAACAAAAGTAGAATATTCATATTTTAATGTTTTACAGTTGACATTAAGCTTGAATCAATGTGGAGTTACTGTCCAAAAAGAGAAGGGACAATCAACATTACAAGGGGAAGGATCAAAGGAAATGAAATCCCTTGGACTTTCTGAGCTGGGACATCAAGTCTGAAATACCTGTCTTATATCTTTCCCAACATATGTCTCTGAACACTGTGTGGAAATGCTATTGAAGGTTTTGCTTATTAGATTTTTATCCCAAAGTTGGTGTTTTTAAGTCTCATGATAAATTTCTTCAAAAAAGTTCATTATTATTTTTAATGTAGGTTATAGAAATAGTCTGCTTTTGATTTATCTCTTATCTTTCCAAATATTTACCTATGCTTTGCATTTATGTATAAGGACACAATTTTAGGAGAATTTTGTGCAGTGAATAGTATAAATGCATAAATGAAGAAAAATGAAGTCTAAAACTCTTGTTTTATTTATTTAATGGAAATTATAGAGTAGGGATTAAGATATCTTCTAAACATAATAATAAAGTAAGAATCCTGGTTAAAATAGCTTTTGAATTTTTAATTTTGAACAGTTACATTCACTTTACTATTCAATTATTGATTATTTAATTCTTTAATTGTTGTTCCTGTTTGTCATAGGATGAGGTTAAAGGTTATGATACATACGCGGCCCAATACTTCCAAATAGAACTTTGCACTCTGTCATCACTGGCAAAATCCATCATGGTATCATTCCTCACATTAGAGAAGGCAGAGCCCAAACAAATCTGTTATATTTATGTTATATTGTGAAAGGTTTTTGAAGCCAACTCAGATATTAAAAGAAGGAAAACATTTTAACAGCTTTATATTCTACAAATCCAAAGTCCAATACATACTGTATTTGCATTCAAGAATTTAATCATTAATTCATGAAACCTAAGAGAGGAATTTGAGTTTTATAGGAAGCAAATACTTTCAGTAATTTGATAAACAAAAATAATTAGAATGCTGTGTTTCTAATACTTGATAAAAACGGTATTTATTCTGTAGCCTCTACTTACTGAAAATGTAATCTTTTATTGAATTTTTTATAATTATTACCTTTACTGTGAATAGCAAATAGCTAATCTGGAAATGTTTCCAGGGTTTTGTAAGACAATTTAACTATTTGTTGCTGTATGCTTAGAAGAAGATGTCTTAGCCAAAATATACATTAATTTTAGGTTTAATTTGTGTAATATATTCTTAATTAAAAATATATTGGGGCTGGGAAGGTGGCTCTGTGGTAGAGTGCTTGCCTTGCATGCATGATGTCCTAGGTTCAATTCCTCAGCACCACATAAGCAAAAAAAGCCAGAAGTGGTGCTGTGGCTCAAGTGGTAGAGTGCTAACCTTAAGCTGAAGAGCACAGGGGCAGCACCCAAGCCCAGAGTTCAGGCACCATGACTGACAAAAAAATAAGATAGATAGATAGACAGACAGACAGACAGACAGACAGATAGATAGACAGACAGACATATAAATAACCTCTTTGATAATTTTAAGCATATGTACCACAAACTGCTTTTTTTTTTTTTTTTGTCATTCGTGGGGCTTGACTCTGTGCCTGGGCGCTGTCTCCCAGCTCTTAACCTCAAGGCCAGAGCTCTACCACTTGAGCCACAGCGCCACTTCCAGTTTTCTGGTGTTTAATTGGAGACAAGCATCTCGTGGACTTTACTGCCTGGGCTAGCTTTGAAAACTAAGATCCTTAGATCTCAGCTTCCTGAGTAACTAGGATTATAAGTGTGAGCCACGGGTGCCCAGGTACAAACTGCTTTTAAAGATTTTATAGTATTTTATTATTCTCATGTGATGTGATTATGTTTATGGTAATGAATCAATTAAATAAGGTTAGAATTTTATTCAGTATGTCTAACTTCAAGAAAGTTAAAATGTAGCCTTGTTAAGCCTCCTTGGGAACCTGTGTGATATCCAGCAGACACAGATTTTGTGCATATAAATAATCATAGAGGTCTTAGAAATGCCAGGAAGAAGATCTGGCTTTCGCAGAGTCTCTGGTAGAACGCTTTTCTCTAGCCGAAGCCATCTAAGCACATGAATTACAACACGTATGCAATTAATTTCCAGCTATGTTTGAGCCTGCAAAACCATTGTCATATTTTAACTTTTGATAATGTTTTAGATCACCTTTCTTATTTTTTATTATTTTAGCAGTACCAGGGATTGAACTCGGGGCCAAACACTTGCCGGGCAAGTCCTCTACTACTGGAGCATTACCCAGTTCTTTGACTTCCTTTCCACCCGCCTCAAACAGGATGTAATGGCTGGTCTGGCTTTGAGCCGATATCTACCTATTTCTGTCTGCTGAGTAATTGGGATTACTGTTATGTACCTTCATACCTAGCCTGAGAATATACATTTTAACATGGCAACTAAAAGAATCTAATATTGATGTTTGGAAATGATAAGCATGAGGAAGATAATAATATCTTTAATTCATAATTAAGAAAATTTTAAGAAACAATATGCTTTTTAAGATTTGGATTTTTTTTCTCTTTTCCTTGACATTTCCTTCCTCTGGTCTGAAATGTATTTCTTGCTATTGTTTCTAACATATATATAAGATGATTTCTTTGTTGCTTTGTATGTTCCTCCCCCATGGTATAACCCCTGTTTTCACTGTATTTGATGTTGGTATAATTTGTAGAGAGGAAAGGAAAAAACAAATTGTTTAAATAGGGATACAGGTGGACCCATTGCAACAATGAAATGTACAAGACATTAGGTCGAAAATGAACTTTACAACTTTGGCAGGGGAGGGAGAAGTGTAGTCGTGGTGATAGAAGGGCCAGGATGGTAGGGGAAAAACAAAGGAGGAGGCAACAATGCTTGATAAGAAATGTACTCTACCTTGCTCATGTAATTGTAGCCCCTCTGTACGGTATTTTCACAATAAGAAAAAAAATAAAAAGACAACTAAAAGCCGGGCGCCAATGGCTCAAGCCTGTAATCCTAGCTACTCAGAAGGCTGCGATCTGAGGATAGCTGTTCAAAACCAGCCTGGGCTGGTGAGACTCTTATCTCCAATAAATTATCAGAAAACCGGAAGTGGTGCTATGGCTCAAGTGGTTGAACACTAGCCTTAAGCCGAAGAGCTGAGAATCCGTGCTCAGGCACAGCATGACCGACCGACAAGAAGAAGAAAAAAAAGACAACTCAATTTTTTTATTGTTTTATTTTAATCCTTTCCTTTTTTTCTTCTTTCTTCCAGTATTTTCTTCTTCTTTTTCCTTTGGTAATACTGGTGTTTAAACTCAAGACCTTAATTTGCTAGGTAGGCATTCTATCACTTCAGTCATTTTGTTGCTTTAGTTGCTCTTCCTGCCTTCCTTCCTCCCTCCCTCCCTCCCTCTCTTCCTCCCTCCCCCCTCCCTTCCTTTCTTCCCCTTTTCCCCTTCCTTCCTTCCTTCCTGTTCCTTCTTTCCTTCCTTTTTTTTTTTTTTTGGTTGATCGTGGTACTTAACTTAGGGCCTAAGCACTGACCTGACCCTTTTTCTCTCAAGGATAGCACTCGATTACTTTGAACAACAGCACCACTTCTGGTTTTCTAGTAATTACTTGGAGATAAGAGACTTTCCTGCCCAGGCTGGCTTTGAACCATGATCCTCAGATCTCAGTTTCCTGATTAACTAGGATTACAGCAGACGCCACCAGCACAGAACTCTAAAGCCAAAGCTTATTATGAGAAAGAATAATGACAATCTTTTGTAAAAGGTAGAGTTTTCCTTTTCTAAAAATAGATTAAATTCATAAAAGCTAAATAATTGTTGCTTCAGACTATGTTTTATGATTTTCTATATTCTAGGTAGAAGATAATTCATCTTTCATGGTTTAATTCTCTCATAATAAGTAATTCATACAGAGAGAACAGTCCCATTTTATATAATTTTTAATAGAGATTTTTCTTCATTGTTGACTATATACAGAGTCCTTGAGTCATTATGTTATTAATAGTTCTCCTATTTAAACTTCTCTCTCTCTCTCTCTCTCTCTTTCTCTCTCCCTCCCTTCCCATTCCTTCCTCTTGTGGGAGTACTAGAAAAATGGTATATAAGGTTAAAATGTACTTCTTAAGCTCAGGAATTTTTTTTAAAGTTCCAAGCTATTTAAATTAAAGGCTCTATTTTCCTCTACTTCTTCTGTATCAGTAATTGAAAGTAACCCATTTATGGACTATTGATGTTAATAATCTGTACTGTTACCACCCTGGCCACTGTGGTACAATTCCTGGATATAATCATTAAATTGAATATGGTTATAGGATAACATTTTAAAAAATTAGTGCCAAATATAACAGAGCTGCTCAAGGGGGAAAAAGTTGCTTCCTTAGTAATTATTTTAATTTTTTAGGTTATATTTACAGAATAAACACTGATTTTCAATTTTTAGTATTTTGGACTCCTTAAAATCACATCAAATTAAATTTGATTTGATCCATTTGGTCACTTGAAATTTTTACTTCCAAAATCTACAATTCTGACATAATTTTAGAAATTTTTGGCCAATTTCAATATGAAAAGAAAATCCATTAAAACTGAAAGCATGAAAATGTACCTAATTTCAGAGATATATTTAAGTGAACAAAAGTTCTACAATTATGTAAATAATTACAATATACTATATGAAGCATTACAGTTCAAATTATTTAATATGAATATTAAACTTGTCTTTTTAACAGATTTCTTTGATTAGTTTAGTGGAGACACACTTTTTTTTATTCCTACCTCCCACCTGATGATTCACTTCATTTTGTCAAAAATACTCAGCCTTAAAAAACCTTACTATTTGCCTTGTTGGTGTTTGTAATATTCTGTGCTTCGGAGTTTAGGAATGAGGGTGAAGATTCATGTGTGGCATGAATGTATAAGGAGATTGTGTGAGGAATGATCAGATTTACTCTAGATGGACTTCATATCACCCAGACCCTACTCCAATAACGTTACATCATTTGCACTCTACTTTAATAAAGTCATTTGGGGGATTTGGGAGACCTGAAGGGTTGTAGACAATAGTATAGTATTATATCTCCTCAATATAGAAACAAATTAGCTTTCCTAGGCAATTAGGACAAGTAAAAATAGCATATAGAAAGAAGAACTGAATAAACACCAACATTTGATTTGTGCTTTATTGATTTGCTTTCCTTTTGGAATAGTACTCTTTTGGTACCGTGTTGATGTTTGATTAGTAGAACAGATTTGTTTATTTTTGTCTTGAAATAAACAGTATTAATTAAAAATACAATGTAGATGATGTAAACTATAAAAGACTTTACAGAACCTATAGATAACTAGAGTATCATGTGCCCTGGAATTTCAATTTTAAGTGCAAGGTGTGCTATGTATGATATGTAAAATAACATCTTGAGCATAATTTATTGACTTTATATCATTAACTATTCTATTTCCAAATGTTGTTATAAGCACATTGCAGCAAGTTTTTTTAAATTTAATTTAATTTTATTTGTGAACATACTGTACAGAGGGGTTACAATTACATGGGCAGGATAATGCATACATTTCTTACCAAGCATTGCTGCCTCCTCCTTTGTTTACCCTTCACATCCCTTCCCAGCCTCCCCCCTCCCTATCCCAATCCCAATTCCAATCCCAATCCTTCCCCTCCCCCCCACCCCCCCACCCCCACACCGACGTTGTAAAACTCGTTTTGGACATGACAACTTGTACTTCTCATTGTACATTGCAGTAAGTTTGTATGTACGAATAGTTTATAAACTTAAAATATATTTTTAGGTATGTCTTTGGAAATTCCTACGTATGACTTTCTTGTAAATCAGGGACAACATCAGATATATTGGTAAATACTCTTATATTTCTTTTATATTCTTGGGAGCATAACATTTATGTGGGAACATTTGTTCCCTTCTTAATGCTGATGTCATTAATAAATTTTATTTGTTAATACTTCTTTCCAATATCATAGAAAAGTTAAAATTTGATTTTATAACTTATTTTAAAATTTATAAAGTGATGAATATTATTTACTATTTATTTTTGTCAGTTGTGGGGTTTGAACTCGGCCTGGGCACTGTTCCTAAGCTCTTCAGCTCTTCAGTTCAAGGCAAACCCTTGAGGCATGTGCCACTTCTGGTTTTCTGGTGTTAATTGGAGATAAGAGTCTTTTGGACTTTCCTGCCCAGGCTGACTTTGAACTGTGATCCTCAGATCTCAGCCTCCTGAGCAGGTAGGATTACAGACATGAGCCACTGGTGCCCAGTTCTTTACTACTATTTTTTTTAACATTTTTATATGCTTATTAAAATCTTCATTTTCCCGTTTTTGGAAATATACCTTGTTTATGTGGCAGAAGCTCTTTGCCTATTATCAATATTGCAAACTTTTCTTCTCTTTTCTCTGTGCTAATATTTTTGTGATGTCATTTACAAATATGCATTTAGTCTTTATATTGTCTGTTTTTCAAGTCTCCTGGTAAATAATAATTTGTCTATTGATCATCTATCATACTTACATTAACCAGGCAATATTCTGAATGCTTCATAATTATTGACACATTTAGTCCTCATTCTACCCAGTGAGCTACTCCTTCATTATAAAAGTGGAAAAATAAAAAGTGTAATGCCACAAATGCCTTAGTTAAATGCCAAAAGCTGTATCATTAGGAAGTAGCCAAACTAGGGAAGGACCCTAGGTAATCGGCTCCAGTGCCTTTAGCTTCTCATTATGTCACCTGTCACAAAAGAAGTTTGTGTCTTTTACTTTCCTTAGGCTTGGGACACTTCAATGTAGTAAAGTAGAAAAGCTGATATGTATGTTGAGGCTGTGAGTGTACAGATACCCCACTAACTGTAGGGGCCTACATATAGATGCTTTCCTGAGGCCTTTCTTCTCAGCAAGTCCTCCTAGAATTCCATTTTTTTCTGCCTGTTTAGTTGACATATTAATCTAAATCATTTTCTTTGACAAGAGACTTAAACATTTGAAATATGCATTAGTAGATATAATGTTCCAAATATTTATTTGTATTTAAAATTGTGATGTCTACATTTCAAATAATTTCTTCAGAAAAGTAGAAAAGGAGAGCTAGGGAGAAGGAGAGAGCACTAACATCCCTAGGGAGAAGGAGAGAGCACTAACATCCCTAGGGAGAGAGGGAGCTTCCTCTCCAGGGAGTAAAATCTTTGGAGGGAGATGAGAGCCACTTCTGGAACACTGGTCCCAAAGGAGTTCTTTCCAAATTCCAAGAACTGAATTGAAGGTCACAGGCTTGACCACAGAGTGGACAGCATGGCAATTCAGGATTACACATTGATTTGTTTGTACCATTTTTTTTGTGTGTCTTACTGATCAAATTAACCTGTCATCAGATTTCTTCTCCATTTGGTAACATTTCCATTTGTGGAAGCCTATTTCAGCTACGTAGATGCAAAGCTAGAAATCTGAAGTTAAAATAATTACATTTGTTTGTAGCATATAATTTTTACTTTATGTGCTTACATTAAAATAGATATGCTTTGGTAAAGTCTCCTTTTTCATGACAATCATATGTGAAGTACAATGAAGTATTTGCTCATTTTCCTACAATGTTTGATCTTTTCTCTGAACAGTAGAGTTGTACAGATTTGATGTCCTCTTTCAAAAGGATTACAAAACATTTTTGTCTTATTTTATTGTCTTAGAGCTTTTTTAATGTTTTTGTTTCTTAAAGTATGTAAGATATGACTTTTCAGTGTCATGCATCATAATAATTTTCCATAAAATGAAAACATACAAGTGCTTTAAAAAAATGAGGTTTTCTAAGCTTATCCAGTCATGATTTTAGTGTGTAACTGGAGCACATTTCCATAGTGGTAACTCAGAGTATGAAAGGATTGGATGCTTTTCTTAGAAAATTTGATACCTAGTTTATACTATAAATCATAAGGCAATCAATCATTTTTAAATAGTGAGTAATCTACTCGAGTTTATCTGACCTCATTAAATAATGAGTTTCTCATCTTTACTACTACTAGAAGAAAATAACTGTGAAAATAATACCAATGCAATGAATATATAAATGCAATGCAATAAAACCTCACTTTTAAATTTAAACCTAATTTTGTAATAACTTTACAAACTCAGTACTGCCAGTATTTCATTATGGTATAATTATTTTTCTAGTTACATTAAAAGTGAAACCAAAGCAGCAATTTAATGCCACAGAACTTCTTTATAATTTTACACAGAAAAGAGACATATTTTCTGTTCCTCACATATAATGTATTCTTTATTTTTTGGTGCTTGTCTTAGGACTTGAATTCAGGGCCTGGGTGCTGTCCCCGAGTTTTAAGGACTGAATTTTTTGAACATTTTTAAGTTCATAGGTATCCATTTATCTTTCAGACTCAAAAAGAACATATATCTAGCACTAGAATCATATTTTTTTTTACAGAAGATGAATCTACATTGGCATGTCATTGTCCACAAAAATCCATTAAAGTCAGGCAAAGTCCATTAGAGTTCATTGTTAGTGTTGAGTGTTCTAATGATGGACAAATGTAGAGTAGCATTCACCATTCATTCACCTTTGTAAAATCATGCAAACTATTCTCTGTACTAAAACTCTCTGTACTGTGCCTGCAGCCCTCCATCCTCCCCTAAAAATATACCCTTTGCTCTTGGATAGTATCTGAGCGTTTTTTTCTTTTCTGTAGAATTGGTTATGTGTAGTTATTTCAGGCTGGCAACATTAAAATAGAATTTAGCTTTTGCAGTTTCAAATATTTTTCTTAAAAATAGACTTAATTTGAAAAACATTGAAGAGATTTGAGAGATGGCTCAACCATCTCAGTTGAGAATCACATATGACAATATTTTGTATCACCTTTGTGCATGAATATACATATATATATTATAGAATTGATGACTGAAGTGGACTTTAAGTGATCATTCAATCCAAAAGTGTGAATGCTTATTTATAAACATAAAAAACATATGGGCTGTCTGTAAGGCACTGGCTTGGGTATTTCAGCACTGGAATGCACAATCACAGAACTAAAGTCGGGCTAGACCACCCACAAAAGTGAGGCCACCCAAGGGAAAATTTGAAACCTGGGCAGGCAGAGCTGCCAAACTTGCTTCATGAGAACAGCTGGCCATCACAACACCTGCTGTCCAGCTCCAGACAGCTGAGGCAAAGGCTGTGTGGCCCCAGCTGCTTTTAGGATGGGCCATGACAAAGACCACTGCTGCTTTGGCATCTGTCAACTCTTGCTATATTTGGGGCAGGAAGCTTGGCAGGGAGATGTGTGGTCTACCAACTAAAATTTAGGCTTATTAGTCATAAACCAAAATCATAAAATCATAGGACTGGAAGGAACCTCCAGTGAAGTACATTTTGAACTTTGGTATGAATTAGAATAACATAAGGAATGCTTTTAAAAGATTCCTTCTCAAACCCCATACCGTATAGAATCTAATTCAGTAGGTTTGGGGTAAAATTATTTAATATTTGCATTTTTTAGTAATCCTCTGGGTTAAATTTAATATAGTAGAAGCAAGAGGTTTTAGAGCTCTAAGGAATTTCACAGGTTAGAACTAATCTGTCTCTTGAGATGCAGGTTAAAAATAAATATTATCCGAAAGACAACATTTATCTTACTCAAAAGTTAAGTTGTGTGTGAGATCTAGCTGAAGTAAGGAATTCATCTCTTGCTAAACACAAATATATGGGACTCATCAAGAGTGTGTGTTTCTATAATTCATGTAAGTTCAGTGTAGATCATTCTCTTCATAAAATGGAAAATTATTTTTTGTAGGTAAGATTTTATTTTTCTTTTGAAAGGAAAAGAAATAGCTGGATAAAACTCTAAGGATAAAAGTGTCAACTTTGTTTATTTATTGTTATTGTAAAGGTGATATGCAGAGAGGTTCCCATTACATAAGTCAGGTAATGAGGGATTCTTTTCAAACGCTGTCACCCTTTCCCTCATTTTATCCCAGACTTTTCTTCTTGATACTCCCTCACAAGCTTTATAGTTTATTTTCCACATGGTGTCTAGTGAGTACTAATGCTGCATTTGTTCTTTCTTTATCCCACCATTTCTGTGCTCCCTCTTAAACTTCTCCAGATAAACTTACATGCAAGACAAAAGGTACAGAAAATGAAAAAAGTGACAAAGGGAAAAAGCGCCCCCAAACCTATTGTTTCCATTTTTTGGTGTTCATTTTGTTAAATATCATTTTATGTGAGCATATGCACATAAGAACCCTAGTGATCCTCCTCTAAGACTATCCTCCTTTGGTTTTTACTGTGTGAGTGCTTAGAGTCCTGTATAATTTATCATGTCAAAGTGTATTTTTTTTGTCTTTTAAAATTTTTTTTAAATATTTATTTTTTATTGTGAAAATACTTTACAAAGGGGTTACAATTACATGGGCAAGATAATGAGTACATTTCTTATCAAACATTGTAGCCTCCTCCTTTGTTTCCCTTTCCCATCCCTTCCCATCTTCTCCTCGTCCCCCACCCAATCTTCCCTGCCCCCTCCCTCCCACCAAAGTTGTAAAGTTCATTTTCGCCATGACAACTTGTACTTCTCATTGTTGCAACAGGTCTACCTGTATCCTTAGTTAAACGACTTGTTTTTCCCCTTCCTCTCCACAAATTATACCGACATCAAATACAGTGAAAGCAGGGGTCATACTGTGGAGGAGGGACATACAAAGCAATAAAGAAATAATCTAATAAATACGTTAGAAACAATGGCATGAAAGAAAAAAAACATTTGAATACATATCTTAGGGTTCAAAAGACCTCAGAGTCAAAGCAGACACTTTGAAAACATTACAGGATGGAATGAATAGGAGAAACCCTAGGTCTCCTTGGCTCAGGCTGAAATTTTCTGAATAGAGACCCAGAAACACAACAAGTCAAAGAAAGATTGACAAATGGGATTGCATGAAGTTGCAAAGCTTCTGCATGGCAAAGGACATAGCTAGCAAGATCAATAGAAAGCCCATGGATTGGGAGAAGATCTTCACTAGCCATACAACAGACAAGGGTCTCATATCTAAAATATACTTGGAACTCAAAAAATGAAATCCCCCAACAACAAATCTTCAAAGAAACAACTGCCCAATAAATAAGTGGGCTGAAGGCTTAAAGAGAAACTTCTCTGAAGAAAGAAAGAAGGATGGCCAATAGACACATGAAGAAATGCTCAACCTCCCTAGCCATAAAAGAAATGCAAATCAAAACAACATTAAGATACCACCTCACCCCAGTTAGAATGGCAAAAATCAAGAACTCTAATAACAACAGATGCTGGAGGGGATGTGGACAGAAGAGAACCTTACTTCATTGTTGGTGGGAGTGTAAACTTGTTCAACCACTTTTTTTTGCCTTTTACCATTAAGTATTTTCTTAATATTCCTTTTTCTTATAGTACAAAGTAAATAAATAGCTGTTAAACTTTGAAATAGAAATATATCTTGATAATATAACTTAAAATATGAGGAATTAGAGTACAATACTATAAAATTGGACATTTGTGTGTGGCCTGGAGGGCAGCTGCTTTGTTTTGCTTATCTTTCTCCATAAAGGAAAAGAAAACACAGAGATGCTGTCCACCACCAGACCTACAAAACTGTGGCCTGGCCTTTAGGGGAGTAGAACTGGAAAACTGTATTAGTATTCTTTTCCTTTGCTTGAGGATTTTTACCTAAGCCTTTGGAGCATCTGTGAATCCCTGAAAATTATAACCATATGAATTCTATCAAATTTTCAAGCTGAAGCCTCTGCAGAAGAAGCTCTTGATTTTAAAGGAAAACTTCAAAAGCAAAGAACCAGTGTGAAAAGGGCTCACTCCTGGAATCCTAGCTACTGAGAAGGCTTGGATCTGAGGATTTGAAGCCAGCTTGGGTAGGATTCTGTAAGATTCTTATTTACACACACACACACACACACACACACACACACACAAGTGAAAAGCTGGGACTGGGAAGGTGGCTCAGTGGTAGAGCGCTTGCCTTGCATGCATAAGGCCCTGGGTTCGATTCCTCACCACCACATAAGCAAAAAGAAAAAGCCGGAAGTGGCGCTGTGGCTCAAGTAGTAGAGTGCTAGCCTTGAGCGGAAGAGCTGAGGGACAGTGCCCAGGCTCAGAGTTTAGGCCCCACAACCGACAAAAGAAAAAAGAAAAAGTGAAGAGCCAGCCAAGCACTGATGGCTCACACTTGTAATCCTAGCTACTCCGGAGGTCATGATCATGGTTGAAGGCAGCCCAGGCAGGAAGGGCTGTGAGACTCAGCTGCAATTTGCCACACACGATAGAATAGTGGAGCTGTGGCTCAAGTGATAGGCCGTCATTACCCTTGAGCAAAGAAGCCAAGAGACAGTGCTTAGACTGAATTCAATCTCCATCACTGGAACAAAAAACAAAAAATGGTGAAGAGTCAACACTTCATTAATAAATAAAATAGAAATTGAGCTTTTTAATCACCCAGTGTCATAATATGTCAAATAAAAGTAAGGTAAAGTTACATATGACCAAAAAGTTTCATCTTAGAAGAGGTAAACTAATCCAGTACAGGTAAAATATTTCAACCAGTCTAAATACAATTTTAGTTAATAAAATATTTAAATGTACTATGATGTATATGCTTTGCAAAGACATGAAAGCTGTACAGCATGAATTTCATTATGTAGATAGATTACTCATTTGCCTCCCTACAATGTTGATGTGGTTCAATTTTGCAATTCTTACCCCTAAGCTATGCTCTTCCACCCTAGCTAACCCGAACAGGAGCACAAATATACACTTGGAAAGTTCACTTCCCCTTGCTCATCTTTTTGCTGCTGATGTGAGGGACAATTTTATGGTCTAACTTTGGGAAGAGCAACAGAATGGAAGCCCTAAAATCATCTACCTGGAGATGTCCAACACTTGATCTTCATGTTTTTGCATCCACTGAGTGATGTTTCTGCTGCTTGATGAGAAAGGGAGAGGGAAGAAAGAAAGGAAAAGATAGAGAGATAGAGAAAAAATTATATATAGAGGGAGAGACAGAGCAAATTAATTAGCCAAGATTGCAACTCATTTATGAATGCTATAATTTGTCTAAATGTCCTAAAACATACCTGTGTAGACACATTAACAGAAACTGCTTTCAGATTTTTGACATTTTTTCTTCAACATTGAAATCAGAACCTTAATTATTTTTATGTTGATTTCAAGACATAAAACAATGTATTTATCTAAAGTGACTTAATGAGTTTTAAAATTATTTTTCAATTTTATTTTTAACTAGTATATAATATAAAAATTGTACATATTTATGGGGCACCATGTACTGTTTTGGTACATGTATATAGTGTGTAATGTTCAAATCAGGGTAAATATTCCCATTTCCTTAAATATCTATTATTTCTTTATGATTACATTTTAAATTCCCTCATCCTCCTTTGGAAAATATGCAAGGTATTATCATTATCTTTAGTCACTCTTCTGTGCAGTAGAACACCAGAACTTCAAACTCCTATGTTAGTACCAATTGACCAAACTTTCCCCACACCCTGCCTCACTCTCCCTAGACTCCAGTGCCCGTCGTTTTATATTCTTTTTTTTTGTTTTTTTTCCACATCTATGTGTTTATTTTTTTCTTTCTTTTTTTTAATTTTAATTTTAATTTTTTGTGTCATTTTATATTCTTAAATTCTACATATGAGTGAGATCACGTGCTACTTGTTATTCTGTGCCTGGCTTATTTCTCTTTAACATAAGGCCCTCCAGTTCTATCATGAGTGATGGAGTTTCATGCTTACTTGTGGATGAGTAGTATTCTTTTGTGCATTGCACATTTTATTGAATAGCCAGTGACGGACACTTGGGGATTCCTTTTATTGGCTCTGGTAAAGAGTGCTGCAGTAAGCACAGGCATGCAGATGCGCCATCAACATATTTATTTCATTTCCTTGGATATATACACTTGGTAGTGGATTACTGGATCATATAGCTCTGTTTCTTAATTTTTGAGGGAATATATCTTATTTTTAAACCAAAATCATATTCTTAATTTTTCTGGCAGACTTAGAAAACAAGGTGTTTTGTATTCACTTATATTCTTCCACATAAAACATGGAATTGCTGACTCTTATGAGCAAACAGGCTGCTAGCAGGCTGCCCTCCAACCAACTTCCTCCTCACATTCTATTGTGTGGTATACCTTTGTCTCAGGTTGTTGGCAAAGAGCTCCCTAAACCCTTGGATTTCTTAAATTACTGGAGTTTCTTTTGTTATTCAGTACGAGCCATGTGATTAAAGGATTAGAAATTTGGACCCCGCCCACTGACCTACTAGAAGAGTGAAACTACAGCTTGAATTCAATCATAGAACTAATAATTTAATCAGTTGTGTATATCAAACCAAAGATGGTACAAATCTTGGAATGATGAAGCATATGGTGAGCAGGAGATAGGCCTAGAAAAGATGTGAAAGTTCTGCAAGCCTTTCCCTGCTACTCAGCCTTGCCCAATGTGTCTCTTTCAGTGAGGTCTTACTAATGTATATCCTATATAATAGGACTATAACTCTAAATGCACCACTTTTCTTGAAAATTTCTGGCCTGTAGAACATGCGAATCACTTTTTGTCATAATACTTGAGTATCCATCAGGAAAGATGATTTACTTCTCAAGGGCTAAAATTGAGTCATAATTAAACTCTGATTTTTGTTTCTTTCCTTAGACTTCTGACCCCTTCCATGAACCAATATGATTTTTCATTATATTAGAAGATGAATCAGTATTTTTACTTTGAAAAGTGACTTCTCTCTAGTTTGATTTTCTCAGATTTTTTTTTAAAACCTGTACTGGGGCTTGAACTGAGGGTCTTGGGCACTGTCCTTGAGTTTTTGTGGTCAAGGCTAGTGCTCTATCACCTGAACTGCAGCTCTATTTCTAGGTTTTTGGTGGTTCATGGGAGATAAAAGTCTCATGGACTTTCTTGCCCTAGCTGACTATGAACCATGATCCTCAGATCTCAGCCTCTTGAGTAGTTTAGTATTACTGGTATAAGCCACTGGAATCTGGTTACAGATATTCTTTTAATTATTATTTTAAGTAAAAACATGGTTACCTTATGCCTCATTTATTTGATGAAAACATTGTTCAAGCTTAATATTAAGTTCTTAAATTTACCCAATGAATGAAATTAAAAAGGCAGACATGAAATGCTTATAAGTGATCTCAAAAAGCAAAGGAAACAAAAGAAAATTACATAACATTAAAAATAACAACAAAGAAAAACCTCGTGTTCCTATCTTGGGGTTCATATCACTTAGTATCATCTTATATGGTCATATGTACAGCTTTTGAACTTTTTTTGTTCTGATAAGATTATCCTAGATGTATACTAATTATTGAAAATAAGGGAAATCATGGGACCTATATTTCTTTGGGTCTAGCTTACTTCACTTAATATGATTTTTTCCAAGTCTTTCCATTTCAGGGGGGTGGAAAAGCGGGGATGTTGGGAGAAGGAAGGCATCATAGGACAAAAAACAAAGGAGGGGGTAACAATGCTCAACAATAAATGTACTTATTACCTTACTCATGTAACTGTAAACCCTTTGTACAGCCATCTTTACAATAAAATAAAATTTTAAAAAAGCAAAGGAAAGCTGTGGATATATTTGCATTCAAATTAAAATATAATGATGATATCTGTCGATTCAATATCTTCTCATGGTATGTTGAGTTTCACAAATTATAAAAACAAAGTATATTGCAGTGGAGTTTTTTTATTTTCTTAATTCTCTTTCTGGGAAGTCTTAGTACTTAAATTTAAACTTGTATCAAAGCAGTATATAGCTTTAAGAATGTAAAAGAACAGAAACATCCTATTATGTTTAAAAGTCATAGTATGAACAAAGGAAACCAAACTTTTAGCTTATTGTTTATTTAGTTTTTGAGTTAGCATAATTTCCTCCTCCCATATACAGGCATGATGCTATCCGAATAAGACTCAAATTGTCCAACAAATAAGAGCAAGAATTGATCAACAGGACAGCATCAATTATAAAGTTTTTGCACATCAAAAGAAACAATTGGTAGAAACAAGACAATCTATTTGATTTTTGTGTATTTTTTGACAGAAAATTATCTCCTAGAAATTATTTAATTTTTACTGATAAGACTCAAGGGGTCTTTGTAGACATTCATTGAACACTTTAGGGAGAAAAGATGTACAAAGAAATTATGAAACAAAAAATGTCCTTTAGAAAAGACAACTGAAGATGAAAAGTGAAATACATTAAAATAGAAAAATTTCACGTTAGGTAGGTACTGGTTGGTCACACCTGTAATCCTAGCTACTCAGGAAGCAGAAACTGAGGATTACTGTTTGAAGCCGACTCAGGTATGAAAGTCTGTGAGACTCTTATCCCCAATTAACCACCAGAAAACCAAAAGCAATACTGTGGATCAAAGTAGTAGAGCACTAGTCATGAGTGAAAAAGCCCAGGGCTGTGCCCAGGCCCTGAGTTCAAGCCTCACAACTGACAAAAAACAAACAAAAAAGACCCTTGAGTTAAACCAACACTACTATGTCATACTAATAGTTATTGCTGTAGGAATATGTAGGTAGGACTGTGGAATCTGTTCTAAATCTATAGAGTCCATGGGCACTCAACTAAGAGCTGCTTGATTCCAATGTCCAAGTCTCCCACCTCCTCTTGTGGAGAGGAAATAACTAAAAAAGAGAAAAATAGGTTTCACTGGTTACCCAGATCAAATTGGAGTTGGCTCTGTTCTACCACTTCAACTCTTCTTTATCACTGGTATAGCTGCCTCTAGTTGTACAAACAATAAGAAAATTAACATTAACAACAACAACAAATTTTTACAAGGCACCATGCTATATAATTTGCATTTAAACTTAACATCAGTTCTTTGAGACCAATGCTATTGTTCATTTCATTTGCAAGTAGGAAACCAAAATTATGGAGTTCAGATATATTTCTGAGGGATCACACAGCTAGGAAGTGGTGAAGCTGGAATTCAAACCCAGGTCTTTAGTGCCAGGAAAATTAAACTGAGGCAAGAATGACATAATGAGTCCAAAGAAACCACAAATAACCAAAATAGCTAACAAAAAAGAGCCTTAAGACTATTCTAGAAAACAAAACAAAAAAGAAAATGAGTATGTAATATGGTACAGGGGTTTAATTTTAATAATTGGATCTACTTATTGTTTACAACAGATGAAAAGTTAATGACCCACAATAATAAAACATTAGAGATCTGAGCACCATTGGCTCTATAGGATTACAGGCTGGTGCTGCTTAAGAAATTGAGATCTTAAGATAGTGGTTCAAGCCAACCCAGTCAAGAAAGTTTGAGGTTCTTATCCCCAATTAAAAAACCAGAAGTAGAGCAGGGCCTCAAGTGGCAGAGTGCTAGCTTTGAGCACAAAAGTTTAGGGACAGCCCGCAGCCCAGGACTGTGCAAAAGCAAGACAAAACAAAACAACATTTTGTTCAACCACTTTGGAAAGCAGTATGGAGGTTCCTCAAAAGACTCCAAATAGAGCTCCCCTATGACCTAGCAATTCCACTTTGGGACATTTACCCATATGATCACAAACAAGACAATACTAAAGCTACCAGCACAATTATGTTTATTGCAGCATTATTTACCATAGCTAAGATATGGAACCAACCCAGATGCCCGTCAGTAGATAAATGGATCAAGAAAATGTGGCATATATACACAATGGAATTCTATGCCTCCATCAGAAAGAATGACATTGCCCCATTTGTTAGAAAATGGAAAGACTTGGAAAAAATTATATTAAGAGAAGTAAGCCAGGCCCAAAGAAACATAGGTCTCATGCTTTCCCTTATTTGCAATATCTAGTATATGTCTGAGACAAGCAGAAACAGTCAGATAAGTTGATGTTAGGCAAAATGAACCCCAAGATAAGGACTCAAATGTTTTTCCTTTCTTGCTATTATTTCTAATATATTTATAAGATGATTTTTTTTGTTGCTTTGTATGTCCCTCCCCCACAGTATAACCCCTGTTTTCAGTGTATTTGATGTTGGTATAATTTGTGGAGGGGAAGGGTAAAAACCAATTGTTTATTTTTATTTATTTATTTATTGTGAACATATCATACAGAGGGGTTACAATTACATGGGCATGGTAATGAGTACATTTCTTATCAAGCATTGTTGCCTCCTCCTTTGTTTTCCCATCCCTTCCCATCCTTCCCCTCCCCTCTCCCCCAACCCTCTGCAAAGTTGTAAAGTTCGTTTTCGACATAATATCTTGTACATCTCATTGTTGCAATGGGTCCACTTGTATCCCTTTTTAAACAAGTTGTAAAGATACTGTACAGAGGAGTTACAATTACATGAGTAAAGTGATAGTACATTTCTTATCGAGCATTATTACCCCCTTCTTTGTTTTTTTAATGGTTGTTTCTGAGGGTCAAACCCAAGCTTTTTGTTGGTGGTAGTGGTGGTTGTGGGGCTTGAACTCTGGGCCTGGGCACTGACTATAAGCTCTTCAGCCCAAGGTGAGTGCTCTACCACTTGAGCCACAGCACCACTGTCAATTTTCTGGTGGTTAATTGGAGATAAGAGTCTTATGGACTTTCCTGTTTGGGCTGGCTTTGAACCATGATCCTTAGATCTCAGCCTTCTGAGTAGGATTACAGGCACGAGCTACTGGCACCCAGCTTCAAACCCAGTTTTTTGCACATGCTGTGCAAATATTTGCTCTACTATGAGCTCTCTCCTTTATTTGTAATTCCCTAGTTCTGAAACTGTGGAGGACACATGAGGACATGGTCTCTTACAGTTCCATGGTTTTCCTATTGGAAGATGGTTGTAGCATGGAGGAAGTAAGCCTTGCAAGAGCAACTGTTTGGATGAGGACTCTTGATCATCAATATGAAGCCATAACTACAATTAAATTTGTCAAGATAACTTGAGCCAAAGATAATAGCGTTTAGGGGCAAAAAGAAGGCACCCGTAACCAAAATGAGAGTTGAATGCTGGTTTGAATGCCAGTAAGCACTTGAGAACCTTCCAAATTACCATAAAATACAGCAGCAACAGCAGCCTGTGTAAGTTGTTCCAGGATAGACAACCATGCTTCAGAAATTCCATTTCATAAGTGGAAGTGAGGGCTCTGTGCTGGCTTCCCTGTGGCTTGTTCCATAGTTGCAAAGTTGGGATGCTCAATCCAAAGCAGATATACCTAAAAAATATCTTGAGAAATGGAAATTTATGAGGCAACCAACAGCTTGAAAGGAATGTATCAATTAATGAAACTATTGGGGGGAAACTTTTGTTCAGGCTTTTGAGAAATTTAAGTGTGAATCACTTTCTATTAATAGTAACCTCAACTTCTCCATCAGAAATTATTGAAGAGCCATAGATAATCAAGTAATTTATCATTTCAACAAGGTGTTCAAGTGGACTTATACACTTAGGACATTGTTTGATTCCATTATTTTTATTTTATTAATTTACTTTGTTGTTATTATAAAGGTGATGTACAGAGAGATTACAATTACATAAATCAGGTAATGAATACATTTCCTTTCATACAGTGTCTTCTGTTCCCTCATTTTCTCCCAGTCCCTATCTCCTATCTCCATTCCCAAATTGTATAGTTCATTCTCATCAGTGTCCAGTGAATTCCACTGCTGTACTTTTCACTTTTTTTCCCTCAAGTTTTGTGCCCCCCAACCCTTCTGAAGATGCACTCTTAAATATACCATACATAATGTAAAGAAGACAGAATCATCAAAAACTAAAAAGAAAGGAATAGGGGAAAAATCTCGTTTCCATATCTTGGACTTTGCTTCAGTATGTGTATTATTTTATATAAATATGAAGAAGCCCTTAGGCATTCTACCTTTGTGTTTCTCTCCTAAGAGTACCTCTTTTGATCTCAAGGTGTGTGTCTAGAATCCTGTATAATTAATTATATCCCAATGCATTTTAGATCTAATTTCTGCATATTAGAGAGAACAGGTACCATTTCTCTCTCTGAGCTTGGCTTTCCTCACTTAACATGATTTCCCTGCAAATGATATTATTTTATTCTTTCTAATGTAAAATTCTATTATGTATAGGTACCACATATTTTGGATCCACTCATCTATTGTGGGGCATCTGAGCTATTTCCATATCTTGGCTACTGTTAATAATGCAACAGTAAACATGAATGCATATCCTGGTGCATTAATTTTTTACTTGTAGTAACTCCAAGCATTCCTTTACAGAAGGAGTAGTGGACTGAGCAAACAAGGTGTGAGGTCCACATGCCTCCTTGTCTGGGAATGTGGTAATAGATGAGTCATGTTACTTCTCAGGCCCAATTTTCTTATCTGTGAAAAAATGAAAATGGATTGCTAAGTCACTTCTGAGGCATATTTTTGCAAAATTCTTTCTGAAATATTCTTTGTACTTCGAAATGTAATTTTTCCCTTGTTTTCCGTAATAAAAATGAGTATTGTTACCATAAAGAAGATTAAACTCAGCTTTGAAATCCTTACATAGGAAATTTGAGTAGCAGACACATGCTATGAAATGTTCTTAGTAGGGAACTGTGAGTTACAAAGAAGAGAACTGAAATCTATCACAAGTGCATGTTACTGGCATACTTATATAGCAGCTAGGAAAGATTGTCTTTGCCAATTCACATTAATGGAGGCATTTGTTTATACTATTGGATAGTTCCCTGCAACTCTGTAGACAGAAACAAGAGAATCATTGCTAACATGTAATTGGAACGAGTGTTATGCTAGTTTCATAAGTATCTGTGGTCAATAATTTCAGTCCCAATTGGAAAATAAATTGAAGACACTGTGCATTAAGCACAGTACTTGTGCTAACTTAACTTATTAGGTTCACTATTTATTTACTTATATATATATTTCTTTTATATCACTCATTCTCAAATGAGGCTGTACATTGTTATCACCTACAGCACTTTAAAACTTCCTGTTTCTCAGACTTTACTAAGCAATAGGAAGTTTAAAATCAAAGCTGATCATGTGCTATTGAGCCCTTGTGATCCTCTCCTAAGAACATCCTCATTTGTTCTCACTATGTGAATGCTTAAACTGCTATTTAATTTAGTAATCATGTCCAGTTGTATTTTTTTGTTATTTGCTATCCATTGGGTTTACTTGTAGATTTTTAGGCATATTCTAGTTATTACAAATGAGAGAAACTATGCATTCTATTTTTCTTTGGGTCTGGCTTACTTAGTATACAATGATGCTTATAGAAATAAACTTCAAGAAATGGAAGAGGTTTTGTATATATGTTTGCAGTTCTTTTATTTTCTTTCTTTTTGTCTTTGGTTTATTCCCTTGGTCCCTGTTTTTTTTTAATTCTGTATCATTGTTTTGTGTATAAGATTCTCTGATTTGGGGAGGGGAAGGGGAAGCACAGAAACAGTGGACAAAAGGTAAACCAATTTAGCAGTGAAACCCACTAGAAAATATGTTAGAAATGAACTATACAACTTTGGGGGTGGGAAGTTAGGAATGGAAAAACTGAGAGAGAGTGAGAAAAGGATGACACTATTCAGAAAGAAAGGTGTTCATTACCTGACTCGTGTAACTGTAACCCCTCTGTATATTAGCTTTACAATAACATTTTTAAAAAATCAAAGCATGCAGTCTAATGGTTACTTGGTAGTATTTTTTTTGCTTATAATTCATCTTCACATAGTTGTACTCTGTACATATGTATATATATATATCAATCCTTTATATATATACATATATATGTATATATACATGTATATATGTATATATACATATATATGTATATATATATAAAGGATTGATATATACATATATATGTATATATAAAGGATTGATTTAAGAAAAACAAAAGTTGAGGCATGGCTCACTGTTAAAGTCTCTGCCTACCAAGCATAAACTGGTATGTACAAATTCCAGTGTTGTCAAATATAATAAATGAGGTAGGCACCTGTGGCTCAGCCTGTAATCCTAGCTACTCAGGAGACCGAGATCTGTGGCTCATGGTTTGAAGCTATCCAGGGCAGGATATTTTGTGAGATTGTTATCTTTAATCAACCACCAAATAAGCCAGGAATAGAGATACAGCTCCAGTTGTAGAGTGGTGTCAGTCTTTAAAAAAAAATTTTATTGTAAAGGTGATATACAGAGGAGTTATAGTTACATAAGTAAGGTAACGAGTATGTTTCTTTTTGAACGCCGTGTCTGTCAGTCTTGAGCAAAAGAAGCTCAGGGACAATGTTCAGGCCCTGAGTTTAAGCCCCAGGACAGGCAAACACATAAATAGTAAAATAACAAGTTACTTATATAACTAACTGTAACCCCTCTGTACATCACCTTGACAATAAAAAAAATGATAAAGATGGTTTTGAAAGGCAATAGGGTTGCATATAATAGAAATACATTTTATACATGTGTGAAAGTGTCTTAATAAACCCATTTATTTTATACAACAAAAATGACTGTGGAAAGCTTTTTCTTTTTGTCTCAAGACCATGAGAATGATTTCTGTTCAAAATAATGTATTTCAAAATTTCACAGTAGTCAAATGTTACATTTTACACAGTTATTCTATTCACATTGATGATTCTCTACTTGTTTGGATTGGTAATAAATACTTATAGATTTTAGCATTGTCTGTATATGAAAACTACATATCTCATTAAACTTAGCTCCAAACAAGTTAACTATGAAATGGACTGAAATTTTTTGATTGTTATTAAAATTCTGAGGTTTTTTTCAAACCCCTTGAGTATGTTCATTATTAATCTGAGTCACTTCCAGGTTTAAAATTAAATTTATTTTTATATTTTTAAAACTTAAATGAATACAGGGGCTGGGAAGGTGGCTCAGTGGTAGAGCGCTTGCCTTGCATGCATGAGGCCCTCGATTCGATTCCTCAGCATCACATAAGCAGAAAAGCCAGAAGTGGTGCTGTGGCTCAAGTGGTAGAGCAATAGCCTTGAGCTGAAGAGCTGAGGGACATCGCCCAGGCCCGAGTTCAGGCCCTATGACTGACAAAAACAAACAAAAAAACTTAAATGAATACAAAAACATAACTTGATATGCATTTATGGAGTAGTGTGATGTTTTAAACATGTTGCAAAGCAGTTAAATTAGCCTCAAACATTTCTCATTTATGCTGAAAACATTCAAAAGTTTCTCTTTTAGATTTTGAAATGCTTATTTCATTATTCTTATGTAATAGCACTCTGAAGCTTCTCATGCTGAATAATTTTTCCTTTTCCTCCCACCTCCCTCATCTCAAGGACTCTAGTAACCACTATTGTACTCTTGACCTCTTTAATATCTTTTTTGAAAATTTCACATGTGAGGCACTTGTCTTTTGGTGCCTGGCTTATTTCTTTTGAGCATAATTATCTCCATGTAATCACAAATGATAAAATGTCAAGCTTAGTTATGGCTTAATAATAATCCACTCTGAATATATCTCATATTTTCTTCATTCATTAGTGGATGGAGAGTGAGGTGGTTTCCATTTCTTCACTGGCATGCAGTGACTATGAGAGTAGAGTCTTGTACTTATTGACTTAATTTTACCTTGGATATATATCTAGTAATGGGATTGCCGATCATAATTTTGTTCTAGCTTGAATTCTGAGGAACCTCTACATTTTTGCCATAATGGTTGTGCTCATTTATCCTCCTAAGAACAGTGTTACTCTCTTACCTGCACTTATTATTTGTTATGTCCTAGATATAAAATGTCCCCAAAGGCTGAAGTTATAAAAGCTTAGTCCCCATTCAGCTGTATTATTGAGAATTAACAGGATCATTGACCTTGTCAATAGATTAAGCCACGGATGAGTTAATAGCTGAATTGGCTTTTAAGAGATGAGTTCTAACCACTTCCTGGCTGCATTATGGAAGAAGCTTTGCTTCCACCATGATGTTCTTCCTTATAACTAGGGCAAGCAAATTGAGCCAAATGACTATGAACAATCGCCCTGAATGGAAAGTTATATAGTGATGTAGACACATGAAGTCTTAAAAGATAAGATCATTGATGATGCAAAGCTAAATGTTATCAATGTTATCAAAAATAAAGGGTGCTCACTTTCGTACTATACAACCCTTAAGAAAGAGTTTTCAAATAAATTATTTTCTTTGGTTCCTAATGCCAGCTTCTTGAGATACAGGTCAAGTTACATTATGTCTGTTTTGTAGATGTGAAAACATTGTCAGTCTTATCTTAAACTGGTAATAGTGTAATAGTGGAGTGGGGGGGGGTCTCACCTTTGGTTTCAATTTTTGTTCGTGGATTTGTCACTGCAACATGTAGTCTATGTTATGATTTAGAGAAGGCAGTAGGAACTAAGGTTGCACTCTGTATCTGTTAATCATGTTCATGAGTTTGATATTTGGCTAGATCCTATATAAGTTTTAAAACTAGAGTCACTCAAGGCACATACTACCCTCCTCATCCCGACCCCTGAGAATTACAGAATTCAGTGAAGCAAAAAATTAGAAACAGAGATCCAAAGTATATTCTGCAGAGCAGATAGATCTTCCTCTGGTAATGCTGCATTCCAAATGTGTGAAAAAGACAGGGAAAAACATGAACTGCCATAAATTAAGGCTAAAGTGATTTTGCTAATTAAGTTCCTTTCTGTTTCCTGGAGACTGGCAGCTAGCAACACTTAGATGCTTTTAAAACCTGGGAATGATAGGCATCCTCAAGTTCAAAGACTTCCTTGAACCTATTGGACCTACAACTGCAGAAGTCCTGTTGCAACAGGCTTCTCTGGATAATTTCCCACATAGTTGGAAACATCACACTGTTAGGACTGGCTCTCTGGAGGTTGTTCATCACTGACATTCTACTCTTGATTAAGTTTGGGATAACAGAGAAGGCCTGTGAGCCTGGCCTGGGGCATGTACACCTGGCTTCTCTCACATGATAACATGAACTACTTGGCCCTGGCCACTAGAACAGCACTGAGTTTTCTCACCTTACCCCCCTTATGAGACTAGTATTAAGACTTCTCAGTGTGCTTCTTGTATCTTCTCTGCTGGAAGCTTGTGAGGGGAGGATTTCTCCAAATAACAGGAAGTCTTTGTTACCTTTCTTTACAATGCAAGTGCAAATATGTCTTTGGTATGGATTACCACTGTTGGCATTAAATAATATATGTTAAAGATTCATACATTCATCATAATTGGCTATGTCGATCCATTCTTGAGAGGAGAACTTAGCTCAGAAGTAAAAGCAGTCATAATCTTTCCATGATTGGTTCTACTGAAGAATGAACTTGGCAGAGGAAGCAGTTCTCCCACAGACATCACTCTCTTTGATTTAGGGAAGGAGGTGGGAATGCAGAGCAAGCGCGATCACGTCTGAGAGATGAAACAAATGTAAAAATATTCACCCTTTCGTACTTGGAAAAAGAGCAAGCTGTGCTGTAAGTAAATCTCAAGATCTCTCAAATGGTAAATTCAGTGGCTTACTATAAAGACTCAGCTGTACCTAGAAAGACTTGAACCAGTTGTTGAGTACTGCACTAGATTTCACACACGGATCAGGCTCCTAAAGGTAAGTTAGTTAAGACAATATCTTTCCTGAAAGATATTATCACAAAAATCCAGATGCCTTCTGCAAATGAGTCCAAGTCTAGAGATAAAATAGTGAGTAGTTTCTGACTTCTTGAGGACCTTCATCGTAATAGATCTCAGGCCAAGACTCTTTGAGAAAGAGTTAACTGAAAAGGGACTGGTAGTTCTGCCCTGTGTCCGATGCCATATTCATCGGATTCAAAATCCACTGCAAATACTTTCCCTCTACGTCCTCATGTAATCCCACATGATGAAAATGCCACTTTATGCTCATAAGACCCCTCTCTATCAGATAGGAGAAATTAGCAGTCACATTAAGGAGAATCAGGGGTATGTAGGGTGACTTGAATATGAAAATAAGAGAGTGTTTTTGATTCTTCCACTATGGAGATGGTAGTGGAACATGGGATTGGCTGCAGGAACTACAAGATGTCAGATGATCTTAAAACTGGATCATTTACCCTAATGTACTGACCCTCCTTCAAAGGCAGGCAAATACATCTCCAGTGTCTCCTCATGAGAAATGTTTCCTATTTTCCCCCACTGGCCCAGCGGTCTTTTTATCATTTTAAGAATTAGTTTTCCTTCAGTCAAAGTTACTTATTAAAATTTTATTTAAAAATAATCCAAAGTACTTCTTGGAGCTACAAAAATATGCAATATTATTTTACGGTTCCTATATTAAGATGCTTAGATTTAGTTTGCCAAGGAGTTTGAAAGATCTCTTGTTCCTGTGTGTTTTATAATCCACTCTCACACATGTGGGACTTAAGTTTGGAGCCAAAATAATTTTTATTCCTTACTACTAGTTCATTTGCAATTCTAGACCTCCAACTGGGGTGAAATAACTTGTTGTTTCCCAGAATCTTCTAGTATTCTGAAAGATTATGGAGGAGACAAAACAAACCAATCCGTACTATTAACAAATGGTGTCACAGAGATGTTTGTTCTGCTTTATTATACTAAATTAAAATGTTTTTTGAACAACATAATTATTAAAATATTTTTTTGAATTCATTAAAAAAGTCATCCATTTTGATTCTTTAGTATAATGATTGGTGTATTGCCCTCAAGGCATACATTCTATTAACTCAATGAATGCTTGAACTATTTGGAAATACTTTCTCCCTGCTCAGAAATATAGTCTCTGTCTGTCTGTCTGGCTGTCTCTCTTTCTCTTTCTGTCTCTCTGTCCCTCTCTGTCTCTATCTTTCTCATGCGCATGCGCGCGCGCACACACACACACACACACACACACACACACACACACACACACACACACACACTGTTTTTACCTTTATGTTTTTATTCCTTCTTAGAAACTTCGATGGGAAGGATAGTGTTTCAAAGTGACTGTGTGGAAAAAGTTAATAGGACCCCATCTTAACAAAGAAAGCTAGGTGTAGTGGTTTACCTCTGTAATGGCAGTTACACAGGAGGCATAGGTATGGTGATTAAATGTCCAAGGTTAGCCCTGGGCAAAGCAAAAAAATAAAATAAAAGAGTTGTGGCTCAACTGGAACAATGTGCCTAGCAAGTACAGAGCCCTGAGTTCAAATACAGTACCACCGAAAGAAAGCAAGGTGTTTGTGGATGCAAGAGTTTAAGAAAAAGAGAGAGGGAAATTTATACCCTATATACCAAATATTTTAATTAGTTCATGTTTCTTTCTGTATCCGAAACACAAACCACACAAAGACTGTGCTTTTATCTCCCATCAACATACTAACCTGTCCTTGCTTAGCTTTTGAGGTAAGTACATTCAAGATGGTACAGCACAGATTCTCTTGCTTCTTGTACTCTTGTGCCTATGATGTGACTGAACCATGGGTGACAGTCTGTGAACATTAATTTTATAAATATGAGGATGCTTCCGCAATCTGAATTCACTGGATATTGGCTCAAATTCTTTCTTATTGGTTTATGTTTCTGGATAGAAGCATCACACATACAAAGTCTAGGTTAGGGTGCCAGTGGCTCACGCCTGTAATCCTAGTTACTCAGGAGGCTGAGATCTGAGGATCATGGTTCAAAGCCAGCCCAGGCAGGAAAGTCAGTGAGACTCTTATCACCAATAAACCACTAGAAAAATGGAAGTGGCGCCATGGCTCAAGTGGTAGAGCACTGGCCTTGAGCTGAAGAGCGCATGGACAGAGCCCAAGCCCAGAGTTCAAGCCCCATGACCGACCAAAAAAAAAATTAGTAACAAATAATAGTGTTTCCCATGAAAAATACAGACTGGGAATTGAATATATATATATATATATATATATATATATATATATATATTAAGGATACTGTATAGAGGGGTTACAGATACAGGAGTAAGGCAATGAGTATATTTTTGATCAAGCATTGTTACCTCTCCTACAATTCCTTTCCTCCTCTCCTTCCCAACTCCTTCCTCCCCCAGCAAAGTTGTAAAGTTTGTTTTCAACATAGTTTCCTGTACATCTCATTGTTACAATGGGTCAATCTGTATTCTTAATTCAGCATTTTGTTATTTCCTTTCCCCCCATTTATTAGGAAATGGAAAGACTTGGGAAAAAATTTATTAATGAAGTAATCCAGACCCAAAGAAACATAGGTCCCATGGTTTCCCTTATCTGCTATAACTAGTATGTCTAGGACAAGCATAAGAGGTCAAAAGCTATGTATATATCACCATATAAGCTGATGCTGAGCAAAATGAACCCCAAGATAGGGACACAAGAGACTTTATCTTTCTTGCTGTTCTTTTTAATGTACTTAAAATGTACTATGAGAGGTTTTTTTTTTTTTTTTTGGTATGTTCTTCCCCCATGGCATAACCCCTGTTGTCACTGTATTTGATTCCAGTGTCCTGCATCTTGTATATACATTTTTCTAATTTGGGGAGGGGATGGGAGTTGAGTCTTTACAGAAAAAGAACTGGGCACATCAAATATATATTCAGATCTAACATGAGGCGTTCTGTTTTTGAGTTGAGCCTTTATACAAATATAAAGTTCAATTCCTTTTTTTTTTTGGTCAGTTGTGGGGCTTGAACTCTGGGCCTGGGCGCTGTTCCTCAACTCTGGCTGTCCCTCAGCTCTTCAGCTCAAGGCGAGCGCTCTACCTCTTGAGGTATAATCCTTGCTTTCACTGTATTTGATGTTGGTATAATTTGTGGAGGGGAAGGGAAAAAACAAATCGTTTAAATAGGGATACAGGTGGACCCATTGCAACAATGAGATGTACAGTCGTTATGTCGAAAAACGAACTTTACAACTTTGGTGTTGGGGGGGGAGGATGAGGTAGGGGGGCGGGGCGGGAGTATGGGAAGGGAGGGGAAAGGAAGGGGAAACAAAGGAGGAGGCAACATGCTTGATAAGAAATGTAATCGTTATCTTGCCCATGTAATTGTAACCCCTCTGTATGGTATTTTCACAATAAAAATAAATAAATAAATAAATCTAAAGTTCATGATGAAAAGCCACAATAAAAACATGTATCACATTTGAAATCTGTTTTGTCATCTAAATAATGTTCAGAGAACACCTAGTTTGTAAAATATGTGTCATTTAATTTTTTACAAGTGTAATAGTGCTTTTACAGTATTCAAGGGTGATATATATATATACATACATATATATCACACTATGTCAGATATACATGTGCCAAAAAATGAAATATTTGAATATATACTACTGAGTTGTAAGAAACAGTGTAAATATCTGTTTAAAACAAAGAACAGCCAGTGAAAGAGGGTATTGCCTTGAATTCTGAAGAACTGGATTCTGTTCTGTTATGAAGTACATCATAGTAATTGAATCAGAATCACATCATAGAGAACAAATGAAGCAATGATGGGTGGTGAAGTCAGACATAGAACCAAAGTGGGAAACACTGCTTAAATCATTTGATAAGTAGAATTAGAATATAAGAACAATTTCATTTATAGGAGAATAATAGCTATCTTGCCTGACTTTCCTATGGTCTTTACACACTTTTACTAACATTTTATTCTAATATGGAATATGGCATTATTTTGAAAGACTTTCTACTATACAAGAGGGCAAAATTTGGCTATGAGTTTACAATTGCTCTTGCCATAAACACAAAACAACAAGAACAAAAATACTCTTAGAGTTAAAATAGTGATCCCAGCATATCTATAGCAAGTGCTGAGAGTAACTTTTAATACTTTCATCTATCTATGCACTACAGCTGTGGGAAATAATGTGGCTTGGTAATAATTCATAAGACTGAATGATTCAAGAAGGTAATGTGTAAGGAATTTTTTCCCAGAGGTATTAATTCTATGTTTACCGCAACAAACTCTCCAGTTACATAATAATATAAGAGAAATATGATTAACTGATTTAAACAAAATGAATTCAGATGCAAAACGTCATTTATATCACAGAACAAAAATTTTCTGATGTGAAAGAAAATCATGAATAGTTATAAATATTTTTGTTAAATCAACTTTTTAAAATAAGTTTTTTATTGTGAAAATACTGTATAGAGGAGGGATTACAATTACATGAGCAAGGTAATGAGTACATTTCTTATCAAGCATTGTTGTCTCCTCCTTTGTTTTTCTCCTACCATCCCTGCACACCCATCTCCACCACTACAATCCCCCTGCCTCACTGCCAGAGTTGTAAAGTTCATTTTTCGACATAGCATCTTGTGCATCTCATTGTTGCAATGGGTCCACCTGGATCCCTGTTTAAACAATTTGTTTTTTCCCCTTCCCCTCCCCAAATTATACCAACATCAAATACAGTGGAAACAGAGGGTGGGGGGGGGAGGAGAGGAGTTGGTCATGGGTTTTGAATTCAGGGTCTGGGTGCTATCCCTGAGCTCTTTTGCTCAAGATTAGCACTTTGTGCCACAGCACCACTTCCAGTTTTCTGGTGGTTAATTGGAGAAAAGAATCTCACAGACTTTTTTGCCCAGGCTAACTTTGAACCTTGATCCTCAGATCTCAGCCTCTTGAGTAGCTAGGTTTGAACCACCAACACCTGGCTTAAATCAACTTTTTACATGTAGAGATGCTACTCGGGAAGCTGAGATCTGGAGGAGCATGGTTCAAGGCCAGTGTGAACAGAAAAGAATATAAGACTCCTTCTCCAAGATAACCAACAGAAAACTGAGACAGAGGCATGGCTCAACCAGTAGAGTAAAAGCAATAAGCAAGTAAGCCACAGAAGAGCACTGAGGCCCTGACTTTAAGCGAGAGTACTAGCATATGAACCACAACAAAAAAGGATTAAATTTGTGTTCAATAGATGACAGAGTGACTTCTTTATTTTTATCTTTCTACTCTCAATTTAAACTATGTTTTACTTTGGTTGTATTTAAAGTAATATTTTAAACAAGAGAATAAAAATAGTGACTCCCAAGTGACAGTAATATTACATGTGTAAATTAACTTTTTATTTTGATTTTATTGTCAAGGTGATATACAGAGAGGTTACAGTTACATAAGGAAGGTAATGAATACATTTATTGTCGAACATTGTTACCCTCTCTCTCATTTGTTTCCCACTATCTCTTCCCCCCCAATTCCTCACCCAAGTTGTAAAGTTCATTTCTATTTTCTTTATACAACACAATATCATAATTTTTGCTGAGATATTATTTGCATTTATCTTTTGATTCTTTGTTTTTTATTATTTTTATTAATACTTCAAAATTCAGAATGTAACGGTTCCTATGAATGTTTATCCATGCTTCTTTAATTTTTGTTTTTCTACAGTACTAGTTTAGAACACTAAAATAGTCAATGTGTGGCTAATTCTTTGGGGGAAAATATTAATTTCTACAGCTAGCATTTTTCAGATTTTTATAATTCTTTATGTCCTATAATTATTATTCTCTTTGCATTAAACCTTTTCTGCCTCCAGGATTGTGAATCTTTCAGTCAAACTGATTAAACAACTTTGTTTTGGATGAAAATGGCTATGTGTCCTATGTGGATTTCGTAAGATAATGGGCAGGATTTCCAATTTATTATCATGCATCTTTTGACATTAAACATTTATAATTATTTTCTCCTCTGATTTTAAAAAGAAGCATTGCTTTCATTCCAAAGGCATTACTTCTATATTGGTAGCTCAGAACGTAATATGAAAAACATGGCTCCTTTTATCCACTAGTTTTAGATTAAGCCACACAAACTTTGAATAATGAAGTACTCAGCTGCCACTTCTAGCATCATTGTTTTCTCTTTTTTGATATTTATTTATTTTGATTACAAAGGGGATGTACAGAGGGGTTACAGTTACATAAGGAAATGAGTACAATTCTTGTCACGCATTGTTACTCCCTCCCTTGTGTTTTCTATTTTTCCCTCTCCCTGACTCCCCTCCCACATTTTCCTGTGTAGCAACAGCTACCATACACAAATTGTTGTCAAGGAATGAACAGACATAGGAAGATGTCTCCTACAACAATAGCATTCTTTGTAAGAACTGCCTTCCTTATTCCCTTCCCAGAATCCTGTGTCTGTCAAAGAATTATTCATAAGCTACATTCTCAATACATATCAGCTAGTAAATTTAAGATATAAAACTTTCTGAAATCAACTATTCAGTATATTTTTTTCAGGCAAATGTTGCAAAACAATAGCCAAAACTTTATAATGTTTAGATTTAATATCAAAGAAAATCGATAAAATAGCAGTATAGTCAAAGGAATGAAAGGATAAAATTTTGAAGGTAGAAAAATCTATACATACTTAATTTTCTAAAAAGTTTTCCTTGGTTACAAGATTTGATGTAGTGAGAACATTGTTTTCTTTCAAGTAGTCTTTTAAATGAATGCTTTTTTTTTTGATATTTTGGGATCATAATGTTGCAGCTGCAGTGTAGGGTAAATTTAGCAGCATTTAATTCTGCATGCTGTCCAGGGACTTAGACAATGGAGATTTCACACGCTTTCATGTTAGGGAGTTGAAGTGAAGACCAAAAGGAAGGACATGGGAAAGAAAGTGTTTGTTACCTACTCATGTCTTACTTAAAATTCTTGCTATGGTTTAGAGGTCAGAATACTGAGAGGGAGGGAAAACACCTTTGACTCTAGTATAGAATGAGTCTAGCCCTTAATAGACTGGCCATGCACAATGAAACATAGTCACAGTTTACTTATATAAGTCAGCTGACATTTCCCCAGGCAGCTTTGTGTGTTGGGATGAGATGACTCTTGGGAATTAGAGATGGCTTCATAAGTAAGAGAGCTTGAAAATTGTTCCAACTGCAATAGGTCTTTATTTAGTGCATGTTGGGTTCTAAAAAAAATACTCCCACTGGACCCAGTTCTATAGTTTCCTGCCATAAAACTCCTACATATGTTACAGGAAGTTTCAAAGGCAGAAGACTCTTGAGAGGAAAGTCAATTTGATGACTTATCTACCTCAGTATTGATAAGACATATATCTGCACTCTCCCAGGTGCTAAAACCAGCAGTATACTGCAATGTCACAGGTATGTGCCCTGGATACAGAGACAGCAGAGCACATATTGATGAATGGCTTCTTTTTCTCTGTACTTTTACTATTTATTTTTAACATTCTAAGCAAGGCCAGCACTAAATCAACAGACCTAGCAACCATTTATAGGGTATACTTAGAAGTAGATAGAGAGATAGACTACTCCCTTCAATGGTCTATTGAAGTCCTTGATCTCAATATTGCATTCTTAAAATAGCTTTCTAAAAAGTTGATCATTTGAATTGAGAATGGTACATCATTGGGAAGCCGTCATATTCATGGCCACAATATGTATTGTCTTGGAGAATGGTAATCAAAAATAAAAGATCGAATGCAATAGTAAATTTCAGAGACTGGGTTTTCCTGGGGCAGAGTGAACACAAGGGAACACTGTCATAAAGACAACCATCTCTGAGTGCTAGATCCCCAAGTGGTCCAGCAAAAGCAAAATAGAAAGTGGTTGGACTGAACTCCACCATCACATCATGGGTTATCATCAGTGCAGTGTGAAGGCGAATTTCAATGGTAGTAAGCCTTGTTTTGCTGAAACGGAAGAGTACACCACAAAACGGAAGTGATCTTTTAAATAATTACAAAGTGGGCATTCTTAACTCATTCCACAATGCAATCATTTGTAAAGATTTTGGCATAGCAAGGATTTAACTCCAGCATCACCCTCCTAAAACTGCCTAACTATTGACATATTTCATTATCTTTTCTCCATTCTTTTTTTTTTTTTTACCCATTCATCCTAATGCTTTTCAGTTTCTTAAATTTCTTGGTACTTTGGTCCCAGAAAGAATGTTGACTCCAAGATTAGTTCAATTGTAAGGGAAAATAGGTCTACAAGTTATGTCTCTGTTAAGAGTTGCTGCTAGACAACCTAGGGCTTCTTGATTTAAAATGTTAATTAGTGAGGCAATTATTAAATGAGAAAAGAGTCAAAGGACATTTCTTGCCGAATTTCTCAAAGCATACATCTTTCTACTAGTTGATGAGCCCTAGAAGAGGTTTGTATTTTCTGTTTACAGCACCAAGTTAACAGTACATGCAGTGTCTTAAGATGCTTTGTTGTAAAACGAACTTTACAACCTTGGGGAGGGGGTGATGGTGGGGAGTGTAGTAGTCGTGGAGATGGAAGGGCCTGGATAGTAGGGGAAAAACAAAGAAAGAGGCAACAATGCTTGATAAGAAATGTACTCATGAGTAAGGTTGCTCATGTAATTGTAACCCTTCTGTACGGTATTTTAACAATAAAAAAAACATTAAAAAAAGTACATGCGTGTCTCCATGTTCAACTTCTTAAAAATGAAGCTGAATAAAAGCTGCCTCCGTCTACAGAAAGTCATATATAACACTAGATCTATTATTAGAGTTTTTATTTTCTGACATTTATAAACAAACTATCAATAAAAATCTTCAATAAAACTATCTTTCAAAAGGCTGAAGAAATGGATTTATATGATTTTTGGAATGTCTTCAAGTTCACAAAGTCTTCATTGCAATCTTAAGGGTGGAAAAGGATGTGTAAATATTTGGTGAATTGCCTGAGTCTTCCAATGGAAATAGGTCAATTCTGGTATTTTGGGTATGAACTGAAAATGCCCCAGGACTGGGTCTTGAGTTTTGATTCCAATTTAAAATATTGAAAATAAATGTAACATTAGGAGCATCTTAATCATCCTCTTGAGCTTGTATTTTCCATAAATATCCATTATAAAATGGGAATTTCCTGATGTGTGCTGAATTAGTATACTATAGGTGTGATGTGTAAGACAGGGATGGGGTAGTTCAGAAGGTGAGAAGGAGTCTACCATCTTACTGCCGCTTCCTGTTGGAGAAGCTAAGAGCAAGGAACTTCTTAGGTAAGGGTAATTTCCTCTCTCTCTTACTATAGCTGGCATAAAATTCTAAAACTGTACAACCAGACTGCCCACTTGGATTTGTTTTTTAACTTCTGCATATGTACATGGTTCTTCTTAAATAAATTTTATTATAAAGGTGATGTATAGAGGGGTTACAGTTATATAAGTCAGGTAATGAGTACATTTCTTTTTTTGTATGTATCTTTTATTGTAAAAATACTGTTCAGAGGGGTTACAGTTACATGAGTAAGGTAATGAGTACATTTCCTATCAAGGATTGTTACCTCCTCCTTTGTTTTTCCCCTACCATCTCTTCCCATCCCACCTCCCCAAATCCTCCCTCCCCCCAAGTTGTAAAGTTCATTTTCAACATAGTATCTTGTACATCTCATTGTTACAATAGGTCAACCTATATCCTTATTTCAGCATTTTGTCATTTCCCTTCCTCTTCCCAAATTAGAAAAATATATTTCTTTTTTAACAGTGTCAACTTTTCCCTCATTTTCTCCCAATGTTTCCCCTCCCCCTCAAGATGTATAGTTCATTTTCAATGTAGTGTCTAATGAGTATCACTGCTGAATTGGTTCACACTTTGTCCCACCATTTCTGTGCTTTTTCCTTCCCCTTCCCAAATCAGATAAACTTATATACGAGACAAAGGGCACAGAAATCAACAACAGCCACAAAAGGGAATAAACCAAAGGAAAAAGAAAAAAAAGAACCATAAACAGTATAATAATAATGAAAAAATCTCTTACTTCCATTTCTTGAAGTTCATTTCAATATATATCATTTTATATGATGATATGCACATAGCTATTGAGGCTTTGTGATCTTCTCCTAAGGATATTCGCCTTTCTCACTGTGTGAATGTTTAGAGTGCTGTTTAATTAATCATGTCCAAGTGTAATTATTATGATTTTTTAAAAACAGTATTTTGTAGGTTACCTGCTATCTTTTTCAGTTGTTAGTGTATTTTATTCTAAGTGTACGCCAGTCCTGGGACTTGAACTCAAGGCTTAGACTCTGTTCCTTAGCATTTTTGTTCAAAGCTAATGCGCTACTACTTAAACCATACCACTTCAGGCTTTTGGGGTATTTAATTAGAGATAAGAGTCTCATGTGCTTTCCTAACTAGACTGGGTTCAAACTATGATTCTCAGATCTCATCCTCCTGAGTGTCTAGGATTATGGGCATGACTAAACAGCACCTGGCATTTTTATTGTATTTTTTAGGTATATAACATATACTCAAGAAAGATGAAAATTTTAGGTGCATTTACTCATGTCAAAATAAAGAAAATGAAGCATACCAAAGAGTTCCACCTGTGTTTTTCCCAGTCAGTATCACCCTACTAAAGCTAATTTTTACACTAATGTTTATCAATGTTAGTGTTACCTGTTCCACAAATGCATGTAAATGGAATTTCATCATATGTACTAATTTGTCTTTGGATTTGTTTGGCTCCAATTATGTCTATAACATTCATTTATTGTGTTCTCTATGCTAGTACCCTTTTTGTTTTGAATTATTCTGTAATATTCTATTTTAAACATATCAAACTTCACATATGCATTCTACTATTGAAAGACACATTGGTTGTTTCCAATTCTTGATCTCATTAATAAGCCTTTTATGAGCTCTCTTGCTTGTGTTTTCTGCTGTGTAAATATCCTCATTTTTCTTTTACATATGTCTAGGAATGAAATTACTGAATAATAGGGTCAGTGACATTGTTACATCATCAAGCAGTTTATCAGACTTGTTGAGCAAATTTGTCATTCCGTTAGCAATAGATGAGAGCCTTGTTATTCATGCTTCTCATCAAAACTTGTGTGATTCAACTGCTATGTTACAGGTGTAAGTAGTTTTCCCTCTTTCATTTGCTGCAGTGTTTTCTTGGTAATAATTCACAATTTGTGTATCTATTCTACTGTTAAAAGATGTAGAGTCCCTTGGGGCTGGGAAGATGGCTCAGTGGTAGAGCGCTTGCCTTGCATGCCTGAGGCCCTGGGTTCGATTCCTCACCACCACATAAGCAAAAAGAAAAAAGCCAGAAGTGGCCTGTGGCTCAAGTGGTAGAGTGCTAGCCTTGAGCTGAAGAGCTGAGGGATAGTGCCTAGGCCCAGAGTTCAGGCCCCACGACTGGACCTAAAAAAAAAAAAAAAAAAAGATGTAGAGTCCCTGGCCCATATTATGGAATAATAACCTTGACTTTCATTTCCATTTCCCTGAGGGAATATGATACAGAACATTTCCCTATTTCTTTGAAACCAAAGAATGTCTGGAAAGCACTTAATTGTTTTGAGTTGAATTGTATTCTCCACTCCCAAATTCACATGTTAACATCTATTGCTGAGTCCCTCAGAATATGACCTTTTGTGGAAAAAGGTGGCTGCAGATATTATTATTTAATATAGAACTAGGGCATACTAGAATGGGGTGAGCCCCTAATCCAATGTGATTTCTATCCTTATAAAAACAGGAAAATCTGCAGAATTGGAAGCACACAGGAAAGACATCATGTGAAATGATTAGCATTTTTGTAGTACAGAAAGCATGGCAAACAAATCCTTATATTGCTACAATCAATTGAAATTCACCCTGTTGACACTGATTTCATACTCCAGATCAGTGAATCAATACATTCTGTTGTTCAAAGTACCACTTTCCTGTAGTTCCCCTAGCAATCATTAATGCATTCAGCAATCAGTTACTTATACCCTGCCCATGGTTACCCAGTATACAATGTGGTTTTTTTTCTATCTTGTATTGTAAATGTCTTGTTACAGTCTCATGGAAGCCTTCCTTCTTTAGGATTCATGTTGGAATATGCCACTGAAGAAGGGATTTGGTGATAACTAGATAGAATAGAATAGAATCAATGTTCATATCAAGAGAGAAGGAAATAATTTGATAGTGCATAGTCTTTGCAAAGAAAAAAAATCTTAAGGTGATGATCCAGTTTTGTTTTTTACTCTGTCAATTTTTTTAAAATAAAAGAGAATTTTCCATCTGACCTTTGCCTGAACTTCTCAGCTCACTAAGAATCTGTATTTGCTCACCTCATTAACTGATCAGAATAATGACAAGGCAGAACAAAATTTACAATTCTAATGTTAAAGCAATATTTACCAGGGCTTAGTTATAAAATATAGTTTAACAGCTGTAGTGGAATTCAAGTGGTTCTGTTTCAGCTTTGTTCTGCATTTGCCTGAGTGATCTATCTGCAGTGTAATTGCCACTGTATCTGCCTCACTGAACGAGAGATTGCTATAGAGCCACTGAAATATGGGAAAGAAAACTATTTCTCATGGAAGAATATGAAATTTACAAAAGCTGCTTAGTAAAAGGACACACTTAAGGCTCTAAATACACCTTTACTTTCTGTTAATGGGAAAACACACCACAATAGCACTTGTTTCTCAAAGATTTTCTGTACTTCTGGACAATAATAGGTGGACACAAAAGAGAAATTACCACCCACAGTCAACCCTGTGACCATCTGTACTGATGTGTGAGTTCCCAGGTAGGGGGTGCACAGACATGCAGTGGATAAAAGGAGATAATTTCTGTTTCTTTCTCTTGTATCTTTTGTAATATGCATGACTATTGTAGGGAGTTTCAGATGAACTTAATGAACAGTTATGCATAAAATGAACCCTCATGAAAGTTGAGAGCTCTGAACTGAAATTAAAATTGATAACCATCTTTTTTTTTTCTAACAGAGTATTGGAATGAAGGATTGGCATTATTTGTATTTCTGAAACACTGACGGAGGAGTGAACAATAAAAAGGTCAGCTTCCTCTCCTATCAAATCTCTCTCACAATTTCCCCCTAAGGAATTGCCATTGGTACATTCTTACATATTTTGTTGTCCACAATAAAGTGTCTGAAAGGTCACAGGTAGGAATCTCTCAGGATATCCTAGCTTCAGCCTGTAAACATTTCTGAAAGGAGTCCTTCAACACACCTCTTTTCACAGCAATAATGCAATAGAGAATTCCCTCCTAGCAGCCAGCCACTTCCTTAACCAAAGTTTACAATAAAAGTTAGGGTAATTACCTATACTATTGTTCAGTATTTTCTACTTAAGTCATCTTCTCTGTTGCTGGTTTATTCTTCAGAAACTTCCAACTCTATAAATTAAAATATCAATACAGAGACATAGTTTTTATTTAATTAATTAGGTCAAATTATTTTGACCTAAGTTATTTGGGCAGTACTGGAGTTTGAATTCAAGGCCTTATGCTTGGTAGACTGGCATTCTACTATTTAAACTACATCTCCAGTCTGCATTATGCCTTTTTGAATCCAGGAAATAGTGAAAGGAGAGATTCACAGATAGGCATTGATCACTCTAATCTAGTTTGCACATCAGGTTTTCTAGTCATTGAGCAGGGATAAATCATGTTGTCTCAATTATACTAACATATTATTTAACCCCAAGATTCAAGGAGCTTTATAGTTCTAGCTAATACAGAAATATCTATTTCAAACAATAAATGTTACCTCAGAACAAACATCTTTTCTTTTGTGTACATGCTTCAGCTACAATTCTATTTTTACAAATACAAAATAATTGCATAAACTGTAAGTAAACCAATTCTGTATTTTAAAATGCCCTTTCGAGGCTGTCTGTTTATATGTTCAAATTGTGACACTAAACCTTGAAAAATGTAGGCCAAGACCACTTTCAGCTTATCTATTTGTTGGCTCATTCCCTCTCTTATGATATGTCATCTTTCTGTCACCTGAAGATGAGGAGAGCAGATGTACACATTGGGAACTTGTACTGTTTAATTATTTCTCCATAATAGACTTTCAAGACAGCAAGGAGCTTTGGGAGGTAATTTTGTATATTCCTAAATTGACTGGCTATACATTGTGGATCAAACTAAGCAACACACATTTACTAATCATGTTTAGAATGTTTTTCTGTGCCTTGAGGTAGCTATTAATCTAAATCTCTGCAACACCTGGGACCCATACACTTTAAATCCAGAGAGGTTGGTGATAGTCTTTCCAAAGTGGAAAAAAAAAAGGCTATTCTCTATTGGCTTTTCTTTTAATGAAGCACAATGCTCCTGAATTTAAAAATTATGTGCTTTTAAGATTTCACATAAAATTTGTTTCCAGGAAGAGGTGATATAAAGGAAAAAACGCCGTTTTGAAAATATGTGCATTAATATGCGAAACATATATACTCAGGCTCCAAAGTCTGAGAATATGAACCTTTTCAACTTTCCATATGCTATTCCCAATACTTTTCACTATCATTTATTTCCCCTCTAGAAGAACACAAAGGACTATAAGAGTACAATAGATTCACAGTCCCTCTTTGTAACTTCTTAGCACAACAAATACATTAAAAGTAAAACATTCATGTTTACAGAAAATATGTGAGTATTGCCCATTTGACAGAAATAAGATTTTAGAGTGGGAAGAATCATATAAAGAAGGCATCTTATGATTGAAAGGACTGGTGGCACACAGGAGTATGATTAGAACTACAGCGAGCGGTTTTTTGAACGTGCATAGACTGTGAGATCTTTCAGGAGTATGTTGAAAATTGACAGTCTAGCTGGTGTATTTCATGACAGTTGGGACATGTCGATCAACACAGCAACCACTTCTCCTGAGTCAGACATTTTTCAGCAATAGTATTATTTGGACAATTTTCTTACAGTACAGCTAAAGATGAAAATATACAAGGGGACCGACAGAATGGTGGATGAAGGTGGGAAAAAGTGGATCTTGATTGAAATTGCAAAGAGAGGAAAGATTGGCATTTGTATAATTTATGTAATAAAAATATAAAGGGAATAATTTCAAGATATATATTATTTTGAAGATGCATGGTAAATCATAAATTTTCATTACTAAGACAAGCACAAAGAGGAGATTCTATAATGTTATTTGCTAACCGCATAATATGCATATGAATACATGCTTACTAAAAATAGAAAGATGTAGAATGTGAATATAGGTCTATACAAATGTCTATAATTTGTATTTTCTAATCCCCAAATCTGAATATTAATGGATAAACATAGATACATCCGGAGGCATAAATTTCAGTGCTACCTATGCCAGTATATTTCCATTTCCATTTGAATGTAAAAGAGAGACAGTTTATTATGAGCTAAAAAGTAGTAGGGTGATTATATTGTGGAGTAATGTAATATAAGACTGATTCCCATTCCTCACAAAAGGGAATAGCTTGTGCAGATATGATAATAAATGAGAATAGAGAAGGGAAAGTTGTTGTGTGGGGATATAGTTATGCCCATGGTGTTCCCATTAATGTTTCTGGTCCCATGTAGACTCTTCTGCACTGAAGACTGTGCAAAAGGACTGAGACAAAATGTAATAATGTGTATGCTATGGAAATGGATGATGGAGAATATTAACATCATCATGTTATTGAACCGCATCCTAATATACAAAGCAATTGACACAGAAATATGCACAGTTTTGTAACAAAAGAGATGTAACTGAAAAAAAAACCATCAGAACCCTAGGGGTAATAAGGTGAAAAATCAAAACTGGAAATCATTGGAAAGATACATTAAGTATATGTGTGCTTACACATATGTACGTAATATAAATACCACAGGTTTCATCGGAAAATGAAATAGAATACAGACTACAGTATTAAAGAAATATCATATAAAACATGATTTGTAATTGTTATGAGATATTTTTAATTGATTTTGATTTATAAACGGAGAAAATAGAAAAATGGAAGAATATTGTTATTTCTGAATTAAAGCTTGGAAGTCCATCCTTATGACTGAAAAGACACAGTTAATGGTACCTTTTATTGTCTCTCTCTGATCATACAGTTATGATAATGAGACATTTAAATTTGAATGGAGGATGAAATATCTGAGAACAATATTTGACACTGGTTACTATGATGAGAGTAGCAAATAGCCACTTTTAGCTGTTTTTGGTGTGTGTGTGTGTGTGTGTGTGTGTGTGTGTGTGTGTGTTTGTATGCCAGTTGCAGGGTTTGAACCCAGGGACTGGGCAATATCCTTGAGCTTTTGTGCTCAAAGCAAGTGCTCTACTACTTGAACTATGGTTTCACTTCCAGTTTTTTGGTGGTTAATTGGAGATAGAGTCTCATGGACTTTCTTGCCTGGGCTGGCTTTTAACTGCGATCCTCAGATCTCAGCCTCCTGAGTAGCTAGGATTAATGTATGAGCCACTGGCATCCCTCTTTTTGTATTAACTCTGCCATCTAGTACATATGTGAAGTGTAGTATGTTATATAATAATATAGTCAACATGAACATATATAGTGGTATATAGTCATAAAATAAAATAATTACAAAGTAACAGTATATACTATTTGATTAATTTACATATACTACATTGAAATATGCCCTTAGAGGAGACTCGAGTTGGTACAGCTTCTTTCCAGGCTTTGCCTTTGTTTTAGGGATTTTAGGAAAAAAACCCTCTAAACAAGGTTAACTTGACCTTGGCTCCAACCAGCCCAGTTCTTGGAATGGAAAGAATGCCTCTAGGTCCCCCTCCCCTTAACAACCTAACCCACCTTGATTGTTCAGTTAAGGACTGACCCATAAAACAGATGGATTGTAATCTGGCTCCAACTGGTGACACCACATGCTTTACGGTAAACCCTGCCTTTTGCACATGCTTATGGTAAAGTCCACCCATTGGCCACCTGTGTGTGGTCTGGTGTGACCGTACAATCCTTTGTGTGTGTTACAATCCCATTGGTCACCTGCGCATGACCAGGCTCAATCTCATGGATTTTGTCTTTAAAAACCAAAGAATGGGGGCCACTTGGGGTCACAGTATCAGCTCCCGAGCCTGTGCTGCGGCCCTGGCCGGTCAGTGTAGGAGCCTCAATAAAGTTGTTTCCTTATTAACAACTTTGTTGCGGTGGGCTCTGTCACTCCGGAAGACTAGGTGGGCTTGCCTGCCCTGAGTAGGGGTCTTCCTACTACAACATATTGGGCATTTGGTCTAACTTATCTATTTCTCACAACAGTCCTAATTATGAAGAAATACTATGATAGGCACAAAACTAAGTGAGTCATATTATGTAACACAGTAAGAAAATGACAAGCTATGTATAGAAGATCTCATTTTAGGTGGCTCAGTTATTGCCAGAGGACCTGCCAAGAATGGATTGATTATCACAAGTTATAAGGCCCATACATTGAGATTAGTCTGAAGATGTACCAGAGCAACATTTGGGATGTAAGAGGCTTACCATCACAAGTAAATCACAGGGGATTAAATTTTCAGATATCAGAGGTTTCAACCCAATTTGATAACATTGTTTTCTGGGAAAAGAATGGATCCTAAAGTTAAAACAAGGATACAGTTCTACAGTTAAGTCTAGATCTGTTCATCATCATAGTGTTGTCTTCACTATATCGCTTATGTCATTTGGATAAAGATATTTAAAAAATTCCTCTTTGTATCAGAATTTGTGGACAACTCTGTGCATCCTTTTTTTCCAAAAGAAGAAAAAGTAAAAGTAAGCTTTATGCATAAATTCAGAAGTGTTACATTAGTAGCAGTACATTAAGTTTTGTTTCTTGAACATATATATGCATGTGTAATGAAGATACAAGTAAAGAATCCACTTATGTCTAATTATTTCTGGGGTTATGAATAGTGATTATCCTTTGAGAAAGGATTTTTTACAATGCAAACCAAAGAAAATTTTCTAATTGTTTGAAGATAGATGAGCCTTCCACAATTTTACAGATGATAAAACTTAAAGGAAGAAATGTGAACTCATATCCTCAGCTGTATTATAACTATGTTTGTATAAGCACCAAGATTTTTAAAAAATTTATTGATTTTGTAAAGATGCTGTACAGAAAGGTTACAGTTACATCTGTAAGGTAATGAGAACATTTCTTTCCTCCTTCCCTCCCTCCCTCCTTCCCTTCCTTCCTTCCTTTTTTCCTTCCTTTTTTTGGTCATGGGGCTTGAACTCTGGGCCTGGGTGCTGTCCCTTAGCTCCTCAGCTCAAGGCTAGTGCTCTACCACTCGAGCCACAGCACACAGATGCACATTGTGCCTTTTTGTTCCTCTCACAAAATTGTCCTTTGGTCTTACTGTGTGTGAATGCCTAGAGACCTGTATAATTTATTACATCCCAGATTATTTTAGATTTATTTAACAAGAAAATATGTTCCATTTTCTCTCTGAGCTTGGCTTACCTCACTTAACATGATTTTTTCTAGGTCCATCCATTCATTTCCCTGCAAATGACAAATATTCTTTCTAAAGGTTGTGTGAAATTCCATTGTATAAATGTACATTTTTTTTTGATTCACTCATCTATTGTAGGACCTCTGGGCTGTTTCCATAACTTGACTACTATAAATAGTACAGCAATGAACATGGATGTTTAGATGTCTTTATGGTACCTTGACTTGTGATGTTGGGATAGATGCCAGGAGTGGTATGTCTGGGTTGCAGGGAAGTGGTATGTTTAGTGTTTTGAGAAATTTTGCCACACTGATGTCCAGAGTGGTTGTATTAGTCCACAGTTCCACCCCAACATCCCCATCAACATTTGTTGTTAAATTCATGAGGCTGGCCAATCTAACTGGAGTTAGATGGAATATCAAAGTTGTTTTGATTTGCATTCCTTTTATGGCCAGGGATGATGAGCATTTCCTCATGTGTTTCTTTGCCATTCTTACTTCCTCTTCTGAGAAGTATCAAAAATCAGTAGCCAGGGCTGGGAAGGTGGCTCAGTGGTAAAGTGCTTACCTTGCATGCATGAGGCCCTGGATTCGATTCCTCAGCACCACATAAACAGAAAAAGCCGGAAGTGGCACTGTGGCTCAAGTGGTAGAGTGCTAGCCTTGAGCTGAAGAGCTGAGGGATAGCACGCAGGCCCAGAGTTGAGGCCCCATGACCGACAAAAAACAAAATAGAATACAAAATCAGTAGCTTTCTGTATGCCAACAACATACAGGCAGAGAGGGAAATCAGGAAGATATCTTCATAACACCCTCAAAAAATCTAGAAATAAACTTAATCAAGAAGCAAAAGACCTTTATAGCAAAAACTATAAAAATTTGATGAAAGAAATAAAAGGAAATGGAAAGACTTTCCATGTTCATGGATAGATAGGATTAATATTGTAAAAATGGCTATACTCAACAAAATGATATAAAAATTTAATATAACCCCCATCAAAATCCTAATGAAGTTCTTTTCTGATATAGAAATTCATATGTAACAACAAAAGATTTCAAATAGCCACAGCAATTGTAGGCAAAAAAGTAATGCTGGTGGTATCACAATCCCAGACCTCAAGCTCTACTAAGGGCTATAACAAAAACCAGCTTGGAATTGGCACACAAATGGATCAATGGAACATACTAGAAATCCCAGAAATAAAACTATCGACTTACAGTTATCTGATATTTGATAAAGGAGCCAAATATATAAGAAATAAGAGAGCCTCTTCAATAATTGGTGTTGGAAAAACTGGGCAGCCATATGCACAAAATTGAAAATGGATCCCTGTTTGTCACCATGCACATATATCTCCTCACAGTGGATCAAAGACCTGAAATCTGAAACCACTGGAGGAAGGAGTAGAAGAAACAACAGAACTCATAGGCATAGGCAGGATCTGTATGAGTTCCAGAGGCACAATAGCCAGGAGAGAGACTTGACAAATGAGATTACATCAAACTAAAAAATGTGTTCACAGCCAAGGATTAGAAAGACAGCCAATTGACTGGAAGTAGATCCTTACCAGCAATACCTCAGACTAAGGCCTAATATCCAAAATAGGTAAGTTGCTCAAGAAATTAACTCCTCCCAAAGCTACAGAATCAAATCACTAAGTGGGCAAAGGAGCTAAGGTTTCAAGGTTTTTTCTTTGTTTTTGTTTTGTTGCTTTTGCTGGTCATGGGGCTTGAACTCTGGGCTTGGGCACTGACCCTGCGCTCTTTTGGTCAAGACTATCACTCTCCTGCAGTGCCATTTCTGGTTTTCTGGAGGCTAATTGGAGATAAGACTCTCAAGGACTTTCTTGCCAGGGTTTGCTTGGAACTGAGATACCCTGATTCAGCCTCCTGAATAGCTAGGATTTCAGGTGTGAGCCACCACAGAAAGGATTCAAGGTTGTTTTGTTTGTTTGTTTTTGTTTTTGTGTCAATCCTGGGGCTTGAACTCTGGGCTTGGGCGCTGTCCCTCAGCTCTTCAGCTCAAGGAGAGCGCTCTACCACTTGAACTACAGGGCCACTTCCGGGTTTCTGGTGGTTTATTGGAGATAGGAGGGAGTCTCACGGTCTTTCCTGTTGGCTTTGACCTTGGGATCCTCAGATCTCAGCCTCCTGAATAGCTAGGATTACAGGCGTGAGCCACCAACGCCTGGTAGGATTCAAGTTTTGAGGAAGAAAGAGTGTCTTTGAAATTATAGGGAGGAAATGGAAAGCCCTATTTTTCTCACCCTGAAGAAATTCACACATCTCTCATTTGTAATTTCCTGCTTTTAATTTCCTTCATCATTTTACATGTTTAGCCAGACCACACTTTAGCTTATGTTATACATATTTTATGTCACCTCAAAATTCATAAAGGAGTGAAATCTATCTTGGTGGTACCTTCTGGATGCATAAACTTTAGATTTGTGTCTTCTAAAATTGTGAGGAGTGAATTTTCCATGTTTAAGCCCCCACCCGTACCCCATTATGGTATTTTATTGTAACAGCCTGAGATAATATATCCTGTGACTCCAGCTATGAACATCAATCTGCATATTTGATGCCCTCTCATGGAAATCATCCCATGAACATCTCACAGTGCTCACCCTGCCTTTCCTCTGGCCTCTTTACAACCCATGTTCGCACACATGTCGGAGTATGTTTGTTTAAGTCATGTAACTTAAATAATCCCTTTTCTGGAACTTTCAATAATTTTCTGTGGTACTTGGAATAAAATGTTACCTTCCTTCCAACCTTCTACCTCCTTTAAGGTTTACCTTACTCAGATTCCAGCTTTGTTAATAAGTTTATTTCATGCTTTTTTTTCCCCCCTGACTCACACTATGCAAACTTTTTTAGTCTTGAACATAATGAATGAATTCTGTCCAACTCAATGAATTTGCATTTGTTCCCTGTGCCCTGATGCTCATCTGTGAGCTATTCATATGACTGTGCCTTCTTTACTTTAGGTCTCAGGGTTAAGCTCCATTCAGAAGGTGTGAGACATTCTCTGACTACCTTTTCTAGTTAAAAATCTCCCCTATTTGTCCCCTTTCATTATTTGGTGTAGTAGCATATGTCGTCATTGTTTGTGGTTGCTCATATCACATCTTGTAAGAGAATGAAGTCCATTAGGAGGGCCCATGTGTGTCTTTTTCATATTTGGGTTTTGTCAAATTCCATTTTATAAACTTGAAATCTCCCAAACATGAAAGTAAAAGTACTTTTTTTTAACATTCCTGGAAAGAGAAAATGATTATTAATTTTCTTGGCCTTAGACAACGAAATAAGATCTATAAGAGTTCACACAATAAAATACACATATTTCAACAAGTGAAACATTAATGCTTGGTTGCTATAGTTGAAGAATAGAAAAGGAGCTGATAATCAAACATTGCAAATGAAGCATTGGTGATTTTTTTAGTTTTATTTTATTATGAAGATGCTGTACAGAGGGGTTACAGTTACATGAGTAAGGCAATGACTACATGACATGTCCATCATTGTTACCCCTTCCCTTGTTGTTCTCTCACTATCCCTTCCCTCCCCATCTCCCTCACTCGAAGTGTAAAGTTCATTTCCAATATATTGTCTTGTGGGTGTCATTGTTCCAATGTCTTGTGGGTGTTTTAATTAGTTCTCGTGAGGACCAATCATTCTACATTGAGAAATAAAGGGGACAGAATATATATACCCATTTTTAATGTGATTGCTCATTTGTTACTTAAGATGCTGTCTCATTTGCTGCCATTCCATCTCTTCACTGAAGGATTCATGTCTATTATTTGCAAGATAATTAATCTGCTTCTTCTTGACAGTTTAACCTATCCATGAGGATTAAGCTCTTTGGGTCTTAAAGGAGCCATTCTTTATGACAACAAATCTACTTTTTTTTTTGTCATTCTAGAGAGAACTTGTTGCTTTCCTTTTGAAAACTGATTCAAACTGCTTTGTGTTCTTGCCAATGCCAAGATTAAATCATAGAGGAAGTGGAGGTAGCCTGTCCTTCTAACACAAGTGGAAAAAAAAAAGCCTAAGGAACCTCACATGGAAAAGTCCTTTTACATTTTCTGAGCTCTTGAAGATCAAAAGGTAATCTAACTCTATTCACTACTCTGAATTTGAATCACATTTTAAACAAAAAGCAGTGATAGAATACACAAGTGGTAATTAATGACTGGATTCACACAGTTTGAAAAAAGATCTAGTTATATAAGCTTCAAATTAATTGGGTTTATGTAAACATTTTCATTGTATTTTGTGAGTTGATAAAATTGAGTCATTTTAAATTTTTTAACAAAACTTGATTTTTATATAGATATTCATTTGGTTTATTTAATTTAAATGTGGGAGGATTCATTTATTTAAACATAATCAGCTAGTGTTTGGTAAAATTATTCAGTTATTTTATAGTTATGCATTTGTCAAATGACAATGCTCCTGGAGAAATTACTGCTTCTCATATATTTTATTTAGTGAAATTTAATCAAACAAATAAATACCAAAGTATGACACTATGTTTCTGATATGACGAAATTATGGATGATTTATATAAATATTTACTTGTTTTACTTTGGCATACATTTTTCTACACATGTTCAAATGAACAATTCAACTCTTGTCTTTTATTGTTGCTATTAATGAGCCCTTTGCATCTTTACAGATTTTTGTTTGTAATACAATAGAAACTAACACTTGGTCATTTGTGCCAGTGTTTAGACTAACTAGAAAGTAGGATGTAACTTTCATGAAATGATACTTCATCATTTCTGATTCTGCAGAATTTGGAGCAGATAAAGAACAGTAATACAAAAGTCATCTTTAGAGATAATGCTTTTAATGAAAGTAAGATAATTTCCAAAACTATCATCAAATTTACCTAAGTTATTTGAAATCTTGATGAACATTTGACTTAAACTTATTAGCATTTATAAATAGTGAGAAAAAGTCTGTAACTTTTAAATTTCTTCAGGAAAGGGGGGTTCATGGGAATGTGCATTTAACTGATGTGAAATAGCATCAATAATTTTCTATCACATCTCAATGCCATAGGAAACATGTTTTCACTTCTTCAACAACATATTGTTAAACTACAGGATTCTTTGAAAGGTTAATTGTAATCTCTAATATGATTTCATGGAGTCTTGCACCTTATTTATCAGGCATCACTAATGTCTTCCTTACTGGAGGTATGTTACATGATTCTCTCAGGCTAGCTAGTGCTCTACCACTTGAGCCACAGTGCCACTTCCAGCATTTTCTGATTAGTTTATTTGAGATAAGAGTTTCACAGACTTTCTTGTCCTGGCTGGCTTTGAAGTGGGATCCTCAGATTTCAGCTGCCTGAGTAGCTAGGATTATAGGCATGAGCCACTGTGCCTGGCTTCTCAGGAATCTTTTGCAGGTCATTATATCTTATGTCTTCTTCTGATTTCCTGAGCCTAAAGTTGCAAATGAGAACTTGTAAACAACCACTACTTTTGAGGCAAAAAATTACAATTAATGAGAACCACTTGCATTTAGTAATCTCTCACATATTACTGGTGACAAGTGAGTGTTTTTTGTTGTTTGTTTTTTTAAAAATCTAAATGCTGAGTTTTCCTGTCAAAAGAATCTATTTTTTTTGCAAGCCTTCTGTCAAATATTCATTTTTATTTCATTCAGAAATTATATCTTACTGGTCGTTTTTTTCCATCTTCAGATACTTTTTCCTATCTTCTTGACATTTTACAAATTGACTTAATATTACATATATACTTGTGTACATTTTTCATACAACAGATGCATCTATCACCTTCTTTAGCCTCATTTTCCCTTGTCCATTCACGTCCTATAAACAAAACTCATGACTGCCTGAGCCCTCTCTTCTACACTGCACAATTCCAAACTATGTTGACTTTCAATTGCTATCCCTGAGAGCCTGATACTTCAAACAACAATTTTCTCCCAGGAAGAAGCTAATAATTTGTATTTGCAGATTCTTTCAGGAAAGATTGATGAAAATTCACTGAGTAAAGTAATGGTCATTTTGTATCCCTCATTATTCATTTAGACAATATGAAGTAAAATCTATAAGTTCCACCTTTTCAATTTTTCTTTTTTTTTCCTTTCAGGTTTTATGCAATGTTTCCTTCTTACTGGGATTAATTTGGCTGACCATTTGTGTCAGTTTGTGCATTTCATTTTGCATTTTAATATCCTAGTCTATGACTCTGTATGGTTTAAACCTAAATTTTGGAAATGAAAGAAAAAATAATGTACCTCATTATTACTCACCTATATAAATCAAGATGGAAGAATGACAATTTCTTAAACTTTTATACTCTAGACTCGGGAATATCTCTAAAGTCATTATAACAACAAAACATGCCGTTTATTACTTGATGCTCTGAGATAAATGAGATTGGAGAAGATTTCTATCTAATTGTATGACTTAATACATTTTTATGGTACGTTGAAATGCCATGAGTAAAATAACAGCATTGGGGCATAAAATAGAAAAGTGAAGCAAAGTTGCAAGGGTTGACCTGCTGTATCATACTGTAACTTTTCTGTAAAATCTATGTAAAAAATGCAAGAGGAGGGATGTTCTGCATTCTCCACTCCATCTTCTTAGTTATTAAGGAATAACCACCTCCTTGGGTCTGATGATTTCAAGTGTACAAAATAGCCATTTGTCTTTGATTAAGGTCACAAAAGCTTCTCATGTATTCACTGTATTCAGTATGAAAAATACTCATAAATAAGACAAGATTGTTATGACAAGTCTTTTCAGATTTGGGGCTGGGAATGTGGCCTCATGATAAGAATGCTTGCCTCGCATGTATGAAGCCCTGGGTTCAGTTCCTCAGTACCACATAAACAGAAAAAGCCAGAAGTAGTGCTGTGGCTCAAGTAGTAGAGTGCTAGCCTTGAGCAAATGAAGCTCAGGTACAGTGCTCCTGCCCTGAGTTCAAACCCCAGGACTGGCAAAAAAAAAAAAAATTCAACCAGTGTAAATATTGACTATTGGATGATAAGTCCAACATAACAAAATGAAATAGGCATTCTGATTGCATTAATTTGTGAGATCAAAATAAAGTGTGCTTTCATGGTTGCTAGGCAAGTACTCTACCATTTGAGCTGTGCTCCCAGGTTTTGGGTTTTGTTTTGTTTTGTTTTTTACTTTTTGCTTTTACTGTTTTAGTTGTTTTATTTTATTTTTGTTCTGTTTTTACATCAGATAGGGTCATGTGTTTTTTTTATCAGTCTGGTCTGGAATTGCTATCCTTTTGTCTCTGACTCCTACGTAGCAACTTTTTTCTTATGCTAAAACATGAAGATTCAGAATAATCTCAGACTCAAGAATCCTCAGATTCTCCTTTTGGACATTATAAACTTTCACTATATTCACTGAGTATTCAGAAAGAGAATGATTCCTTGTGTTTTTTCTTTCTTGGTAGTTAATTCCAGAGAATATCTTCAAGTTCTGTACTTTTACCTGATCCTATCGATTTTTTAAAAATAAAGGGCAAATTATACAAAGAAAACACTGACTGCTTTTTATTCTGAGCTTAGAAAGTGCTTCATGGAGAAAGATAGAAGAAACCATCCCTGAGGGGATAGCTCTATGGCTCTTAAAATGTGTAATGACTAAACTGTAGTGAAAAGAAACAGCTGATCTGTCTAAGGGGAGAGAAAAAAGACAATGTTTCTGCTGTGAAATTTCCCACTTTTGTAATTCTATTAGGCCCAATAGAGCAGATACTCATGTTCTTAGAAAAATATGGCTAGTTAAAGATAAATTTTGTAATGATAATGTACTGAAACATAGCTTATTGGTAAAAGTATTTTAATTTTTTTAAATTATTGGATGAATAATTCCCATTTCCAAATAAATAATATAGCTGTTTAAAAAGTGATATATGGAAAGAGAATTATAAATTTTTAAAAGGCGAATATTTTCAAGTTCTAATAGGAGCATGGTATTTAAGACACCATATAAGATGTTATACTGAAGAAGTCCAAAGAAATAATAGATATGGTCTTTTTACTTATGAACCATTCTTGTGAGAATAATGTGGGGAACTTTCTGGGCAAGTATATTGAATATAGTCCTTTGATATTCTAGAATATGAGTTTAATCCTGTATCCATAGCTGTGTTAGTAGGAGGTGTATTATAGTTGGGAGTGAGGATGCAGGTGAGATATATTACTGTATCTGATTACAGCGTGAGTGAACAAAGCAAAGTGTCACAGGGATTAATCTGCAGATTGGTATAGTGGGATTAAATTATTAAAACATTGAATGCTGACATTGAATTCAGAGGTAATGAATTATTTATCTTGTGACATTTTAAGTGTGAAAGAGTACAAGTTGAAGCTTTCTTGCAATTGTTATATAGAAAGCAAGTAAGCTTTAGGGTAGAGACTATCAGTTTACCTAGCTTGAGGGACTCTAGCCAATTCTTCCTTTGAATGGAGAATAGCTCCTCCATATTGGTTGTGGGCACAAGGAGAGGAATGTCCTGTGTTACTGGATAGATGTGCCTGTCCATGCACGTGGGCTAATGAGCTGTTTCTAAAGCTAGAGTCAGCAATACCTTTAGAAGAAAAAGCTTACTTTGGTGGCTGTGAAGAATTTAAATGCATAGGAATATATTGTTTTCATTTTAGCCCAACCAATGTTACACTCAGTCACACCCAGTATTCCCCAGAGGTGTCAAATCCTCAGTCCTGCTGGCCTATGTTTTCCAAGACAGAACTTCATGAATCTTTCTGGTAACATTTTCCTTCAGAAGCAATATATTAGGCTGCATAAATTATGAGTTGTGTTTTTTCCTAACTTTCTTTCTAATACATCTAAAAGATCCATAAGTTTTTATATATTACGGTTCCATGACTACCACAGCCTAGAGAAAGCTGGATCAGAGAAAGCTAGTGTTTGTTAACACATGATATTCATATTATTTAAAATAATGGAAATTGCAATCTTTACTTCATACTTTGTTCTCTCCTTCTTGCTTGCTAAATGCACATGGGGAGATGACTGATGAAAATATGGATGGTTTTTGAGCACTTGCCACATTCATCCAAAGTACATCTACTCAGGGTTTTGCTGATATGGTCAGTGCTTTTGGTGCAAGTAGTTAGTCCCAATAATTCTTCCATTTAGCCTAGAGCTAAGTTAGAAATCTTAACTAAGATAGAAATATATCTGTACAAGTATCTATGTTCATATATGCACCTATAAAACTATTTTATAGTGTTGTATAATGAAAGGTATGTTTTATTATTGAGAAATACATCTTGTTGCTACTTATATTTTGGGACAATGGTAAGGACTGTAAAACAAGTGACAAAAGTTTTTGTATGTTTGATATTAAAGCTTTAAGGTAATAGTATTGCTTCATTCAGATTTTGCTAAGAGTCGTATTTGTATTGAGTATCATCTCATTCTACCACAGATCGAATTATATATTGTATAACACACTCACTATGATATCATACAAACCTTTGTCCAAAAGCTAGCATTTTTCTTTGGCTATTTAGACAAATTATTCATCTTTATAGAATGAGATAATAATAATACTGTTTTGCAAATTGCTTTGTTGCATATAAAATAATTTCTTCTGTCCTTAACACAATAAACAATAAATTTATCCCACTTGGACTTCACTGAGCACACAGTTCCTGATATTTGTCTACCTAATACTCATTTGAGTAATTAAATTGGACAGAAAAAAAGAAAGGAAGGGAATGAGTCAGTATCTTAGTTTTAGAAAATGGCTGGGAATACAGCTAGATGGAAGAATGATAGTCCAAGAGCTGTACTACAATGTCTTATAATGACCTCTTTGCCTGTCTTTTTCTTTCAGGAGATAGAAAGCATCTTATAGCCCAGAAAGATTATGTCTTCATGTCTGTAACAACACTGCTCATAGCATCATATTACAAATAGTAGAAAGACAACAAAATAGAATTTATGTATTTGTAATAAAAGAAGTCTTGTTTAATATCTAGCATGATACTAGACTGGAAGCTTCATAAAAACACAAGTTTTATTTTTCTTAATTGTTTACTAGTCTATCAAATGATTTTTGACAATTTATTAACTTTATATTATTTCCAGTCTATCTCTTGATACAGTACTTGGTCAAGTAAATGATTATATTAAATTACGAGGAAAAGCTCTCATACATAGCTACATCCTGAGTAGTTGGATTCAATAGTAGGATCTACTACATGACAATGAAAGAATAGAAAAATAATACCATAAATGAGATAATGATTTTTTCCAATAGTATCCCAGACTCTGCTTGCTTTACTGTGTGTTATGGGGCGTTTGTAAACACAGAAACATAATGGGTAATTAAAAATTATAATAATAAAGGGCATTTTACTACTGTGCACTTAGGCATTTAGGATACTCAGGAGAATATTTTTAATGTCTTCAATCACATTGTTTCTTGGTTATTCTTAACATGGGCTGTGACAGGCTTTGTTGTTACATGTAGTCTTGCTCTGCCTCCAAGGGGCCAGAGACCACTTCAAGGTCAGTGCACTGTAAGAACTGGGACTGAATGAGCCTGGCCGCAGTACTCCCAGAGTTGCCTGTGAGGTTACCCCAACAGGCACTTTTCACCCACAGTGAGAAATTACAAGATGTGGCCATCCCTCGTTGAGAGAGCTCCTTGCTGTTTCTGCTGTCATCTTGATTTTCTCTTTTTGGGTGTGCAACAAAGAAAATGGATCCCAGGAGGCTCCTCTCACCCTTGTTACCCTCCATTTCCTCAGTCTAACTGAGTGTAAGTAATGGAACTGCATTTTAATGGCCCACTATTCCAAATGCCCTCCTAACCTTTCCTCAGAGTTGCTTTGTAGCTGACAAATATGACAGGCAAAGCTAACGAACCCTTAGGCCAGCAATATTCTCATCTTTAATCCATCATAGACATCAAAAAATAATGAGATTTCTTGAAACTGTGCCAGCAGTGAGCTCATATGACACTGAGATGATAAATTTACTCAACCACTTACAAAGAAGTCGCCAGCACACACAAAGGCCCAGGTAATTTTGCAATGTAGAGTTTTACTGTATAGAAAACAGGAACATTTTGCCACATTTTCTAGATTGTATCCAGTCTCAGAATCTAGTCCATTTGCATTTTTAATCCAATTTCTGTCATCCCTTTTATTTCTTCCAATGCTGCAGGGAAATTGAATTCTGCCATCTTTCTCCCAAGATAGCTGTTAGGGGAAATGTTTCATGCTTCTCTCTGATTAAATGAGACATTAACTATGATCTTTTGTTTTAGAACTACAAAAGGGAAGGGGAAATTTAACTAGTCTTAATGTTTCCTTAGATATACATTGAAGGAGTCTTACCTGAGATTTTGAAATGGTTTTGAGCATTGGCGTTTGACGATTCATGTATCAATGGAGACATGGTTGAAAGAGAAGGCCTAACCTTCTTAGGCTTCTAAGGGGAAATATGTTTCTATTATCAATGATCAGAATCTTGATTTGAGAAAATGAATGTGAATATGAATATTTATGGCTATTGTTTTTCTCCTCTGCATTAATATGCAAAGGTTATACGTTTCCAGTATCATGGGGAAATCTAAGCTACTCTCTCCTAACATTCTAAATGGAATAGGAGTAAGTTGTTACCAAACCATTCAGTGTCTCCACTGGGTATTGGAATTATATAAATCTTATCTTTTTGCTATCTTATTTTCTGGTTTACCAAGGCATCTTTATCTGCATGATATCAGAATGGCACCAGGAAAATGGCCTATTAGAGAATCTACTATCCCAGCCACAGTCAGAGAGAAAAATAAATAAATAAAGGGCAGCTCACTGCACAGGAATCACCTCTAAACTCCTGCATGACCCATGTTGCTATTTAAAATACTATCACAAGGATCTGTTTCTGTGCTTCTCAATTAGTGCCTGGAAGAAAGGATAACAACTACAAGAACATTTTTTTTTCTCATGTTTTGGGCAGCAATAAAAGTCACTTAAGGCCTGGAGGTGAAGCTTAATGCTAAATTATTTTTGGCATATTTGAGACCAATCTCAAAGAAATGTAAATAAATATTTACTTGTAACTTAAAGTGTGGCCTATGACTAACAGCATCACTTACAAGCTTATGAGACATAGGAAATACAAGTCTATCCTGCTGTAGCAATTCAGAAACTGTTTTAAGAAGCTGCCCAGGTGACTAATACTCACATTAGAATTTTAGAAACAGTGGGTTAGATAGTGTTGGTAGAAGGAAAGAAGCATCAATAATATTAAGGTACTGATGCTTAAGAAAATATTTGAAGAGCAGACCTTTATGAAACTTGGCATATGTTGCAGTGTTTCCTGGGGTTTTCACTCATTTCATAGTGAATGGTCAAAGCATATTTATGGTGCATCAAATGTAAATATATAGCCCAGCTCTGGTGGCTCATACCTGTAATCCTGGCTACTCAGTAGGCTGAGATCTGAGGATCATGGTTCAAAGCCAGGCCAGGCAGGAAAGTCCATGAGACTCTCATCTCCAATTAACCACAAGAAAACCAGAAGTGGTGCTGTGGCTCAAGTGGTAGAGCGCTAGCCTTAAGCTGAAGAGCACAGGGACAGCATCTAAGCCAAGTTCAAGCCCCATGACAGACCAAAAAAAAAGTAATTATATTTTAAAAGTCTTTAGTTTTCCAGAAAAGAGAATAGGAAGAAGGGTATTGATAGAAGAATAACACTTCAAGTTCACTGTCAAGGAGAAAAATAGATGGTTTGTTTATTCAGGAAGGTGTTAATTTTAAAGAGAAGTAGTGTCCTAAAGTCTATAGGATTTAAAGAAAGATGCTACATTCAGAAGGTAGCTTCATTTTCTGGTTTCAAATTCACTGAATAGTGAGGCTGATCAGTTTTCTCCATTAAGACTCAGCACACATGGGGAAATTGGCCTCCTTAGCTTGGAAGCATTGCTTCCCCACCTAGCATATTATTCCCTTCATGGCAGGTAGTTATTCTGGGCAGGCAGCAGCAGAACTTTATTCTGTTTCCATACTATTAGTGGGAGGTCTAGTGGCAAAATGTCAAGGAGCAAAAGAAAAGTTATTACTAGGTTGCTTCTGATGCTCATAGGGAGGTCTCCCAATTCAGAAGTCTTAGAAAGCTCAGATTATTCAACCAGCTGTGCATGAAGGACTTCCATGAATCTATCCTGGATTTGGGCCAACATTTTTCAGTAATTTTCCCTTATGTCAGAATAAAGGCCAAAATTCCACAGGGTAACAAGTCACTGATTCTGCCCTGCTACAATTCTCCTATCACATTGATAGGAATTATCCAAGTCCAGTCTGGGAGATATCACATAGTATGGTGTGGAGATAAGGTATCTTCAATAAAGTAACTGACCAAAGAAAAGTGTGGCAGAGCTGTCTGGCTTCTGTGCAAAGCAGGAAATCAAGAAGTAGTAGCTACATTTATCTGGAAGTTGCCCATTTGTGAGTCCAGCAGTAATGCTTGTTGTGATAGACCTAAGTTCACAGAGCCATTTTTAGCTTTAGCATTGATAGATAGACTGTCTTCAGCTATAGGTAAGAAGCCCATAGCATTGATATCTATATGCAAGGCTCTGATCATATTCTTATCTGTAGATGAGAGTCATCTGTAGATGAGAATATGATATGTCTGAATGCTTGCAACTTAACGAACAGGCCATCTTTTATGGTATTAGACCTGAGAATTGAGTCACATGGTAGACTCAATAATTAGGTCCTCAGGGGAATTTCATCATGGTATGTAATATTGCTTGAATTTAGATCATTTCTATGTTTTTTTCCTACTATACTCTGAATCGTAGGGAAGTGAACTTATGTATTACATTTGTTATGGTCTTCACCCATTGATGTCAGGTAGGCTTTATTAATGAGAAGCACTTCTCTGAGACTGGACTTTGAAGAAAGAAGCCAGAGATTTTCTAGTTTTAATTTTTCAGATGGTCATTAGCTTTGACGGTATCTCTCCCATAGTCCTAGTTCACCCAAATAGGCACTGCATGGTGCTGACTTCAAGTTTTAGAGAAATCTTTTTTTTAACTTATTGTTGCAATTTTAGTAAAGCTCAGTAGCCCACTGCCCTTGTTCATCTTTGTCACTTTGTCTTTTCTGTTCCCTGAAGCCTTTTGAATTAGTTCTCTATTAAAAAAATAGTTTTCTACATTAGACAATTGTACTCAGTTGACTGAAAGTCTTTCATGGGCAAAAGAGAATCCAGCATGTGGGCCAGGTGCTGGGGTATCTGGGAGCATGATTTTCTCCAGCAGGCGGGCCAGGCTGGAATCCAGAGAAACTTGAGCCTTAAATTCTACAAAAACCTGGAATTAAGCTCATTTGATTAGTTTTATTATAATAAACCTGATTATAATTTAATATTCAAAGGGTCAGGAAGAAAGTAGAAGGTGGTTACTCTGTAACCAAGTAGTCTACACAATTGTGGTCAGAGAAAAAAAATGATAGTGAAATAGCAAAATTGAAATAAATATAAATACTTATTAAATATTCTGAAATGACCCTAGGGAGAAGTCATATGGTCTATTATATTATTGTTTCAATGATATCTATCTATCTATCATATACTATCTATTGCCTTTTTACTGTCAATCATCTATGCAACTATCTGTCTGGTTTAAATTCTTAGCTCTCCTGTTTATTTTATTTCTCCATCTTTTATATCTTTTCTATTTCTTCTAGGGAAAAATCTTTTCTTGTAAAACCAATCAAGCGGAATATAAATTGATTATAATTTAGCATATTTTCTTGTACTCATATCCCAATATGGAAACTGGAGGAGAGTATTAGATCAGAATAACTTACACTAGAATAAAATGGAAAATGAACCCAGAAATAACAGTCTCCTCAGAGATACAAATAACATTTTATATAATGATTTTTCTTGTCTATACCAGTGGAGAAATCTGCTAATGACATAAATAGTTACAGAGAGATGTAATCCAAAGCTGCATGTAGAAAGCAGCTCCTTAGAATTCATAACTGTATGAACTGAGATAACTTAGGTAGTGGGTAGGTTTCCAGCCTCTCATAGATATTATAGTCAATTGATGTTTTATAACTGAATTCATAGTACTTGAAATGGAATACTGTATCCTATCAAAAGTTCTAGATTAAAGAACTACCAGAAATAAATATACAACTATGATGGGATTCATTTAAATTCCAACTTAGAATATGGGAATATATAGTCCTAAGACATGGGAGTTGACATTAATTACCTGTATAGCAACTTTCACATTCTTACATAACTGACAAGCACTCCAAAGATCTTGTTGATTCAATTACTAATAACTGAATGTGTCTTCTAAGAAAAGGATTGTATTAAGGCCCTGTGAGAATGAGCTATATCTCTAAGAGTCAGGTGAAAAGGAGTTGCCACAGAGGCATTTTCCAACCCTGGAACAAAATCTGTATCCTCCCTTATCTTTTCAATGTAGTTGAATAGTAATAGCATATCAACTTAAGGCCATTTCTTCTGAGGAGATTAATGTTTGTCTTCTAGTGTTCTACAAAACAAAGTTTGCATTCTATTTTAATCTGTTATAGTTATAAAGCAAATTTTACCTCTGTGAAGAAAATAAATTACATATTGGAACCAAAAAGAAGAGAAACATATCAATTAAAAATGACAACAGCTGGATGCCAGTGGCTCACACCTGTAATCCTAGCTACTCATGAGGCTGAGATCTGAGGATCACAGTTCAAACCCAGCCCAGGCAGGAAAGCCTGTGAGACTCTTATCTCCATAAACTTCAGAAAACCAGAAGTGGTACTGTGATTCAGGTTGTAGAATGCTAGCCTTGATTTGAAGAGCTGAAGGGCAGGCCCAAGCCCAGAGTTCAAGCCCCATGACTGACAAAAAAGAAACTATAAAGACAGGTGTTTTATTACTAGGATTATAGGAATAAACCTGTAGTCTAGCTACTCAGGAGGCTGAACTCTGAGCATCATGGCTCAAAGCCAGACTATGCAGGAACGTCTGTGAGATTCTTAACTCTAATTATTCACCAAAAAGGCAGAAGTGGTGCTGTGGCTCAAGAGGTAGAATGCTAACCTTAAACAAAAACACTCAGGGATAGCATCCAGGCACTGAATTCAAGCCTCAGGAATGCTGCTATTTTTTTTAATGACAACATAATCTTAATATTTTAAAGACATGAAAAATTATATTATGGTTAAGTTACAACTAAATATTGTCATCAAGGAAGCCAATGGTATCTCCTTACATCACAGTTATTTAATATTGAACTAGAAATTCTAGCTGATGCAATTAGATACAAAAGGAAAATGGAGAAATAGAAGCTTTTTTTCACAAAGGACTTGATTGTCTATTTATAAAATCACAACTAGTAAACAAAAACTTCTAGGACTAATAAAGTGTAATAAGATTATAGGATACTGTTAATACACAAAAGTTATTTTTTTCATATGCCAGGAATTAAACAATGTTATTTACAAGTATACCACAAAAATGAAATATGTACATATAAACATAACAATATATTCACAGAATCTATAATTCTAAGCTTAACAAAGTTAAGGAAAATCACAGGACTCCAAAATATATGAAAGGACAATCTTCATGGATTTGAAGACTCAATGTTGTTAATGTTGGTAATGTGTCCACTGTTGTAAATGTTGTAAATGTGTCCATTGTCCACAATTTGATGTTTACATTAAATACAATGGTAACTATATATATCAAAAGGCATTTTGCAGAAAATAACAAACTTGTTGTAAAGTTTATATGGACAGACAATGGTGCTTAGTATAGCCATAGTGATGATGAAAAATTTGAGAATCTCACATTGGCAATTTCCAATATTTATCTAAAGCAGCAGTATGATATTGTCACTTTTATCATATCTCTAATAATAATTAATAAACATTAGCTGATAAGACATTTAATTACTAATTTTTTTAAATTTAAGACATTTGTTGAGACATACTCCATTTTCTCAGAAGTTCAACAACCTTTTCGACTTCAACATCATGAAACCATCATCATTGTTACTGATCTTCTGAGAAATTCAATATCTTTGGTAGAAGATTGTTGAAAATATTTTTTCCTAATTTTTGTTTAGTTTCAGTCATTAAAAGAAAAATATCAATTCTGGTTTTGACTCTCTAGGTCCATGTTTTTGTTCTACTAGGTGAAAAGTGGTACCTTTAAGAATTCAAACTATGTCACAAGTACTCCTAAACCAGCAAATTCCCAGCGATGTTCTATTATTTATTTATTTTTTCTTAATATGTATATTTTATTGAGAAGATACTGTACAGAGGGGTTACAGTTACATGAGCAAGGTAATGAGTCCATTTCCTATGGAGCATTGTTACACTCTCCTTTGTTTTTCCCCTACCATCCCTTCCTTCCCCACCTCCCCAAGTCCTTCCTCTCCTCCCCCACAAAGTTGTAAAGTTCATTTTCAACATAGTGTCTTGTACATCTCATTATTACAATGGGTCATCCTGTATCCTTAGTTCAGCATTTTGTTATTTCCCTTCCCCTCCCCAAATTAGAAAAATATATATACAAGTTGCAGGACACCAGAATCAAATACAGTGACATCAGGGGTTGTACCATGGGGCAAGAACATACAAAGAAACAAAAAAAATCACATAGAACATTATAAGTACGTTAAGAAAAACAGCAGCAAAGATAAAACCTCTTGTGTCCCTATCTTGGGGTTCAGTTCGTTTAGCATCAGGTTATATGGTCATATGTACATAGCTTTTGACCTCTTCTGCTTGTCCTAGACATATACTAGTTATTGCAGATAAGGGAAACCATGGGACCCACGTTTCTTTGAGTCTGGCTTGCTTCACTTAAGTGAACCAGCAATGCTCTAATTGACAGCACTAGATACCACCTTCTCTTACTTTTCACTCAAGTCACATTTCTTGTTTCCTATTGATTTTAGCTCAGCACGTTTCATCCATATTTTCATTTCTATATTTACCCTTTGGTTTTTTTTCCTTGAGACAACATGATGCTATTTCCAAGCCAGTCTCGAACTGGTTACAATAAATTCTTCTGCTTCAGCCTCTGGAGTAATTGTGACTGTAGGTATTCTCCACTATGTTTGGGTTCTACTGTTTTAGATGAGATCCTTACTATCTTAATAACAATAAGATGGCTCACATTATGTTTTACCTTCCTGATTATGTTTTTCATTTGCTTTCTTTTACTCATTCTCTCTGTTTCCATACTATGATAAAGCTTTTCTCAATTCAAACATGAGCATCTCTTCCCTCTTTAAAATCATTAGTAACTTTTATAGTGTTTAGAATGCAAATCAAATATGAAAACATGTTTGCTATTCTGAATTAGCTCTACTCTCACTCTCTTGCTTTGTGCATGTGTACTTTTGCTTGCTCCCTGAAATAGCCCATCATCTTACTTTTGTCCGGTATGTATTCCTTAATGACTCCTCTTTTTGAAAAATGGATTTCCTGACATTTACAAGCTATAATTGAGGCTCTTCTCTTGTGTACTCCTTAAATACTTCTTTTTAAGGAAACAATTTAATTGTATTGAATAGACTAATTTTCTTCAGTTTCTCATTATATATTATTTTAGATAATTATTTTTCCTATCCATACAAAGGGAGAAACTAATATATCTATGCACATTACCATCTAGCCACAAGAAATTAAAATGTATCTTTTGTATATAGAATTCGCTTTAACTTTTGGAACATTATTTTATTTCCAGTGTTATATTCAGCTCTTGCTGAAACATGCTTGCAGCCCCAAGAAGTTATTTCTCTGTAACTTCAGAGGCACCAGCAGCTGTTACTGTTTCTTGAAAAAAGTAATATCTATATTTGGATTCATTGGAAGGAATTAAATTCTATGCCTTTGGACAAAATGAGTATGTCATTCATTACCCATCACTCCAAAGGTCTCCCCTGAGTTCATTCATTCCCATCAGCCTGGTCAGGCTGACATCTGTTGCTTTGCCTCTCAAGACTTTTCTTAGAATTGTGCTAAATTGGATTAAAATATTCCAATTATTTTCCTGTACACAAATTGCTTCACCATGATGAATTAATTTTGAAGTGAAATCCATGAAATTATGCTATCTTGACCTGAGTTCCTTGCTAATTATTATGCATCCTAATTAACTTTATTAAGGGCTTTTTTCAAGATGAGCAGTAACATGTGGGGCAGGTGAAGAGTCACAGAGTCTAAACTCAGGGAATTCTTTTTTTTTAATCACTAAATTATTTGTTATCTCTGAGGTCTTTGAGCTCATTAACACTAGTCCCCTGTGATAGCTTGTCATTCTATAACAAGGATATACATTCTGTTTTCTGGTGAATTGCATTCCTCTGAAATTCATATATTGAGGTCCTAACCTCTTGTACTTCAGAATGTGACCTTATTTGGACATAAAGTAATAGCAAACTGAGATTATTAGAATGGAATTTAAACTGATATACCTAGTGTACTTACAGAAATGATAAAATTGGAGACAGACCGACACACATGCACATGCACACACACACACACACATGCACACACAGACACAAAAAAACTACATTGTGAAGATGGAAGTAGACCTAAAAAGGGATGCTTCTGCATACCAACAGGGATCATAGTTCTGGAGTGCAGAACATTACCCAGGCTCTGATAGTTTGCTATGGTCATACAGTATTAGATAACTAACACAGAGTGCTACTTAGTAATGCCGGTGGTAAGGCTGGTCTGCTCATATAAAGGCACCAAGTAGGTATTCCAAGAATTCCTAATTCTTGATTTGTACGGGCCAAGTAACGATGAAAAAGAAAATGCAGATATATATGCATATATATGTGTGTATATATGTATGTATGTGTATATATGTATGTCTGTTGTTTCTTTGAGGATTTTTTATTGGGGGATTTAATTTTTTGAGTTCCAAGTATATTTTAGGTATGAAACCCTTGTCCGTTGTATGGCTAGTGAAGATCTTCTCCCAATCTGTGGGCTTTCTGTTGATACATATTCAGAGAGAGAGGGAGGGAGGAAGGGAGGGGGAGAGAGAGAGACAGAGAGAGACAGAGAGAGACAGAGAGAGGGGGGAGAGAGAGAGCACAAAAAGAGCTGTCCTGGTAAAAATTTTGAACAAACTTTGGTACAAAAAGTATGTCATTGTGTATATATACCACATTTTCTTGATCCATTCATCTACTGAGGGGCATCTGGGTTGGTTCCATATCTTAGCTATAGTAAATAGTGCTGCAATAAACATAGTCCTGCTATAAGTAGCTTTAGTGTGGTCTTGTTTGTAAACATTTGGGTAAATGCCCAAAAGTGGGATTGCTGGGTCATAGGGGAGCTCTCTGTGGAGTCTTTTGAGAAACCTCCGTACTGTGGTATAAAAATGGAAAGAATGACATTGCCCCATTTGTTAGGAAATGGAAAGACCTGGAAAAAATTAAATTAAGTGAAGTAAGCCAGGCCCAAAGAAACATAAGTCCCATGGTTTCCCTTAGTTGTAATAACTAGTATATGTTTGAGTCAAGTAGAAAAGGTCAGATAAGGTGATGTTAGGGAAATGAACCCTAAGATATGTTTTCAAATGTTTTTTTCTTTCATGCAATTGTTTCTAACACATTTATAAGATTGTTTCTTTGTTGCTTTGTATTTCCCTCCCCCACAGTATAACCCTTGCTTTCACTGTATTTGCTGTCGGTATAATTTGTGGAGGGGAAGGGAAAAAAACAAATCATTTAAATAGGGATACAGGTGGACCCATTGCAACAATGAGATGTACAAGTCGTTATGTCGAAAATGAACTTTACAACTTTGGTGGGGGGGGAAGAGGATTGGGTTGGGGGGCGGGGGTAAGGATGGGGAGGGATGGGAAGGGGAAACAAAGGAGGAGGCTAAAATGCTTGATAAGAAATGTACTCATTATCTTGCCCATGTAATTGTAACCCCTCTGTACAATATTTTTACAATTAAAAATATATTTTAAAAAAAGTATGTCATAGGCCAGGAGCTGGTGGCTCACGCCTTTAATCCTAGCTACTCAGGAGCCTGAGATCTGAGGATCCTGGTTCAAAGCCAGCCCAGGCAGTAAAGTCCATGAGACTCTTATCTCCAATAAACCACTCAGAAAACCAGGAGTGGTGCTGTGGCTCAAGTGGTAGAGTGCTAGCCTTGAGCTGAAGAGCTGAGGGACAGTGCCCAGGCCAGAGTTCAAGCCCCACAAGCAACAAAACGAAAAAAAACAGTATGTCATAGATCAAACCCATATATTAGACCTAAATTATTTTAACTTGTAACACATCCCTCTGTTTACTCAGCATGTACTTTTAAGTGCCTATTGTGTATACGCACTATATAAAAATCCATGTCCTTAAGGACTTCATAGTTTGGGAGAGAATCAGCCATAAACAAACAGTATATGAAATGTATATTTTATCACACAGAGATAGGTAAAACAGAAAAGAAAAATAGGACTATAGTGTATTTGACATTAACCATTTTAATCAATTATCCATAAAAGGTCACAGGTAGAAGGTACCACTTTAATAAAGAGCTTATAGAAGTGAGGAAAAGTGATAATAAGAGGAAAGCATTCTGGGAAGAAATAATATCAAGAGCAGATTTTGAAGTAGGTTGACTCTCACAAGTTTAAAGACCAGAGAAGAGACCAGTAGAGTTTAAGCAGACAGAGCAAAGAAGACAGTTCTGAGGTATGATGTCTCTGGGAAAATCCTGTTGGTTCCATTTCTTACTGAACATGAACTAAAAGCCACTGAAATTGACACATTATAGTGTCAGTAGCACAACAATGATAATCTAATTCATAGGACTGTGCTGGACGCTCTGTTGAAATCAGAGCAAGCAGAGTTGAAAGCATTATGGTAAGATTAGGAAAATAGTATGGTATGTTTGACCAGGCTGATGGCCGTGGAGCTGAGGAGACAGAGTACATTTCTGGATATACATTTACAGTAGAACTAGCCTGATTTTCTGATAGTAGAAAAGAGCTGGTTCCAACATCTCTTTTGGGTGTCAGCCAATTAGAAAATTTGTCTTATTATTTCCTGGTATGAGACAGACTACAGGAGTATGTTTTAGAAAGAAGGTCAAAAGTTGAATTTAGATATAGAATTATCTGTCCCTATTTTAATCCACTTATTTTCTAAATTTGTGTGGCAAACATCCAAATAATAAGTGTTGGGAATAAAGAAAGAAGCCTACAGTATGATCAAACAATCTAGGTATTTAAATGCAGGCAGTGAATAGCTAGTACTGAAGAGCTAGCTGCAGGTTTGAACATGTGATTCTGGAGTATAGGAAAAGCCAATATTGGTAATAAAAAGAAACCCAAGAAAAGAGGAGAACTTCTGAGGAAGTAGGTGATATAATAACTGATAAGGAAATTCTGACTAGATAAAGGGAAAAAGAAGGACATTAAAGGGGTGAGAAAGGTAATAAGGTAGGAAGATCTTGGCTTGTCAATCCTGTGTTTAAGGAATTTTTGAAATTTCATCATCTGTGTGTGTATACTTTGTTTTGGTATCTGGTAAAAGATGCAACCTTATAGGCCAGAAGGACTACTTCAAGTCATGGTTCAAGGTTATATGAAAGATGAAATAGCAACTATGTCTATGTTCTAAAGAATGTCATTTGGTCATTCATTATCTAAATGAAATCCCAATTGGAATAGTGTAAGTGAATTCCCTTTACAGTGGGGATGCTCAAGGAAGACATAATCAAAGCTATTAAAGTCATACTGCATATTTTGTTCATTTTCTTTTGGGAACACTGACAAAATATCAGGGCAATCAAAAAGAAAAATGTACCAATTATTGTGTTAATTCCCTTGAGCACCTCATAGTTTGCAGTGTTTCATGTCATTTTTGTTTGGGGGAAAAATTTGTACAAATTCTCACCATTTAAAAAATGATGACAAATGTCTCAAAGATGTCAAGGCATCATTTATCAATTCAAGTTTCCCAGTTAAATTTTGTACTTTGAGCTGACATTTTAATTCTAGATTAAGGTTAAATCATTACAATTTTCAGGTATCTGTATAGATGCCAAGTTAGAAAAGACAGGGTTTCCAAATTCCAGGAAAAGGCATCTCCTCTAAATTAAATTGAGAATTTGCTTTTCCTAGAATGATAATATAAATGTCAGGTAACTCCCCACATTTTCTATTATAGAATAGCTTACATTTCTTTCAGTAGCAAGAAAAGTCGGTGTCCTAGTTGACATTTCTTCTTAGGCTTGCTCATGTTGACCCTCCCTGATGATTTAACCTTCATTCTCTTAACTAAATTGGATTTAAGAATACGTATTATCTGATCATTGAGAAATATAGTTCTAACAAGTGACCTACTTTATCCATCCCCAAGTATCTTTCACTAGCAAAATAATTCTGACATTTGAGATGTTAGGAGTGAATTTTGGTGTACTTGTAGCCCATAGATACTACCATGTACCACATTAAACTAGCCTAAAATCCAGTATACTCCATTTCAGATTCATGATAATTGCTTAATTGTGATTAAATAGATTAATTTCTGCAGCTCTTAATTTTTATATTTATTTATTCATTCATTTATTTTTATTCCAGTTCGGAGGCTTAAACTCAGGGCCTGGGTGCTGTATCTAAGTTTTTGTGCTCAAGGCTAGTGCTCTAACACTTCTGGCTCCACTTCTGGCATTTTACTTGAAGATAAGAGTCTCACGGATTTTCTTTTTAGGGCTGGCTTTGGACAATTTTCAGATCTCAGCTTTCTGAGTAGCTAGGATTTCAGGCATGTACACCAATGCTTGGCTCAGCTGTTAGCTTTTATTATCTATACTATACACATAATAATACTTGTTTCATTGGCTTACCAGAATGCTAAAATTAGTTCACACGCAAACAGAATCCAGTATATAGGACATGGAATGCTACAGAGTCACAAAGCACACTTGATTTTTTTTGTTAGCAGCTCACCAAGCAGCAGAAGTGCTGACTTAAGGCTTCTCAGTTGGCACTTGACATAATGTTGCAGTTTTCTCTCCACTGATTTGACTTCACTGCATTTAAACAATCATTCACATCTAATGTGACTGTAACCTTTAGAACACAAAGTTGGAGACAACTTTAGTACTCATACAAATCTGCTGGGCAACTTGTTTGAAGAATCTTATTCAGAAAAGTCTCAGGTGGGATGCAAGAGTCTACAGTTCACACAGGTTTCTAGATGAGGTGAAGCTGTCAATAGCTGCATCGTACTTTGCATAGAAAAGATTTACCTAACAGTTCTTCAAAGTTGATTAGATATTCAGTCCTTTGGGAGCATTTAAAAACTATCCATTCCCAGACTGAATCCCAGACCAATTAAATCAAAATTGTCCTCCCTGCTTTCGTAACTTTTTGCATTTCCTTTTTCAATTAAGAAATATTTGGTATCATTTATCTACTTAATGCTAGATAAATAGTAATGAGTAATGAGAAAGCTATCCATTTAGTATAGATTGATTTCCTAGGAAAGAAATTGTATTTTCAGGGATTGGAGAATGTAGAAGTTAAGTTGTCCCAGAGCAATAGGGATCTTCATAGAGAGCACTTACTTTATACCAGGCACATTGCCTTGGGCTACTTTGCTCTGAGGAACATAATATTTCGCTACTTTTCACTGAATTTCAGAATAAGTCGTAAAAATATTTGTCCAGAGGTCAAATGTCTGGAGAGATAAAATTGTGGAAATATAATTTATCCTTCTTTTCTTCCACAGCCCTGCTTTTCATCACATTCCATCTCCAGGTCTCACTATGTTTCCTATATGAGTTAGAAATCTGTACTACGGGTTCAGGTCCTGGGGTAAAATTTAGGAAGGCATATAATTTTCACTCCAAACATACATTTCCAACAGTGATAAGTGATTCTTACTAAATTTTAAAGAGGTTGTATTAATCTATAATTTATGATATTATTCAGAGTAGGATCATTGCTATTAGAGCAATACAGAGTATTGTTAGTTTAATACAAAACCATCCTCTCAACTAGTTTTTGAGCTATTTGTGTAAGTTCGCTCGGAGGCAGATGGCAAGAATGTCTTAGAGGGTCTCACATAGGAATTTCATGGCATGGAACTGAGGGTTGTATTCCCTTCCATCCACATTGCAATGTATAAGGCTCATTTACACGACTGAATACAACTGCCTGAGAAACTAAAATATTCAATGTACTGTGGTGACCTAAAAGAAAAAGAAAGAAACATGATTTCCACTGAAAATATATAGAGAGTACAGATAAAGCTGTTAACACTGATTTTTAAAACATCCTGGGGCATTATTTTTATTCATCTTAATATTTCAGTCCGCTTTTAAAGGGGACAGTGCCTCCCAATTACAAGATATCACTACTTCCAAATCATTGCGAAAGGGTGGGGAAAGGCAAGAAGAGCCAGGACCTGTGGCCACAACTGCTTTAATTTCTTTGCTTCTGGGACTCCGTTGAGTAAAACTGCACCATCTTCTCCATAATAAAATTTTATGCATTCTGCCCTTTGCCATAGTCAGATACACTTTTCTATTTCTTCATTTTATTTTCATTGTTTCATAGAAAAAGAAATATGAACTTTAATTCAGATGTCCTTAAAAATCAATACTATCTTTGATGAGTTATTTAAAAAATACATAGCTATCTATTTTGAACTGCTTTTTAACCAGCTACTTTGTTGGAGACTGGAATCTTCTTTATTTTCCATTCTGTCCTTGAACTCACAATATTTTTGCTTTAGCCTCTTTAGTAGCTAGGATTATAGGCATATTTTGCCACATCTGGTTATTGGATACTTTTTGAAAAAACCTTTTATTTTTTCTTTACTTTTAAATTTTATTATCTTGTAGTTGTATTATCAAGTAGTTGTACAAAAAGATTTCAACTCAACATGTCAGGTTATCAGTACAATGCACCTTGATTAATGCCACCCCTTCTATGATTTTTTCTCCCCATCTGTCTGAAACCCACCCATCCAAGAACTAGTTTTTAATTGATTTTTTCCATTTAATAAAGAAATTTATATATACAATGTATCTTTATCTGTGTCACCCCTTCAATATTTTCACCCCCCCGAGGCATCTTTTTCCTTATTTTTGTTAATTTTGTGGTATATACAACGAATTCTTGATTTTATGTTAATATACGCAGTTTTTTTCCTGACAGCTATTAAAACCAGTCTCTCAAACTTTCATACATTAGAGAGAAACCTTCCAAACTGATATACTTTAATACATGTTATCAATAACTACTGACTAAGAGGCAAGAGGTACTAGAGCATGGACTATCTACAGATAGAAACAGCACAAATAATCACCAAAGAAAAACAATGGGCAAAAGCAGAAATAGTTTAAATGAGCCAGAAGCATATGAAGCCAGCTTATGTCTCATTAGTATTCTAGACTATAACCACAGCGCCTTAAATCTGGAGAGTATGTTTTATTTATAGGAACCAACTGCTTTACCCTTTAGTAGTTATTGTTTTTGTTTCTAGTTTACCAGGCTTTTAGGAAGTAGTTCCCTCAAATCAGATACCTTTCAGACCTTAATGAGAGTTTCAAGCTCGTCACTTTGGAAAGTGGCACCACTTTGTAGCCTAGGCCATGCAAAGTGGTTTTCCTCAAGCTTCTGAATGACTCTGCCAATGTATATAACAATTTCATCAACAGTGTGTCAGCAATAAGTAGCTGCGTCATGTGGGTTCTTATGCACAGTTTACATTGTGCTTAAACCATATTCTGAATCCCTTCCAATTCCAGCCACATGAGAGAAAATGCACTGACATAAACATGGAAGAAGTCTGTTTTCACTTTGTCTACTCTCATTAAGGTTGGAAACCCATATTCTTTCTATTTGAGAGCTTATTTAGTAAATTAGTGGTGACTGAAGAATGTGTTGTTTGAATATGTATATAATTCTCCCTTGATTTGCTTGGACCTTTGCAGACACTTTTTCTATATTAATCTTTGACAAAGACAATAGTAAAATATATTAATTTTGAGACCCACAGTGGACATCTAAGGAATAATAATGTGTGGTGGGTAAGAACCCAGACTGAGGGGTTTGGGAGACATGGGTGCTGAATCCATTTCTGCATTTTAGAACCTTGTGACTTCTGACTGTTCTCCACTTTGTAAAGTGAGTGGAAATGAGATTAGGACAGACCTCAGGGTATCAGAAACGCTAAGTGTGATGGTGGAAGAAAGCACTATACCCAGTTGGTGTCTTACAGATGTCCATTACCATTATGACTAACATTATCTTGCTATAGAAGTCATCCAACAAGGGAATACATACATTCACACACATATGCTGATGCAGTCTACTGGAGAAAATCTGTTTTGTAGACTCTGAATTTTTTTGTTGTTGTTGGTTGTGGGGCCTGAACTCTGGGCCTGTGTGCTGTCCTTCAGCTCTTCAGCTCAAAGCTAGTGCTCTACCACTTGAGCCACAGTACCACTTCCAGCTTTTTTTTCTGCTTATGTGGTGCTGAGGAATTGAACCCAGGGCCTCATGCATGCAAGGCAAGCACTCTATCACTGAGCCACCTTCCCAGCCCCTAGACTCTGAATTTTAAGGAAAGAAATTGAAGCAAGGAAAGTGGAGCTACAGAGGTCTGGTGAGCCTTTCTGTAGAAACGATACTCAGTTGAGTGGTGCTATTTCCATGTAGTCTTCTCTAACAACACTAATGGGATAAAATGCTGCTTTTTTTAAATTACTATTGATGTTACACACAGTCAAAGTAAAATATGGACACAAAAAGATATCTTTTTGTTTCTCTATCTCTTTATTCTGTCTCTGGTTTTCTGTCTCTGTCTGTCTCTGTCTCTCTCTTACTGTGTCTTGTTTTTTTTGAATTGTCCAAACTCTTTCAGAGTAAAGTCAAGTCAACCTTTATCAGAGAGGAAGGGATTTATTTCTGGATATCAGCCATGGAGAAAAACCTAAGCTGTGAGAACACATTTACTTTCACATTAACTTTTTCTTTAAACATATACTGAGCACCTACTTGTCCAAACAATTTTTATTGTTATTATAAACACGATGTGCAGAGGGGTTACCATTTTATAAGTAATAAGTACATTTCTTTGGGGGCAATGTCACCCCTTCTTTTGCTCTCTCCCAGTTTTTGCCTCCCATTCTTTTTTTTTTATTGTGAGAATACCTTACAGAGGAGTTACAATTACATGGGCAAGACAACGAGTACATTTCTTATCAAGCATTGTTGCCTCCTCATGTTTCCCCTTCCCATCCCTTCCCATACTGCTCCCCTCCCCCCACTCAACCCTCTACCACCGAAGTTGTTAAGTTCGTTTTTCGACATAATGACTTGTACATTTCATTGTTGCAATGGGTCCACCTGTATTCCTAAATGATTTTTTCCCTTCCCCTCAAAAATTATACCAACATAAAATACAGTGAAAGTATGGGTTATACTGTTGGGGAGGGACATACAAAGCAACATAGAAATCATCTTATAAATATGATAGAAACAGGGCTGGGAAGGTGGCTCAGTGGTAGAGCGCTTGCCTTGCATGCCTGAGGCCCTGGATTCGATTCCTCA
>NW_012267275.1:4870943-4906105 GCF_000151885.1 Dipodomys ordii | reverse complement strand
ATAAACATAGTCATGCTGGTAGCTTTAGTGTGGTCTTGTTTGTGATCCCAAAAGTGGGATTGCTGGGTCATAGGGGAGCTCTATGTGGAGTCTTTTGAGGAACCTCCATATTACTTTCCAATGTGGTTGAACAAGTTTACACTCCCACCAACAATGCAGTAAGGTTCCCTTCTGTCCACATCCCCTCCAACATCTGTTGTTATTAGAGTTCTTGATTATAACCATTCTAACTGGAGTGAGGTGGTATCTCAATGTTGTTTTGATTTGCATTTCTTTTATAGCTAGAGAAGTTGAGCATTTCTTCATGTGTCTATTGACCATCCTTCTTTCCTCTTCAAAGAAGTTTCTCTTTAAGTCTTTAGCCTACTTATTTCTCAGGCAGTTGTTTCTTTGAAGATTTGTTTTTGGGGAATTTAATTTTTTTTTAAGTTCCAGGTATATTTTAGATATGAGACCCTTGTCTGTTGTAAGCTTCTGCATGGCAAAGGACATAGCTCGCAAGATTAATAGATTGCCTCCCATTTTTGCCCAATTTTTACCAATGCTGCAGTTGTTCACCCTTTGTCCCTCCATTTTTATGCCCCTTTTATACCACCCAAGAACAAATAAGTGAACAAACAAGATGAAAAACTCTTTTCAAAACAAATTTTTGATACAAAGTCCATAGACTAGTCTTAAAAAGATTATAAGAAATACGACTGATTGTATTTTCATTAGAATAAATCTTTTTCTACAGGAAATATGTGTTCTAAATCATGAAGACATGTTACTCTTCAAAGTTTGTATTTTTTCTAAAACTTTGGTTTTAAAAAGTGAAATTTCTTAAATATGTATTACAAAATTAAAGAAAACAAACTAGTATGCAGTTTTATTATTTTAAAGAAACTATATATAGATAAATAGATTTGGTAATTTTAAATTTATTTTTATATTGTATTACTAAAGTTAAATGTTTTCTTATAGATGTCTTTGAGTACAGGCATGTAAGCTGTTATAAATACCATAAGTTTTACCTTATCAACCTTATATCTTATCTATTGGCTAATAACAGGATTCATGGGGGAAAAACCCCAGAAAACATTTTAGATTTCTTAATAGTGAAAGCTATTGAATTTACTCATTCCTTCACCTCTCCTTCACTTATTCTTTTGATATCTGTCAGCTACTGAGTACCTGTCAGTGTGCTTTTTACAAGAAAGGCAAGATTTCTGTCCTTGAGGAACTCAATGCCAAGTACAGACGAGTATTTTAGGTACTAAGCATTATAAAGGAAAAATAATACAGCTATAACAGAAGCATGAGGCAGGAAATCTGTCTTAGTTGTCTATTGATTCAGAACAAATGACCCCCCAGAATTTGACAGCAGATAGTGACAAAGGTTTATTATGCCACGGAGTTTCCTCTTCAGAAATCTCGGAGCAACTCTCCAGGGGAATTCTAGTTCAGGTTCCCTCATGAAGTTGCAGTCAAGTTCTAGTGAGGGCTGCCATCATCTGGAAGCTCAGCTACCTTGCTCACTCATGCAGATAGTGGTTTGTCATCCTCACACAGAATCGGCAAACTCAGGTTTTCATAACCCAACCTTGGAAGTGACACATTATTTCTTACATATTTTGTAGAATGTTCTGGAATATTGCACACAAAGACCACCCAGACATACAAACAACAGGAGATATTTGGATGCTGATTGTCACAGGCTATGAGCCTAGACTTGGACTTGCATCCTTATCTTTGTTGTCTAAACATATAAAAATAGAAAATAAATATGAATTATAAGAACAAAACTGAAGAAGTGTCTGAATATTGAAACCTCTTAAATCATTTGTAAGTTAACTATATAGTATGGAAAATATCCATGAGTGATTTGGGCTCAGGATACATTCAACAGTGTATATTTGAGAATTCTTGAATACAGACTTGTTGACCAAGTAGAAGACAGCACAAAGATCATAAATGAATGCAGACCAACTAAGTTCAAAGAAGTAGAATGTTAGCTGTGGCTAGAGTGCACAGAGAACAGAGAAATTCCAATATTCAACTGTCATGCCTTGTCTCTCTCTGTTCTCCTGCTCAGTGGGGAAGATTTCCTCTCATGGCTGCAACACAGCATGGTCCAACCTGTCCTGCTGTAGAAATAGAGCACTGCTGGTCTTTCTACTAACTCTTAGCCAGTTCTTGACACAATTGTCACTCATTTCTCCAAGAATTTTTTCTGCAAAAAGAATTACTGAATAGAACGTTCATGATAAAGAACAATATAATTTGATTGACACTTGTTTTCTGGCATTCACTACAATTAAAATATAATAGAAAAAGATGCATAGTTTATCATTTTGCAAACAAAATCTACTGCTAAACATTTAATCCTTAGAAATCATAAATTGTGATTTACAGTGTGTTAAAAAGTTATGTTTTATTTTTATATATATGAAATATATATGTATATATCTGTGCATGTACATATGTGCTTCAAGTAATTAGAAAAAGGGGAATCTGACAATTTCTTTTTCAGTACAAATGTCTGAACTCAGTACTTTCCGTGGCTCAGCTTGCTTGATTGGTTGGCACTAAACCACTTGAGCCACAACTCCAGTGTGACTTTTGGATAGTTAATAGGACATGGAATCTCCTGACTTTTCTGCTTTTCCTGCCTTTGAACTGCTATTCTGTAAAATTTAGTTTCCTGAGCAGTTTGGCTTACAGATATAAGCCACCAGCACCTGGCTGAAAATGTGTTTTCATTCCTATTATCTAACTTACATACTATATTATACTGCAAATCCAGATATCTTGAATTTATAACCAATATAATATCTCAAGATGTTATTCTAGCTAGATTAAGATAAAAATAATGAAAGGATAAGAATATCCATTAAAGATACCAATCATCTCTTTAACTCTGAAAAATGCTTGAGGGTTTTATTTTATATGTGATCAATTAGGTGGTAATGTTTATGGATTATTATTAAAATAAGTATTTTTATTTGTTTAACTTTAAAATATAGCTGTATAATATTTGTCCATCATTGTGTGTGTGTGTGTGTGTGTGTGTGTGTGTGTAATTGGTGTTGGGATCAAACCCAGTGCCATATACATAATAGAAGTGTTCTACCTTCCTAGTGCATTTAGTTAGTTCTTAATTTAAAAAATGAAAAAAATAGACAGTTAGGTAAAAAAATCAACACTTCTTAACTCAGATTCTTTATTAATTTTAATTTGAGCATAAGATGATTATAACTATACCTAGTATTTCCTGTATATCATGTTCATGCATGTTTGATGAATAAAGATGAAATACAGCATACCTCCCTAATGACCCTGCTTCCTGTGAAATACACAGATGGAAGCTTGTGAGTATTTGGAGGATGCAGCAGAGCAGCAATCTTATCAGCTTTGATTTGTCACTCTGCAGCTTGCCTCCATATTAAGCCCTCACATCCAGAAAAGGTCCATAACTTTGAGATTAGCTAAGCGTATGAGATAATCCATCTTATTTCTTTAACCATCTGTGGTGTGTTACTAAGGCTTTACAAATGCTGGTCAGTGCTATGTTCACTTCAGGATACTTTCGTAACTAGCCTGCAGAGATTTAAACAGAAAACACCCAGCTTTTAGAAAGCATCACATCTTTACTCAGATAAATAAAGATATAGGGAAACTATGATGCCAAAATAAAACAAAGGGGATACTAAATCAAAGTAGGAAAGGCAGATTTCCCAGAAGAAGTTATTCACTTATAAAATAAGACTTTCAAGACAATCTGGTTCTACTTCCTCATTTTAATGATGAGAAAAATAAGCTAAGCTCCAAACGGATTTTTACAAGGTCACCAGGAATGTGTGTGGAAGTCAGCTCTGATCCAGTGGTCATTGTATTCACTACTTTACTTTGAGGAGAACCTTCCGTGTTTGCTGCAAGCACCCTGAACCCCAGGAGTATGGGATCCTGTAGTATTTTTAAACATATCTGTTAAAAAACACAGACATGAAAACCCACAAAAGAGTTTCTATTAGAGAACAGATACTACTTTTCTTTTATGCTTTTGGTTTAAGAAGTGTAAGGCTACTCAGACAGGCTGCGTGAGAGGCCATCCTCTGCACATAAAAGAGCTCATGGAAGCAGAAAAAGGTGGAAAGGGAAGATAAAACACCCCAAATCTTCCATGACCCAAACCACAGAATCCTATCTGACAGAGTTCACCAAAGCTTCTTGGGCCATGGCTGACAGAGCACACCACACAGAGACTAGGAGTGGCTGTGGCTGCCAGGGCCAGGGTATCCCTGGGTAACCTGAGCTCTATAGGTAGGAAAGGCAGAGTGGCGAGAACCAGAAGGCTTTGGGCTTCATGGCTATCTACATGTAATACCTTTAAAACATTTGAAGTCTTCTATGGAACAAAAATGAGCTTTTCTGAAGCCTCATGTACTGTGAAGTTTGAATAATTCCAACAGGAGGTAAAAGCCTGTATTTAGTTTACGTGGAGCATTTGGGAGTGTATCAGTGGGACTTCATGGCAAATTCTTTGTTTATGAAAGAAAAATTTCCAGTTGTCAGTGGAGTTATTTCTGGTATTCTCTGAGGAAACACACACTGCATTTGCATAACATACAATCAGGCTGATTCTAAAAATATGTAATGTGATTATGTGTTCCTAGGCAGTAAAGCATTCATGTCTTTCTGTATGCATTTCCCAGTGGTATCTTTGGCAGTAAACTAAGAGGAAATCCTTTCAGCATTTATTATACATCTTGTGACTATGCATAGGAACATATTTATATCATATCATATAAAATTCTTTAAAAATTACAATACAAATATTTAAGAACTTTGGGATAGGGCTGGGAAGCTGGCTCAGTATTAGAGTGTTTGCCTTGTGTGCATGAGGCCCTTGGTTCAATTCCTCAGCACCAAGCAAGCAGAAAAAGCCGGAAGTGGCACTGTGGCCCAAGTGGTAGAGTGCTAGCTAGCCTTGAGCTGAAAAGCTGAGGGACAGCATCCAGGCCCAGAGTTCCTTACAACTGACAAAAAACAAAACAAAGAAACAAACAAAAAACACAAAAAAGAACCTTGGGGTAAAACATTCGGGTAGTGAGTGTACCTGCTTTACCTGCTTAGCATATGTGAGGCTTGGATTTAAACTCTAGCACCAAATATGTATATATGATGCATATATGTATGCATAATATATATTCGCTATAATAATATAGCAAATATGATTCACAGTCCCTAAGAAGTATGCTCTATCCATTTATGAAATGTATCAATAAGATATATTTTATATAATATATAAACATATTATCATACATACCTATAGAGCTACATCAGCTTCTTGCGTAAACTTAATGAGAGATAAATATGGATATTTGAGAGGATTCATTGATAAGGACACTGGCAGAAGTAGGACATAATGGTTAATAGGGTCACCTTGCCGGGTGACATTTCTAGTAAGGACTAGAAGGCAGATACCCACAATTCTAGAGTGTTAAAAATGATGATTTCCAAGTATGAACCATTACTCTTCATGACTTAGATGTGAGAATTTAAGAATAGGATAAAGGAAGTAGGAAAAGATACCACCTGAAACAACCTGGCTTGAGTTTCTACTAACCAGAACTTGACAATAACAGGTATGCCATTTCCTATCCAAGGCTAGATTACAAAGGGTTTACTGTGTGTGGGCCTTGTTATAGGGAAATGAGATGGGTGTTTTATGTGGATTATGGGAAGCAGTTCTCATTTTTTTATAGAAATTTCCCACCCTTCCCCTTATTCTCAACAGTAAATTCTCTTTCTTCTAAAGTTTTATATCTCCATGTAGGTCAACAATGTTCTAATGTGTATCAGCTCAGAATGTCTGTGTTTTTCATTTTTGATCCAATTTAACTTACTACTCCTGAGTGAGAAGAGGGAAAAACACTATTTCTTTTTTAAAAAAAAACAAACACTATTTCTGTAGAGAGATTTATATTCACTTTTTCATAGTTTCTACTGCATAAACAGAAAAGCTAAATCATGAAGAAACTAAAGTGGTTGCTCTAAATCACTAGCTTATATTTAAATAAAGGACAAAAATCCTATTTGTTTAAAATATATGAAATAAAATTATTTTAAGTAAAACATTTATTTTTTCATGCAGAGCTTATTTTACTGTACAGCAATAAGTTGTTTTATAATATTTCTACTGATGTGTGTGTTTTACTACACTTTTACCAAAAAATACTTTAGTTGATTATCTATGAGGAGAGATGAGATGCTCTCAGACCATAAAGAAACAGAATAATCTACAACTATTAGATTTAGGAACAAGATTTGTATGTAGGAAAAAAATGAATATGTTATCAATTCGAACTGTAGCATACATTTTCTGGTGGGAAGGGAGATTTTTTTTGAGCTATAGTATATAGTTTATGGCATTTATTTCCTTAAATATAGGGTTTAAAGCTAGGTGCTGGTAGCTTATACCTGTAATCCTAACTATTCAGAAAGCTGAGATCTGAGGATTGTAATTCAAAGCCAGCCTGGGCAGGAAAGTCCATGAGAGTTTACCCACCAGAAAACAGGAAGTGGAGCTGTGGCTCAAAGTGTTAGAGTGCTAGCCTTGGATAAAAGAGCTCAGGGACAGCACATAGGTCCTGAGCTCAAGCCTCATGATTGATGAATAAAAAATATATGGGGTTTAAATAATATCAAAAGAGATACTTTCTAATTTCTCAGGTTGTCCTCTCTAATTATCAGGAGACTGATAATCCTGTGGTCCTGCTTACACCTTAGGATTCTATTACATCAATTCCAGCCTTTTTGAAGACCAACCAATGACTCTTCTCTCCTTTACATGGTAATGAATCCCATTGAGCAATTTATGAAAAAAACCTAAAGATAGATAAATCCAACTGCTATATCTCAATCCTAGAAACCATACCTAAAGTGCTCTCCTTCATGTTTTTTGGCTCATATTCTCTCAACCAAAAGAATGCACACAAGGCACAGTGTCTGTCCTAAATCATTAAGAACCATATGACTTTTAGAGAAATAGTTTTAAAGATGCCAAACATCTGTTTGGACACAGTGAGGAAATGACCGTTGTGAAATTTCTCAGCAAAAACTGTTTCTGGGAGTGGCTTGGAAGGTCAGGAGACATTCTTCTCTTTCTTTTGCAGCTGCTTAAACACTGGCTAGAAATTAAGACATTGGAACAAGTTCTCTGCTTTATGGCCATGATGCAACTCTGTGGTTTCCAAACTTTAAAAAAAAATCCTGAAAATAAGTCTGTTTTCCACTAGTTCTTTAGAAAAGAAAATGTTTAGCTTTCCCCAGTCTGTCAATCTTGTGGCAAGAAAATGCCACCAGGATATCTTTTAAAAGAAGCTGCTCTCTGAAACAGCTGTACAAATCATAACACAGTTTTACCCCTCCTTAATAGGACTGGCACTCAAGGTAGCAGGCATTTTTCAGAGACAAATTATAAAGACAACTCACATTGAAACCCAACTTAGGAAAACCATGTTCACAATCATGACATCCTGTTTAGAACTGAGTATTCTGCTCACTGACACTGGACGATGAGGGAGAATCATTAGTGAATCTATGAACAAAGCTCTCCTGCAGCGCTCTGTTTGCCTGCAGACAGAAAAGCACATCAATGCAGAAACCCAGAGTTTCTAGCAAAGAGAGAAATAAGTCCTTGAGAGATTATATGAAGGATATTATTCTTTCATGAACTAATATCCTTTCCTTGTCAATTTTAAATGAAAAAAGGACTTAAATTCCCAGATGAGAAGCTAAATAAAGGCTTCAGAGTGCAGAGCAATAACAAGTGTTTGCTGAAACCAATTTCAACCCCAGAGTGACAGAGAACAATAAATCAATTCCTTCCCTCTTCTCTCTTCCCCACCCTGCCAAAAAAAATTTGCTCTAAGACCTCACCCATTAATATGTAATTTTATCTTTTCCCACATCTGCCTTTGTTGCTGTTAAGGGTCTAGTTTCTTCATTTCTCACACCAGTCAGAATTTTTCCCTATGATTTGTTTTGTTTTAAAAATGGATGTATTTTTATTTTAAAATTATTGAAGGAATAAATAACATGAAGTCTATCACTTGAACATGTTTTTACTTCTTTTGAAATAAACTTTTATTTTAAATCTGCAGGTAGTAATTATATATATTTATGGAGTTTAGTATAGTGTTTTAATGCATGTGTATAATCTACAATCTATGCATCTAGGAATAGTTAACTATTGTCAATACAGTTTTTGTTCTATGTGATAGAGCATTGGAAGTTGGTCCTCCTATCCTACTGCAGCCTTCTAGTGGCTGACCATCTTCTCTGGAAGCCTCTCCTCCCAAGCTTTCTTTCTAGATTTCTTCCAAGACTTTGTTAACCATTGTATTCTCCACTTCTTTGAAATGAGTATATGTGGCACATGTCTCTCTGTGGTTGACTTATTTTACTGTATACAGTACAATACTTTTCAGTTCCATCTTTGTTGCTACAAATGACCAAATTTCATTTTCATGGCTAAATATTATTCCATTGTATATTCACATTCCTTTTCCTTTGTTTATCCACCCATTGGTTGGCACTTAGGTTGAATCCATGTTGTGGTCATTAGGTAAAGAGTTGTACTTAGCATGCAAATGCAGATGTTGCTTTGGCATGTTGACTTGGTGCATGAGGAAAGAACCCGTGAAGTGGGGTTGCCAGATCATATGTAATTCTACTTGTAGATGTTTTAGGAACCTCCATTCTGTTTTCCCTAATGACTGTGTAAATTCACATTTGAAAGTTTCTGTCCTCTGCATTTGTTATTTTTTTTAATTTTTTTTGATAATAGAGCTGAGATGCTACCGCATTGTGATTGTGATTTGAACTTTCTTATTAGCATTGTCAAGCTATTTTTCAGATACCCATCTACCATTTGCATATTCTTTTTTGAGTAATATCTACTTAAAGCATGTTCCCTTTGGGCTGGGAAGGTAGTTCAGTGGTAGAGTGCTTGCCTTGCATGCATGAGGCCCTGGGTTCAATTCCTCAGCACCACATAAGCAGAAAATGCTAGAAGTGGTGCTATGGCTCAAATGATAGAGTACTAGTCTTGAGCTGAAGAGCTGAGGGACAGTCCCCAGGCCCAGAGTTCAGGCCTCATGACTGACAAAAATTTTTTAAAAATCAAAGCATGTTCCCTCCCTTTAAATGAGATCCTTTTTTTTGTATTTGTTGTTTGAATTCTTTTCTATATTCTGGAAATTAAAGTTTATGGGATGGACTGCCTGCAAATGTTTTTTTCCTAATTCTGTACATAGCATATGTTAGATCACAAAAAATTTAGCCAAATTATATTTTTTAAACTGTAAATTTAATGTTGACACTCAATTTTATGATTCATATATAAAGAATTATTACTACATTTGTGTTTTTTCCTAGTTGTTTTGTGTGTATGTTTTTATACTACTATGACTAAAATTAAATCATTTTCTTTCATTTTGTCAATTTAATAATTTACTCTTATTTTATTTAAAAATAAAACAAACATTTATAAATAAATAAAAAGAATGTTTTCAAGTTGTGATAACTCACAACTGTAATCTAAGCTGCTAGGGAGGCTGAGATCTTAGGATCACAGTTTAAAACCAGCCCCAGCAGGAAAGTCCCTGAGACTCTTATCTCCAATTAACCACCAGAAAACTGGAAGTGGTGCTGTTGCTCAAACTATATATGCCTTGAGCAAAAAGAGTTCACAGACAGTGCCCAGACCCTGAGTTCAAGCCCCACAACTGACAAAAAAAGAGATTAAAAAATTTAAAACTAAAGACTGATTAAGTAAATAAAACTTTAATAAATAAATAAATGTTCCCCATCTTTAGCCATAAAAATGCATATCAAAATTATACTAAGGTTATATCTCACTCTAATCAGAATGACAATTATTAATGAAACAGACAATAACAGATGGAGAGAATGTTGTGAGAATGTAAATTAGTCTAGCCATCATAGAAACTGGTTTAGAGGTTGCTCAAGAAACTAAAAATGACCTACCTTTTGACCCTACCATACCAGTATTGGACATATATCTGAAGAAAGTGAATCAATGTCTACAAAAGATACCTTTATATCCTTGTTTATTTCAGTTCTATTTACATGTATGCATCTTTATAGTTTTGGATAAATTTGTATAAATGGAGATTAATTCCAATTTTCTTTGTGTATCTGATCTGTTTTTATACCTTAGCATGTTTTCATGATGGTAATCATCAACACTGAATTTCTAATGTAGGACTTGAGGATTTCTATAGAGCCAATCTGGTGGTGATGATGTTATCTTGGAAACAGTTTTTTTTTTAATTTTTGAAGGATAGTGCTGCTAGGTATCATATTCTCGGCAACACTTTTCTTTTTAAATTAATCATCCCATTCATCCTGACCTGAGGATATAAGATTTCTGCTCAGGAAAATAACAGACTATTAGACTAAGATGAAAATTCCTTTATATGTAACTGAAATATTTATTTCTCTCTCTCTTTAAAATTTGATATCTGTCTTGGTTTTCAACAAATACCTTCATTAATAGGTTTACAGGAAATAGGTTTTTCCTCTGACTATTGCCATCCGGAAAACCTATAATACAATGTTTGTTTATTTAATGTTTTCCTGCAAGAGCCTTAAAGCCTTTCTTCTGTCTTTCTAATATATATTTGGGGCTTTAACTCAGGGTTTGAGTTCTGTCCCTGAGCTTTTTTGCTCAAGGCTAGCACTCTACCACTTGAGCCACAGCACCACTTACAGTTTTTTGGATGCTTAATTGGAGATAAGAGTCTCATGGGCTTTCCTGGCTGGGCTGTTTGTTTTCTCTTACATGGGATTATATAGTGAGCAGGGTTACAGATACCTCATGCAGTCTAATTTGCTGAAAGCACTGGTTGCAGTGGTACCTATTCTCCACCCCCATTAAAGCATATGATGGGGAGGTAGCACCACCAAGCTGGATTTGGGTGGGTACAGCTCAATATAGTTGGTAGCAAGTGGCTGTACATTTGTGTTTGAAGGCTGTACAAATGCCAGGTGATACTAGTGGGCCACAACAGAGCACCTGTCTGTGTACTAAAGTTTCATGGCTGACATTGTGGAGCCATTGGGTTCCTAAGGCTGAGTTTATTGAGCTGCAGGGGGCAGTTGCCTGGTTGTTTCAATTCCAAAGAAGTGGGCCCTCAAAGGCAGTACCCATGTAGGTGGGGAAGGGCACAGATGTGCTGGGTTTTTACAGTCAGAGTAACACAATACAGTGATGTAGTAACCTGGTTGCTTCTCAAATTGGGCTTACGACCTATGATGACCATAAGGTTCTCCAGCACCAAAGGTTTCAGGTGCCCGTGATATAATTGAAGGTAGGTAGAGATCTTTTACCTACCCCATTTCTGCCAAGCACAGTTCCTCTTACTCTCTGATTGATCTCTTGACATTTGCAGGTGCCATGTTCTTAGTATCTTCTTTGTCTTCATGTTCTCCAGCATCTATGCCACATCTCCACTGCTTTCTGGTACTCTGCCAGGAATCACCCACGTGAAACACCTGTTGTGTTTCACTTGTTGAGACCTTTGCTGTGGAATAAATGGTCATAGTCTATAGATACAGTTTGTACAGCAGGTCACTGGAGCTCATTTCTTTTGCTTAAAGTAAAACTAAGACAACTGTTTTGGAAGAGCGTACACAACACTTTTTACCCCAGTAAAAATGCTGGATAGGTACCCGAAATTAATTTGTAGTGCAATGTGTCTCTCATAAGGTGTGTCTGGTTTATAGGTGTGTGTGTGCAGGCATGGGTACATGCGTGCATATGAATGCATGTGTATTTGAGGCAAGGTCTTTCTATGTTGTGCAGGCTGGCTGTGACTCTTGTACTCCAGTGATTCTTTTGCTTTAGTCTCCGAAATAACTGGAAGTATCCGACTTCACCACCACACCAAGCCCCATGAGGTCTGAAAGCTCTGTTTTAAAGATATCTGCTTTGGCAGAGTGTACTTAGGGAACTTCTTCCCAGACTCTTTTTCTTCTCCCCCAAGAAATAAGGCATATCAGGAAAGCAGGCAGACATATGTCTGGGATAGGCTTTTCCATTTTAATTGGTTCAATATGTTCTGAGCACATCACCTTTTGCCTCATAGAGACTTTGAAGAAGAAATGTGAACCATGATTCCTTTGAGTGTGTAGATCTCACAGAAGCACAACAGAATTCTGTTACTAATAATTATTATGAAACAATTTTAGCTATTCTTTTAGTATATAAAGTGTCCTATATGGCTTTGCAGAGCCTTGACATCTGGAAGAAAGGGGTGATGTGGTAATTACCCAGGACATAGCTCAAGGAATTGGATAAATATCCCACAGTAAAGCCAGTAAAAACCAAGGAAGTTTCAGATTGCTAAACTCAAAGCTGTTAGGAAACTAAGAAATGTTGATGGAAACAAGATTCAAGTCACTAGGACAAGAGCCAACAAACTATGAGACAAATAAAGAAAATATGACCCACTTCTTCTTCCACAACTCTTTCCCTCAGATTAATTTTGGACAACCAAGTAAAAAAATTCAGCAAAAATCAGGTTTTGTTTGTTTGGTTGGTTTTTGTGTGTGTTGTCATTGAGGTGCATGTGATCATATGCACGTGTATATGGTATTAGGCTTGAACTCAAGGACTTGTGCTCCTTCTCAGTTTTCTGGCTCAGAGCGGGCATTCTATTGCTTGAGCTATGTCTTCAGTTTTAGCCAACTGATCCTCAGTTCTCAATTTCCTGAGTAGTTAGGATTATAGAGTCAGCCACGGACAACTGAACAGAAATCAGTTTATAATTAGCACCAATTATGAGTGAGGCAAAGGCAAGGTACTCATCACAGAAATTCAATCAATGAATGGTTTTTAAGCATAAAAATTCCTCAGTGTAGCACTGATCATTGGCATGAATTGGGAGTTATGATCTTTGTAATCCTCTCTATCTGATGTCCAAATATTCATTTTTTTGAGTTTTTTTATTGTGAAAATACCTTACAGAGGGATTACAATTACATGGGCAAGATAATGAGTACATTTCTGATCAAGCATGGTTGCCTCCCTCTTTTTCTCTCCTTCCCATCCCTTCCCATCTCCCCCATCCCACCCGCCAAAGTTGTAAAGTTCGTTTTTTGACATAACGTCTTCTACATCTCATTGTTGCAATGGGTGTCCAAATATTTATAATGCTAACAATATTAACTTCTAAGTGTGAGTACTCAAAAGTACTTGTGGAAGACAAGTGAGTAGAATTTTGTTTGGATTTATATATTTTTCATTGAGAAAGAGTATGAGAAAAACATTTTGAGGGAGTCAACAACTGATTTGTATATTAAGTAAATCTTAGAATCCATATGGAAAGGAAATACACTGTAATACATAAAAGATGAGAAGTGAATAGGAATTATACAAACCATTATATACTGGTGATCAGCATATGATTGCATTTCATTTTCTGCTAAGATAGGAAAACCAAGGAACATAGAACCCATGCCAACTCACTTTTAATGAGGATTCACATCAAAAGGCACATAGTAGCAAAAAAAGAGCAAGACATGGTAAATAAAAACAGCAAATAATCTAGCAGAAACCTGGAGACAGTTTAAAACACCTTATTAGAAGCCTAGGCAAAATGTGGCCAAAGGTCAGCAAATTCTTGCGGAAACAAAAACCTTCTGTGGTTCACTGTTAAATCAAAAGAGGTCATTGTGGGTGAACCGGGAAGAGTTTAGAATATCACAATCGGTTCTGAACAAGAAAATCCACAAAGTAGAAAAATCAAATACAAACTACCAGCATTGAAATGGTAGGACAAACGGTGAACTAATTCAGCAGTAGTACTCACTAGACACTATGTTGAAAATGAACTATACAACTTGGGCAGGGAGAGAGGAGGGGCTGGAAGGAAAAAGCTGTGAGAAAACAAAGGAAGAGGGACACTACTCAAAGAGAAATGTAGTCGTTACCTGACTCATGGAACTGTAACCCCTCTGTCCACCATCTTTATAATAAAAGGAAAAGACTCTAAGGAATACTGTGCTTTATATTCCAGAGAAAATAATGATAGTGATTTCTTTTTTTAATTTTTATTTCATTGTAAGGATGCTGTACAGAGGGGTAACAGTTACATGAGTGAGGCAATGAGTACATTTCCTGTTGAGCATTGATTCCCTCTCCATTGTTTTTCTCCCACTATCCCTTGGTGATTTCTTTTTAAAAACACAATTCACCAATGCAATGACAATCAGTGGGACGGCTAGCTGATGGTACTGGAAATGCTGATACTTGGAATATGAAGATTTGGGAAAGGGAACCAATAGTTTCTTGGTTTTAATTTTTTTTTTCTGTCTGTCGTGGAACTCTGGGCCTGAGCTCTGTCCCTCAGCTCTTCAGCTCAAGGCTAGCACTCTACCGCTTGAGCTACAGCGCCACTTCTGGTTTTCTGGTGGTTTATAGGAGATAAAGAGATTCACAGACTTTCCTGCCCGGGCTGGTTTTGAACCACGATCCTCAGATTTCAGCTTCCTGAGTAGCTAATATTACAGGCATGAGCCACCAGAGCCCGGCTATTGGTTTTGATTTTTATTATTAAAAAAAATGAGGTCAATGGCCCTACAAATAATCATGAGAATAGAGAGCAGAGAATGTGGAACACTGCTTTTTTTTTTTTTTCCAAGGTAAGCTGTCTACCGCTTAAGCCACAATGCCACTTCTGGTTTTCTTCTGGTTGGTTAATTGGAGATAAGAGTCTCGTGGACTTTTCTTCGTGGGCTGGCTTTCAACCATGATCCTCAGATCTCAGCCTCCTGAATAGCTAGGATTACAGGTATGAGCCACCAGTGCCTGGATGGACCACTTCTTTAAAAAAATCTAAATATTTTACAAATCAATGATAGAATTAGAAATAGAAATGAATATTTAAAAATCATAGATATTGGAACTTCATTTTGGGGGACTGCATTCTTAAATCTGTTCCCACATGTTTGTGAAGATCGCTTTGTGAAGATTGTTTGAATTGTATTAACAACTGAGAAATCACATAAACAATTATGATAAAAATAACTCATTCAAATAACTTGTTAAAAATCATTACCAGATTCTATGATCTGCTGGACAGCTGATAGAAACATATCCCCCAATGTGATCGTCATTTAGAGAAGAGCATCAAGAGTTCAAACTGCTGAATTTCACCTCCCAGAGCTCACTCCCTGATGCTATAATGAAAAGCATGACCATTCAATATGTACTATGCTTAGTAGCTTAGTTGAAAGGCAATGTAGTATTATTTGACAGTACTGATGTTTGAACTCAGGGATTTGCATTTGCTCAGGTTGCATATTAGGCTTGCTTGCTAGGCTGGAGCTGTCCCATTTGAGACATGCCCCTAGACCTATTACTGCTGGATACATTGGTACATAAATCATAACTGTGGGAATCAATATGGCAGACAATCTTAGAATAATAGACACACAAAATGGAACCTTAGTGTGATTTCTACCCAACAAGCCACACAAGTCTGCTCACCTCACTCTCTTGAGGGTCTAAGTAAAGAAGAAGCTTTAAAAGCATCTGACCCACAAAAGTGCTTTCTAGAAACATTTATGCAGTGCAAACAATCATCATTTAGATTAAGCCATATGTATTGCTCACAGAATGACAGTATTGTACTTCCTTTTCTTCACATCTCAGCTAAAATCATTCAGCATTAAGAATTTGTCTTCCTTAGAATATATTGATTGGACCTTCATATCCCAAGAGGCACACTTTCATATGCACAATTCACTCCATGCTTGTTTGAAAGTAATTTTCCCTACCATGGAACATCAATGAGCACTCCTGTGATCAGGTGTTATGAAGTCTACACTGTTCAGTAAATATTGATCAGAATTCTTGGATTTGAGCAAACCGTGAGTAAAGGTAATCAACCTATCAGCCTGAAGTGCCAGGAAAAATTCAAATAACTGGAAACCTGGTTAACACATTCATTACATATTTATAAATGGTTATCTGGTTGGGGAAGACATAGGAAATAAGCAGATCAACCAAATCTAACATTTCTTGCAAATATAAATGTGATGGATGGAGTTAAGATCATTACTCAAGATTATTCTTTGTATAAAGAATGTGTTCAAGAATTTTTGAAAGCAACTTTCCAACAGCTTAATTATACTTGTTTCAAACAACAAAAAACCAAACAAACAAGCTGATTACATGTACCACACAAGGCCATGGATGATGGGATAAATCTTGCTTTGTTATGCCTGTAGACAATAGCTTCTTTCAATGTGAACAATTATATTTACATATAATATATTATAATATATATATATATATATTCCATAGGAGAAAGAATTATACATCAAGCTGAACAGCTTTCCAATAAAGATTCCAAAGGGATTTCAAATTGAATGAGTACATTTTCTCAGATATATTTAGCAGAGTTGGGATGGAGAAGTAGAAAGTACTTTGGACAAGTCTGTTCCTTTTGTAGACAGATATATTTTATTTCTTCCTGGTTCAAGAGACAAGTTCACATCAGATGTCTCAGATGACCAATCTATTATTATTTTTCTTTTCCTAAATTTTTGCTCTGGTACCTTTCCTATGACAATAGATTGGTCCAAAGGAGCTTGGTTAGTAAATAGATCATGTCCAGATAACAGAACCTGAATCCTGACATATTTACATGAGTATTACCTAAGACACTGTTGCTACACTAATTCCTGCTACCTGTTGGAATATTCTCCTGCTTTAATGTGAGACTCTACCTACTTGGAAGCTCTTTGACTACACATTTCTACATCCGGTGTTAGATTTTATCATTAGACTTTGCTAACTAAGGTAGAACAGTTCAAACTATGCTAGCCTACTTCTGCTCAAAGTCTTTTCCTGTCTTTCCTGCACTATTAATAGTAGAAGGCAAATTTAAAGACAATGAGACTTGACACGTACAGCAGATATTCCCAGATTATAAGAAGATGAATACTGAAGACATTGTATATAAATCTATTTTTCTTAGAAATCTAAACCAGGGCCAACACACACTTGAAAATATCTCTGACTTCTACCATCTTATTTATACCCTAGTATGCTGAAAAATATATTATATTTAAAAATCTTCATTTAATGAAGCTCTAATATTTGACATTATCTAGCTGAAGAAAAATTACTTTTAGTTTCAAATATAACTACCTTTGGGTAAAATCCAAATGTCTTATCATTCATTACCACACAAAAAAGAAAATATGCATAGATAAAATTTCAGTAGTATCAATTTGTGTTTTAATTAGTTGTTTTAAGGGAAATTGGTTGAAAAGTGGATCACTGGATGGAGTAAAATATCAAATTTCTTTTTAGTAAATATAATGGAAAGGAAATGGATGATAATTTTGTTGTTTACTAAATATCAGGCACTAATGAAATTCAGCATCACTCATAATTCTGTCATCTACGAGTCTGGGAAGGGTTATTTTGTAGATTTATGACTTTCCCAGAGAAATGCCATATTGAAAACATGACTTCTCTTATTAATTGAAGACTAATCAGGGAAATAGTGAGCTATGAAGTAGCCTGTGGTTTGGTACAACTAGAAATGTCATAAAATGTTGCTGCTTTATTTTATGTTTTTAAAAATCTTATCAGCCAAGATTCTATATAAGTGGTTTGTTTATGAGTATCTAATTTCACATGCTCAGTCATATCTATGTGTATTGGCTGATACAGAAAAACTAACCATTAGAAAACAGATTTATCACAGATTCATGCTTGTATAGGCTTATGCCTATAATCCTAGCTACTCAGAAGGCTAACATCTGAGGATAGTGGTTCAAGGCCAGGCTGGGATGGAAAGTTTAGGAGAATCCTACCTTCAGTTATGACTAGAAAAGTGGAAGTGAAGCTATGGCACAAGTGGTAGAGCACTAGCCTTGAGGAAAAAAAGCATGGGACAGCTTTCAGGCCCTGAGTTCAAGCCCAGGACTGGTACAGAGGGAAGGAAGGAAGGAAGGAAGGAAGGAAGGAAGGAAGGAAGGAAGGAAGGAAGGAAGGAAGAAAGGAAGGAAGGAAGGAAGAAAGGAAGGAATATTGGTAAAATATAAAATTCTATATTTTATTAATAATTTCTAAGTTCTTGAAAAATCTAATTAATACCAAGAGAACTAATTTTTGATGTATTCATTATCTCTGATATTCAGAAATGGCTAAAAGTTCAATTTGTTTTACTTGTTTATTTATTATAGTAATTTTCATCATGCTTAACTATAGAAAACAAGGTATCAGGAAAAAAATACTTTCTCGGATTGTCTAGAATCTAGCACACTGTAGCATCCTTAGATCTCAGCTTCCTAAGTAGCTAGGATAAACAAGTATGAGTCACCAGCACCCAGCAATTATATATTAATACTATATTGTATATAATATATGACAGATATACTATATAATACATATACTATTATAAACCATATAATAATATGTATTAGTTATAGTTAATTTTCCTTAATGTTCAGATGAGGAGAAAAGGACAATTGCAGTTATTACAGATTTAGCTCACTTTCAAAAGATTCTATGTCTGGAGTCAGGTGATGAACACAAAGTCTATGGTTTTAGTTCTGATCTGATGATATGATTAACTTGTCCTCACAACCAATTAAAAAAATCAGATGTTTTCATCCGGGTCCCACATGAACTTGAAATTAAAATATAAAAATGACATTGAACTGGCAAAGAGGGTGGAGAACAAACCATCACTGTTATCTTTAAATAGTGACTCTACAGTCTCAGTGTTAGCTTTTTACCATTTCTTTTCCTAGTCTCCTCCTCTGATAGGTGCTTAGATTCATGAAACAAAAATGATTTTAAGTGATAAGAGACATTATGTTAGCAATCTTGGGATAGTAAAGACCAAGGAAACAGACACCATGTGATAATGAATATCATGCAGCTGTGTTTCATAACATTGTATAAGCATTGTACAAGCAAGCTCCACAGCACTTGTACTTCAGTTAATGTGTGTATGTGCATTTGACCCATGCATGGTTACATATATATTTACAATTTAGATAGATATAACATCCACATATTAGAGAAAAATATGAGTCCTTTGTCTCTGAGTCTGACTTACTTAACATATTTTCCCTCTAATTTCTATATTCTTTTCATTTTCAAACTTGAATTTTCTAGTTAGTGTGAATGCTCAGCTATTAATTCTATGTCATGCCAAATCATAGGAACCCCTTATCCTGTGTGAGTTAATTTTCTTTGGGTGAGGAGTTCACACTGACTCCAAACAGCTGTGAAAATGTATGTGTGGAATGGCTTAGTACCAAACCCACACACCTGGACTACTTGTACCACTTTTGCTTATTAAAAAATGCTGTCCCTTTATGACTAGGAAAGTTGAATATTTCTTTATGTATTTATTGGCCTCTTCTACTTCTTTCTCTAAGAAGTGTCTAGTTAGCTCCTTTGGGCATTTATTAAATTGGGTTATTGATTTTGGGAGGAGTTTAGATTTTTTTAAACTCTTTTTACATTCTGTTTATTAGGCCCTTGTTAAGCACATAGCTGGCAAAGATCTACCATTCTGTGGGCTGTCTTTTTAGTTTAATAACTACATACTTCACTGTGCAAAAGCTATTTAACCTGATGTAATCCCATTTGTTAATTCTCTTTTCTATTTGCTGAGCCCCTGGAATTTCACTCAGGAAGTTCCTGCCAATAGTAATAGATTTTAGTGTTTCCTTCTTCCTTCCTGTAGTAGTTTCAAAGTTTCCAGGATTACTTTGAGGACTTGGATGCACTTTGGATTGAAAATCAAAACAACATTGTGATTCCACCTCAGTCCAGTCAGAATGGCCTCGATCAATAATACAAACAATAGCTAATGCTGCTGAAGATGTGAGAGGAAAAGGAACCCTAATACATTGCAGGTGGGAATGTAAATTACTGTAACTACTATGGAAATCAATATGGTGATTTCTCAAACAAACAAAAAAAACACCACTAAATATAGGACAACTTTATGATCCAGCAATACTACTCTTGGACTTTTATCTGAAAGATTGCATGTCAGGATTACATAAAGACAACTGCACATTCATTTTTATTGCCACACACTTCACAATAGCCATGTTATTAAAGCAATCCAGATGTGCTACCACCAACTAATGGATCAAGAGCCTGTGGTGTATGTATACACAATGGAATTTTCTTTATTCATCAGGAAAACTAATATAATGTCATTTTCAGGGAAGTGGATGGACCTGAAAAAATCACGTTGAGTGAAATAAGCCAGGCTCATAGAAACAAAGGGCACATGTCTTCTCTCACATGTGTTAACTAGAACAAAAATATCAACATATTTAAAAATATACAGGGTCATGCATACATATACATGATCAAACTGACTAAAGAATAGTATACAGAAGCCAGATCCAATAATGTAACTAACCACTTTGAACAAGTATCAAGCAGGCCAACATGAAGGCCAAGAAGCTGAAACCTCTATTGACAGACTGGAGTGGGAACTAGAACAAAGGAGGACAAATGTAAAAAGGAATGGTAGGTGAATATAGACATTAATACTGCATGTACATCTGTGAAAACTGAAGTCAAAAACTTAAAGAGATAGTGTAGGTAGAAGAGGAAAAGAATGATGAAACAGGCTACTTTGATCAAGATGCATTGTACACACAAACTGACACATTAAATTGAAACCTGTCAGTGCAAATATTTAAAAGAGTAAAGCTATATAAAAAAGAGAAATACTGTCTCATCAAATATTTTAATTAATTGTTACTGAGTCTTTATTTGTTATTCTTATACTCCTGTCCTTGATATCTCTGAATGGATTCCCAGAGCCATTCTTTGACCTTTCTGTCTGTTTCTAGTTTCTTTCACATTATTATAGAAAAAAAAGCATTGTTTTGTGGATTTGAATTATGACAAAAATAGGTCATATGTTCATTCTTTAATATTTTTTCCTATTCTACTTCTTATTGCTTCTCTCATATTTAGCCATTATCAGTGTCAGTGGGTTACCTTTCATCGACTTTAAAAATTTGAAAAGAGTAATTAGAATTATTCAGAAATATTTTAATTTTATTCTCTTTATATACCTGGAAAATGTATTACTTGCTGGCTTTTAATTAGATACAATAGGCAACGTGTTTTGAAATCTTAAAATGCATGAAAACAAATTGTGTTGAATGCGTAAACATTAAGAGTAAGAATCTGTAGTCTGTGCATCCTTGATCACATTTTCGTTCCTTCTGCCATGATTGTGGACAAAGTTTCCCATTAGTGGCTTCTCTTCACTTGGAGTCTTGGAGAAAAGACAAAGTACAGGGTTGAATAAAATGAGGGAGCTATTGCTACTGCATTATAACCAAACTGATCCTGATTGAAAGACAAGAACAAGGATATGTGGCATTCTTAAATCAATCATAAAATGTTGGTCTGGGTTAATTCATCTAATATTGTTTCATGGCTTAGAATACCATCCATATGTTGATAATCTGTAGATTTATATATTTAGCTGTAACTTCTGCCCTGAAATAATATTTGACTATTCACTACTCTTCAACACATCTACTCAAATGTAATATGCACAAATAAGACTTTAATTCCTAATTGCTACCTGAAACTGCTCATCACCTATGTTCTCCTAGTTCAAATGGTATAACACTCTTACCCAACTTTTCCTGGTCTAAAGAATAGGGTCATTATGGAAGTCTCTTTGTGTCCTGTTTTTTCATCTTTAGCTACCATCCTAAAGGCTTAGCACTGTCACAGCTCCCATTCTAAGTCTTTAGTGTCTCTTGTTAGATTATTATAATAGTTTCCAACCCTGTCTTTCTGCTTCTTTCCATGCCACTCTTTTGCAGAAGTATTTTAAAAATGTAAGTCAGGTCATTCTCTTGCTTAAAACCTTCCCAACACATTTAAGAAATCACATTACTGAAATCATTGACCCCATTCTCACCTCCAATCTCATTTCCTATCCTATTCTTCCATTTTGCTTTATGGAAGGCATTCTGTGTTTTTACTCCATTGGAGAAAAATATGAAGCATTAAACGGGGTGTGATGTCAAGCTCCTTGTATTTGCTGGTCCTTCTAGTTATGACATACATTTTTATATTTTATGACATTCACTTTTGTACTACATTGGGTTTCTGTTCCTTGGTTATCCTTCTATGTCAGACATGAAAATGTTACCACCCAGAATGTTTTGATGAGTCATTGGGACTACAGCTTAAAGTTTCTGTCAGCTCTTCAGGGTTTACCTTCTGGAAAAAACTGGTCTACTTGAGGTCATGCTCTTGCTGTGGAACTCTACATGAATTAACTGATTGAGGCAGGGATGAAGAGCTTGGGTGATTTCTAGCTTATGGAGACATTCTGAGGAACATTTCCTATTCTAGAACTTACCAGTGAGTTAATTGTCCTCAGCTGGTTTTCTTTAACTATTTGTCTTTCTTTTTCACTAGCTTTATAGACATACAAAACTAATATAATAATAACAAGCCAAGCTCTGCTCTGTCTCAGTATTTAAGTGTAACTATCTCAGTGTCTGTTCTGTTTTTCACAGAATCTAGACTAGGATGCCTACCTTAAGTAGCACCTTGTTTCTTTCTCCCTTTCTCCCTCTTCCTTTCCATCCTCACTTCCCTCTTCCTCTTCCTCCCTCTCCCTTCCATCTCTCTCAGCATATAAAACATTCTTAAATGATTGTTTATGATTACTTTGATTGAGCAACAAATGATTTTGCATCATATTACTCTATTTTAGCATACAAAATATTATCCAGCACATTAAAAGTGTTCCATAATACATAAGAAATAAAGACATGAAGGCTGATTTGGACTGCTGTGGAAACCAATCAGCATTTTCGACATTCTCCCATAGGAAAGTATGTACAGAGTTGTCATATATTACTAAAATCCAGTCCATTTGTAAAATTAGAGATGGTCAGGGTATGCTGATCAAAGGCCAACTATTTTAAGAGTTTAAAACATTTATAACTATTAGAGAATTATTACATGTGGTAAAAAAAATGAGATGTTCTTTTCTTTCACTCCATAAATGATGGGAGCATCAGACCTTTGGCCATCTGGTTCATCTTTGTATCATTAGTCATGATGGAGAGTCTACTTACAAAGGCAATTATATTATATGTGATTTGGATCTTGATGGAAAAGATAAATTAACTATAGGCCATGCCACATAACAGCTAGAATCACATTTGGAAAAGAGTTCTACCTTGAACAGCTTCCAGATCAGTCAAATCACCATCAGCCTGCTCCCTTTATAACAGTAGTTAATGCTGCTTTTATGTTTTCTAACTGCCTTCCTGGTGGATTTGCTAGCTCTGAGTCACCAAGTCTTTAGCCTTTATGTCAGAATATATTTATTTACATCTTATTTGCATAACAAATCATCTTAACTATACTTGGGTGATACTAAGGCATGGCCAAGACAGCTCTTTCATCCATTACTTATGCACAATGTAGCAGAATGCTCAACTGATGCTACTAAATCATTCTTAATATTAAAACTTGGAAAATAAAATAGCTACATAAGCAATTCAAAAAATCTTTAAAACTGTATATATATTTTCAAGACTATACTTTATTATGGCATATAGCATCATATCAGATTTTCTGGCCATTCTATGTATTCTCATTATTTATTGCTTATTGTTTCTTCATTTCTACTTTGTTATGAGGCTCTCTTTCCTTTACTCTTTGCTTTCTCTACTTTCTCTCTATCTCTGTCTCTTGTAAGTTTCAGATTTTTTCCTGAAGTTCCTTCCCTTTAATTATTTATTACCCTTTGTTAAATATGTCACAGAGTGGAGGACAGAGAAATATATCAATGGACAGGAAGTAATTGGTAGTAGAATGATGACTTGCATCTTTATTCCATAACATATTTTATGTGGTATTTTTGTCATTATTTTTCTTTTACTATTCTCTAATGCTAGCTTACTGGTACAAGACTACAATCTCAGTTACCCAGAAAGTAGAGATTGAACTGTATTTGATTTTGGTGCCTGGGTATTGTATATATGTTTTTCTGAATTAGGGAAGGGAAAGGGAACAACAAAATGATTAGAAAAAGAACAAAAGGGGAATCAATGAAACCTCAATACTCACAAGACAATACATTAAAATGACAAGAAATGTACTCATTACCTTACTTATGTAATGGTAACCCCTCTGTACATCACTTTGAGAATAAAATTTTAAAAAAGAAAGAAAAAAGAAGAAAGTTGAGATTGGGAGGATTGCAATTTGAAGTCAGTTCAAGCAACAAGTTAGCAAGACATCCATCTCAACCAACAAGTGGGATATGGTGTCTATACCTTCAACCCAGCTTTTCATTTGGTACCTAGTAGAAACACAGGACTATCTGAAAAATAAAAAAAGAACATGTTGTATGGCTTAAGTGACAGAACTTTCATTATATTCAAACATATTCAACAGCTTGTTCTCTTTTGCAAGTTCAAGTCCCAATACTGCCAAAAAGAAAGAACAAAAGTTTGTTTGTATATATGGTAAACATGCTACCCATTTTTATGTTTTATAACAGAAAAAAATCATTGATAACCAGCGAACATATTTTTCTCTTTTGCAAAATTATTTCAAGAAGTTATGGAAGATAACCATGCGAGAAAATCTGAGTAACAGATTACAAGCATTACCCACCAGTTTCTGGCAGGAATTCTCAAGATAAAAGGAAACTGGACAGAAGCAGAGGTAAAGATCAGGTAGTAGAGTGTTAGCCAAAAGCACAAGTGCCTGAGTCCAAGCACCAGTATTAACAACAACAAAAGAAAACTGGGATTTGAGGGAAATTTGAAACTATGTTCAATAATTATAAAAGATAATTGCTTGTGGGTTAATTATTAATATTAATCATATCATTTATATTTAACAAAAATATACATTAATTGTAAAAGTCAGTGATATTCACTGCAATACCCACACACACTCACACACACACACACACACACACACACACACATATCTTACATTGGTCACTCCCATCCATCTTTCTTTTGCTCTGTGCCACCTTTCCCTTTTCCCTTCTCTGCCTGACAGTTTGCAGCCCACACCAATCTCTCTTCTACTTTTTCTGAGTTTTTGCGGCTTTTGTTTTTTCTTCCATGTATGAAAGGGACAATCTGGTACTTGTCTGTTTATGTCTGGCTTATTTTACTTAACATAATGACTTCTAGTTGCATTCATATTGCTGCAAATAACATGATTGCATTCTTATTTTCTGTTGTTCTGTTTTTCTGTTGCATGTGTGTATACATATAAATACATATATATATATATATATATATATACAAATATGTATTTTGACTATTCATCTGTTGATGTGTACCTAAACTGATTCTATATTTTAGCTACTGGGTATACTGCCACAATAAACATATGTATGTAAGTGTGATTTTTGCATTCTGATTCTTTTTTCCTTTGGAATTTTATTCAGACATAGAACAACTTGATGATATGGTAGTTCTGGCTTTAGTTTCTCAGGGAATTCCCTTACTGTTGTTCAGTGGATGTGCTAATTTGTGTTCCTACTGATAGTGTATGAATTTCTTTTTCCTCACACGCTCACCCACAGTTAATATGTTGTTCAGTTTATAATACTGGCCATTCTAAATGGGGTGGAGTATTGTTTTGTGTTTTCCTGATGGTTAGAGATGTTTCCCCAGTGGTTATTGGCCATTTTTAGTTCTAGATTTTCTGTTTATTTTCTTTTGTTCTGGGGCTTGAACTAAAGCCTAGAGGCTGTCCCTGAGCTTTTCTGTTCAAGGCTAGTGCTCTACCACTTTGAGCCACAGAGCTATTTCTTCTGTTTCTTATTAGCATACAAAAATTATGAAAGGATATATTCATTGTGGTATTTCTACACACATGTAGAATGTACTTTAATTGAGATCTCCCTGTCCAGAACTCTTTTTAGGGGGATATATCTATTCAGAATGTTACCTCATTTTCAAATTGGGACTTTTTATAGCTTTTTTGTTGTTGTTATTTCTTAAGTTCTTTATGTATCCTGATATTAACACTATGTTAGAAGAACAACTGGCAAGGATTCACTCCCAGTCTGTAGGCAGTCTTCATTCTATTCTTTCCTTAGCCGTGAAGTTTTTTTTTTAATATTCTGTAATACCTACTATTCAATTTTTGTTTTTGTTTAGTCTACCAATATCTAGAATAATGAATATTTACAATAAAGTTCTATATCCTCTTTAATTGTGTCTCAAACTTAGTAAAGAACAAAAGTAATAAAATGGATGTGCATTCATCTTATGTTCTTATACTATATATAAAAGAATATAACATTTAAAAGTTGACAATAATAGTTAAGTGTGTGCATTGAAAAACCCTAAAGCAACTACAGAAAATAAGAGCAGACAAAATTATGTACCTCATGGATTAATAGTGAAGACTAATAATATAATCTCAATAAATTAGTACAAAAGAAGTCAGATAGAGAAATAAAGATTATATATGACAAATAGAAAACCAATGGAAAATAAATTGTGCTAAATTCAACTATATCAATAGATTAATGTTAATGGCTTACCAATGCAACTTAAAAAGAAGTGATTTTCAAAGTATAGTAAACAACTTGCCTTGCCAAACACAAATCTAAACCTTGCTCTTTGCTTATGGCAAGTCAGTTGTGTAAAAAAAAAAAAGGTAGATATATTGTTCATGTTGGGACACTGATAGTTTGGGCTGAGATCTGTACTGAAAAGTTTAAGTGATTTAGGATAGCAGATTGTCAATACAGAGTAGGAACTTTCATTGACCTAATACAAATCAAGAGGAAGACTAAACTCAAAACACATGCGAAATCATGTAAATCTGTGCACGTGGAGAAAAGCCAGTAAAAATTTGGGATCATCAGATGTTTCCTTAATTGATTACTGTGGTAAACACATCGTCATACTAATAAAATTAAACATCTCTTTGTGTCATTATTGTTCAAATAGTATTTGGAATATTATCTAATTCTTAATGTCACATAATCAGAGAAAAACTCAAACCTATAAATGAGTATTGTGAACTAAAGGAGAAAGGTAATACTGGTGATGAGTCAAAAAACATAGGTACTAGGGGCTGGGAAGGTGACTCAGTGGTAGAGTGCTTGCCTTGCATGCCTGAGGCCCTGGGTTTGATTCCTCAGCACCACATAAGCAAAAAGAAAAAAGCCGGAAGTGGCGCTGTGGTTCAAGTGGTAGAGTGCTAGCCTTGAGCTGAAGAGCTGAAGGACAGCGCCCAGGCCCAGAGTTCAGGCCCCATGACTGGACCACCCCCTACCAAAAACAACAACAACAACAAAAAACCCCATATGTACCATAATGTAGTAATATAGAGTTTGAAAGATATATATTAAAACAAGAATATGTAGTGCTTTCATAATTTTTTTGTTAATTTTGAGGTTTGAACTCAGGCCCTTATACTTGCTCTGCTTGCAAACTTGACTGGTGGTCTGCCTTGTAAGTGATACCTCCAACTTAACTTCATTTACTGGTTATTTTAGAGATGGAATTGCCATGACTTTTTTCCCTGAGCTAGATATGTACTCTGATTTTGCAGGTCTCAGACTCCTAAGTAGCAAAGATGACAGGTGGGATTCACTGATGCCTAGCAACACATTCATAAAACAATTTTTTAAAGGAAAGCTCTTAAACTACTGGCCAAAGAGATAAAAATATTATTTTCAATCGAAATCATACTGAAATAGCATAAAAGCTATATGATAATAAAGGAGAATTTTCAGAAAAGCAGATAAATATGCAACAATGTGTCCAGATGAAAAAAAAATATCAGAATACTCAAGCGATTTCAAGTTCATATTGCACAGAAATTATTATAGAAGAAAAGGTAGCATTTTTATTCTATAGCAGAACATAGTGATGATTAGAAAGTGACTTTGAATTTTGGAAGAGATATGTAAAAAAAGGATTCTGTTATTTGGAATTGTCACAGTCATAGGTCTCTTGAGGAGAATTTATAGAAACAGCTGTTTTCCTGACTGTCAAAATGTGAAAACTTCCACCTTTGCACAACTCCACACCAGGAGGTTCAGTTCCATTTGGAGTAAGGTTGGGATGGGAGTGGGAGTGAACTGTGAATCAAGAATGTGAAGGACTCCAGCATGTGTATCTTCTTTTCAAGTCTCTTCAGGGACCTTCACAGAGCTTAGCCACCAACTGTCTTCCATCTGTGCAATAAGGAGACTATGACAATTTGGGCTTGAAGCGAAACTAAAGTGATTTATGTTAGATATTAGAGCTTTCTGACAGTGTTGTGTATTAAGGCATGGAATGTGTAACCAATGGATCTGTAATCTCTTTACTGGAGGTCTTCACAGGCAGGTCACCACCTTCTCCTCTTTGGTGATCTGAATTTTCCTGCAAATATGAGATGAATTTAGTAACTTATTCCAAGAATATGATTCTTTTAAAAAGCAAGACATTGTTTATCCAGCAGTCCATTCAAGAATGAGCTGCTGAATGAAGCAAATGTTCCAAGTAGTTTATTTTAGATGATAATGCAAACAGTTTGGCTATAAATTACTCTAATGTTTATTGAATTTAACAACTATTTAAAACATATGGGATTATTTATTAATTGCATTTTAGACTTTCATTAATTGACAAGATTATAATTGAGATTTTTATTATTTTTGAGTTGTATGTGTTAATTCATTAAAAAAATTTAAATTTGCTTTTCATATATTAAATTGTCACACATTAAAACAGCCTCAAAATCTTTTCTTTCCTTGTCCATGTAATTGTAACCCCTCTGTATGGTGTTTTCACAATTAAAAAAAATCTTTTCTTTTCCCTAGTCATACCCAACTGACAATGGAGAAGGTATAAGTTGAAGGCTCTTTTATTTTTAAATTTGAGTTTACTTGTCAGAAATAGGATGTTTTGGATTTTAAGATTGCCTCCTAATGAGAATAAATAAGAATTGGAGGGGAAACCAAGATGATTGTCAAAGAATAAAATATTAGATTATTACTGCTCAAGAATTCTTTTCCTTAATTTGTTTATTACCAGTTATTGAATAGCCCTGAAAATTATTTGGAAAAATGTTATTTTTCTCATTATTATGTATAACCAATTATTTTCCTGAACCTAGTACTTTAAAGTGATGCACATCACCTTACTATAGGTCAAGAATCTAGATGAAGCTTAATTAGACTCTATTCCTAAAAGTCTTTCACAAGAATAACACTGGGTTAGGAATTATAGCCACATTTGAAGGTCCTATTAAGAAAGACTCTACTTATCCATAGAAAAATATTGCAGATAGTTACTTCTGAATACCACTGTCTCACATAATTAAACATTGTTAGGGATAGTAATATTCAGATTGTATAATGCCAAAGTATTAAATGCTAGCATATCAATGTATGTTATTTATTCCTTTAATAATTATATTTCCAATTATTTTTATGGAGAATTTAAAGAGCAGGCTAACACAACTAATGAAACTGGAATTATGCAATCTCTGTGACAGAATTCAATTGCTCATGGATGTTGGAAAGAAAGACTGTTCTTTACTGGCTTTGGCCAGAAGCACCTCACGCAGTGCTCTGAGATCTTTCCACCCAACATACACATCATGAAATCCAACAAGAGAAAAACTGTTAGAAAGGCATGACCACAGCAGTGATAATCTATCCTTGGTGCCATATTCAATTTATTACAAACAACTTGATCCAATCCACAGTCAGTGGGAAAGAATGTTTGTGTTCATGGCATAAGAACATGAACATTGGCAGGTGAGACTAATTGACAGCCAGCTTTCAAACTGACATAAATACTACACCTACCTAATAGCTCAATCAGGCAGATAGTAAAATACATTTATACGCAACTAAAATGAATATTGTGTATTGGATTAGTATGCTAGCTAGCATATTTATATGATAAAATATGTGAGTTAAAATGATGCAATCAAATGCTTTCATAAATGATAAGACATAAGTGATAAAAATCAAATTTAAAACTTAAATTTTGATAAGGACTACATAATTTTATTGTCCAGTAAAAACAATAGTATTTCAGAGTTGCAGAATATGTCTGTGTGGTATGGACTGGAGTGAAGTGGTGAAGATTTAGTTTCCTCCAAGACTAAGGATCCAAGGATGCTTTCCTGGGCACTAAGTGCCTTATTGAGGATAAATAAAAATTTTGCAAACAGAAAAGAAATATGGTGAATTGCAGTAGTTAGTACCAACTAAAACATGGGGGAGAGGAAATTAATTTTAACATTGAGTTTTAATTCTTGGTTAAAATATCACCTGCATGTAACAGTTATAGTTTTAGCCTTGGAAATAATAGAAAATAAAATGAACTTATTCCCATACATGTGGTTGTAGGATAATATCCACTTTAGCTTATCAGTCAGAATTATGTTACCAGTATAGGTAATAACAGTCTTTACATCAACTAGGCTTAAGACTTCTTGCATTGCCTAAATTAACTCATTGGAAACTTATTGAAAAATAAGCTAAATCATACCAGATGTTCCCATTCATAAGTACATAGTTTATAAGTACATTAACTTTCTGTCACTGTGACAAGACACTGAATGAAACAAATTTATAAGGAAGGCTTATTAGCTCCTACTTTGAGTTCATAATTGCTTGTGTTCCTTACCTTTGGGCCTATGGAAAGTTTGCAGGAAGTGCAGGGGAAATAAAATGCTTACTTCAGAGTGACAGGGGTGGGGGAGGACAGGAACAGATACAAAGACAGAAAGATAGAGACAGAGACACAGAGACAGAGACAGACAAAGATGGACAGAAGACTGATAGAATCTTAACAATCCCTGCAAGGGCCTGCCTGTAGTGATATAAAACCTTTCTACTAGGTCACATCTTTTGAAGATTCCAAACAGTGGCACAGATTGGTTGCTATGTTAGTCAGCTTGCCATTCCTGTGACAAACTACTTGAGACAAAATATTTAGAAGATGAAAAGATTACTTTGGTTCAGCATTTCAAAGGTCTCAGCCATGATCACTTGGCCTCCTCGGCTTTGCCCTTTGACAAGGTTGAACATTATTGCAGAGGAGTACATGGTTGCTCACCTCAGGTGTCTTGGAGCAGAATGGGACAAACTATATACTTCAAGGGCACATATTCAAGGGCCTGCTCTCTCTGACAAAGCTGTACTTCCTGAAACTCAAACTCCAAGTATCCTGTTAAGTTGTAAGTCCCTTGATGGATTCTGCTGATGAAGTTACAGTCCTTACAATTCAATCACCCTTTGAAGGTCCATATCTACTCAACTATATGAGCTTTAGGAGATCGATTCAGACTCAAAGTCCACCCTTCATTTGAAACACTATAGAGTACCTGAAAAGAAATGCATTTGTAAAAGGAACGAAGCTATTGCATTTTAATGGTAACACATATTGAAGAGAATGACACACCACAGTGCTTTTATCTTCATATGAGTCATCTATTTTACGTTTAGTTTCCACTATAATTTCACAGGAAAATATATTTCCTGGGATTTTGCTTGTATTTAAGCATACTTTCCTGGTAACATCTGGCCCAGTAGATTTCTCTCAACAACTGGTTTTGAAAACAAACAAAGGCAACTTCCTCATTCAAAGACTCTCCAACCTTTGTTTATTTAACATAGTGGTTGATTGTGTGAACTCTCTAAGTGTCATTTATACTGTGGGTCTTCCCTTGTCATTTTATACTCTCTCTCTCTTGAAAATGCCATAACCATTCTGAGAATAAACCTTTCTCTTCATCCAAGTTTCTATTTCTCTGGCTCTAACTTTTTCTGGAGCATCATATCAGTATTTTCATCAGCTCACTGAGAAAATAGATCTGGATGTACTAGAGAAGGAACAAATAGGTCTGGTCTAAAGGTAAACCTCATTTCTCTTTAATTGTACTTTTACTTCTGCATTTTCTATTTAACATTAATTGTTTATCATTAAACAAAGCACCCTAACTATCCTTCACTTCTTTCTTCCTGGGTTTCCCTTCCCATAACTGACAAAAGCTAGCCACATGCTGTCTGTCTTTTCCCACTCCCTTTTGATTAAAAAAAATCTTTTAAATATGCTAATTGTTCCATAAGTATTTAAACTCCTACATTTTAATTTAGATAATAAGTTCAAAGTTCTTAGATTACATAACATTAATACCAGTTGTCTTTTTATTTTCACCCTCTGGCAATTGTCTCTAAGAACATCTTTTCTGACTGCATAGATCTTTAAAGTAGTTTATACCATGGTGCTTTTATGCTTTTACAAGTGATTTGAAAGTCTTCCTTCTACCAGTCTTGGCCAAACCCATATCTATCTTGAATCCCATATAAAAATGTCATCACTTTAAAGAAAGTTTCTTCTGCTTCATTCAAAATAAAGGTTCATAATTACAATTCATTTCTAGACTTGGAAAAATTATATTAAGCAAAGCAACACAGGCTATATCATTTCCTTCATTTGTGATAATGAGAATATATGTATGTCTATGATATTCTTAGCAAGGAATCACAATAGCTCAAAACCAGGTGCATATGCCCATACAAAATGAAGCTTACATCAAAATGAACTCCAATGAATGTTAGAAAGAGGTTTTATAATATACTATTTGCAGTTATTTCTTTTTTGTTGTTTTTTTCCCTTTGGTTTATGCTCTGTTGTTACTGTTTTTTATTTCTGTACCCTTTGTCTTCTATATAGGTTTATCTGATTTGTGGAAGGGGAATCACAGAAATGGTGGTTCAAAGGGTGAACCAATTCAGCACTGATATTCACTAGACACTATGCTGGAAATGAACTATACAATTTGGTAGAGAGGAGAGCTGGGGGAAGGAGGGGAAAACATGGGAAAATGAGTGAAGGGGTAACACTGTTCAAAAAGAAATGTACACAGACATTACTTATGTAACTGTAACTCCACTGTATATCACCTTTGCAATAAAAAAACAAAGTCAGACAAAACTTGTTTAGCTACTCAGCACTAATAGTTCATAAATTTAAGGAACCTAGCTGCAGATGTTTTATCTATTATAAAACATTCTTCTTTAAAAACAATGAAAAACTCAACTCATTTCTATTGTTTGCACTTGTTACACACTTCCATTGAATAATATCTGAAAGCACCAGCCCAGAGAACCACTTGGACACACTGTCACTTAGAAAGAATGGTGTCAGCAGAGAGCTGACATACTAGCCCTCCCTCCCTTGTTCCCTTCCCCTCCCCTCCCCCTTGGCCTCTCTCCCTCTTCTCTCTCTCCCTCCTTCTCTCCTCTCCCTCTCCCTCTTCCTCTCTCTCAGCAGTAGCCCGTCCTTGAGGAAGAGGTTTGGTTATATAGTTCCAGGGAAGCTGAAGGGGGAAGAACTCCACAGCTGGACAGACCTGGTAAAACAGCATTCTGCTGATGCAGCTGGAGGCTAGAGATACCTGTAGTTTCAGGAATGGGGTGGGAGCTTAACAACTATGCCCAGTCCTGGCCTGGTCACCTGATTTCTGGTAAAGGGCAGTGGACCTAAGATGGAGGCAGTCAAACAAAAATGGGGGAGTAGATGCTAACAATAATGACTATACTATATAATTAATATTTGCTAATGACCACTTCCTCTTTGAGATGGTCCTGCTCATGGACAGAGAACTTTCCATAGCTGATATTTACAGCCAGGAAGTTGAATATTTGTTTGATGAATGAATAAATAATACTTCCATAGATAAAAAGCATTGTTTTTCAAGTGATGATTGCTCTTTGTGCTATTCTTCTCTAAGAGTAAAGGCCAATCACTTTTACATACATTTATTTAAACCAAGTTAGTAGTTACATTGGTTTAGTTAGTAGTTAATTTGGTAGTTAAAAGTGTCTAACTAATTAACTACTAACCAACTTAGTAGTTAATTTGGTAGTTAAAAGTGTCATGTCTTAAGTTCCCAATAATCTGTATTTCTACATTTTGTCTCTATAGCTGAAACTTGCCAGTACAGACCAAAATAAGGATATTAGATATGAGACAGTAGAAGAAAACAAAATAGGAACTTGCCTCTTTCTGATTAGTTGGTACATCTTTCAGTTTAATAAACATAGGGAATACAGTTAGCTGCCCATTCAGTACACCCCATTCTTCCACCTCTACTATTAGCATCCATATTTCTATCCCTCCTTACCCATGGGATTAGCAAACGAAGGCAACTCTATTCTTGTGATAAGGAAAGACTGAAGAAGCCTCGTGATTGCATCATCTTTCCTTAAGAGATCAGTTCAGGACTGGGTTTTTAGTTCAATTTTAACAAATGCAACAGAAAAATAGATATTTACTTTTCTGGCCATGCTGTCATAATTATTATGTGTTCCAGTCTGATAATTGTCTTCAGCCAACACATCATGAACGTGTGAGTGACCCTGTCACATAGTGTTCAGAGCAATGTGGTATCCATTTTTTTTACCTGGAATGATCATTTAAATTTAAATTTGACCTACTGAAATTAATTTTAAAAAGTACAAAAACAAACAAAACAAAAAAAAAACCACTGTTCCTAAATTACAGTGTGCCATCCAGTTCTCAATAGTCACATGTGGCACTCTGCTACCTTTGGGCAGAAGACTGAAGAACATTTCTGTTATTACAGGACATTCCACTAGACAATGTGGTACAGAGGATCACACTGAAACAATACTGGGAACATTGGATTAAATCAACCCTGAAGCTTGTCCTACCTCTAGGCTTCCAGGTACATGAACCAATAAACACCATTGTTGCTTAAGCCAGTTTGAGCTCAGCTTTTAAATTTTTCCCCAGCTAGCAGCATCTCAGTTGGGTTGTTTAACATGAAAAATTATGGTATTTTAGATATCTTATAAGAATTTTGACATTCAATGATGGCTCTTACCATGGTGTCTGGCCCTTTAACATGCATTAAATGTTTTTGGTCTATTCATATAGGGATGATTAAATAAATTGGAAGGTTGCTTTACCCTTAATAGAATGTTTTTTTTGGGGGGTCCGGTCGTGGGGCTTGAACTCTGGGCCTGGGCGCTGTCCCTCAGCTCTTCAGCTCAAGGCTAGCACTCTACCACTTG
>NW_012267275.1:4856518-4870893 GCF_000151885.1 Dipodomys ordii | reverse complement strand
AGCTCTTCAGCTCAAGGCTAGCACTCTACCACTTGAGCCACAGCGCCACTTCTGGCTTTTTTCTTTTTGCTTATGTGGTGCTGAGGAATCGAACCCAGGGACTCATGCATGCAAGGCAAGCGCTCTACCACTGAGCCACCTTCCCAGCCCCAATAGAATGGTTTTTTTTAAAGAAAATAAACAACAGCTTTTTGGCATATTGTTTTTCTGAGATTCATTTATTTCAACCTTTTGAAATTAAGTACACGTTCTTCAAATTTTGGGTTAATCCAAAATCCTATCTACGGAACTAACGGAAAGGATTCTTTGATTTTACAAGACAAAGGAGAGTTTCTCTGCACAGTCTCCTATGGTTTACTATCAGATGTAACTGTCAGCCTTGCACAGGGTCCCTTCCTATTTGTCATATTTAGGTGCTGGTTGGGATTCATTAAAGGGCCATGTAACAGTAGGGGGCAATTACATTTTTATCTTGAAGCAATCACTTTTCTCAGAGCAGCTCAGGCACCCATCTGGGGTTCTTGCCCTAGGGGGTCAGTTTTCTTTTGATAATCTCACCTATTGAACTGTCATGTTCCATTGCTCAATTAATTTAGCCTAGTAGATGGCTCAATAAAAATGTTCCCTCTACTCAGGCAATTTGATGACTGGCTCTGCTTTTTCAGACTAAGTACAATGAAGTCTTGGCATGAGTTCTCATGGCTGTACACAAAAGCTTTCAGACTCTGGGTTGTGCCGGGGTGTTCTTCCTGTGAGTCCTGCTGGAAGGCAGATGGAGAAGGTGTGTCACTGACCTCTCTTAATCTCTCTGAGAAATACCCAGACTATTTTTCTTCTATTTAGAATGTCTATGTTAGATCAACAACCAAATTTTCACATTGAGAACTGAATTTCATATCTAGCCCCCCCCAATGTAAAAATCTTTGGTGACAGAGTAATTTTGTCTGATTTATATAATATCCAAAACATTTGCTTTATTATTATACTGAATAATTTTTTGGATGATAACAATTGTGACTAGCTATTGTACTTTTCTGTGATTATTTAATTGTCTTTTAATAATTAAGTTAAAAGTGGTAATGCTGGAGCTCTAAAATTTTCAAAAAGAATATATAGAGTAGAAAGTAAATATCTTCCCTCCTTTCCATATAGATAATTATGATCAATAAGTGTGATCCTACTTCTAGATATGATTCTGTGTGTTCATGTACACATGCACACATTTGCATATTATGCTTTTATTTTACCCAAATTGAATCATATTGTGTTAATAGTAAGTATCTGGTTTTGTTATACTTTCCAAAATGTACAATATACAATACTATACAAAAATATACAATACTATCTTATTTAAGGAAAGAAGTTTCATAGTGGTCATCCCCATAGGCCTTCTTAACCATTGTATTAGTGATTATTTCATTTTTTTCAGCGTTGTGAATCATGCTGCAGAGAGCATTGCAATTGTATATATGCAAGTGCAAATGTGTGAGTATGTCAACCTCTATGAATCAGGAGGTTTCTGCAGGAAAAAGGATGGCAGTTAATACATTCTGATCATGATAATTATTTGCATTCCAAAATAAATAATTTCTTCATTATAAATAATATTTTCTAGAAAATGCCTACACATGTGTCCATTTGTCTATTAGATTTATTTATTTATTTATTAAATCTATTATGGATTTATATCTATGATGGATAACAAGCCTTTGCTCTTCCTCTGACATTTATTGCCAATTTTTCTTTTCTTTTTCACATTTTTACCATGATAAATATTAAAAATCATCTCTCTCCATATATATATATATATATACATAGTTGAAAATGAGTATGACAGATAAAATTGTATATATTTATTGTGTATACAAGTGTTTTAAAATATATGTCTACATTATAGAATGACTAAATCTAGGTAAATAACAATATATGTATTATCATACATATATTGCTTTATGGTGACAATACGTAGAGTAATTTATTATGATTTTCAAGAAGAAAAGACAGTGGTCCTTATACTGTCTAACAGATCTTGGTAATAGATCTCTTGAACTCTTTTTCTCTTGTATAACTGAAATTTTATATGATTGACACAGGATTAATCTTCTTTTTTGTGGGGGGTCCGGTTGTGGAGCCTGAACTCTGGGCCTGGGCGCTGTCCCTCAGCTCTAGCTCAAGGCTAGCATTCTACCATGTGAGCCACAGCGCCACTTCCGGCTTTTTTCTTATGTGGTGCTGAGGAATTGAACCCAGGGCCTTGAGCATGCAAGGCAAGTGCTCTACCACTGAGCCACCTTCCCAGACATGATTAATCTTCTTTTCAATTATCAGTGAGATCATTTGACATTTACCTTTTATGATTAGTTTGTTGTTGCAAGGGACAGCATTTACTGCTTTATAAAATTTTCAGAGTGGGATTCTGCTGTGTACACATTCACATTTTCTCCACCTAGACATTGAAGGGCACTTAGGTTGACTCCACATCTTGATTATTGTGAATAATACAGCAACAAACATGAGAGCAGATTCCTGTTTGATGTAGGATTTCATTTACTTCAAAGATAGGCTTGGTTGTATGATGGCTGGAACATCTGGTCATTCTCTCTCTCTCTCTCTCTCTGTCTCAATTTTTTATACTATTTTTCATAATGGTTGTACTAATATCCATTCCTGTTTATCCATATCCTTGCCAATTGTTCTTTCTTTTTCCTGATCAGGTATGAGATAATATATCATAGCGGTTAAAATTCACATCTTCCTGATGACTAATCATGTTGAATAATTCTGCTTATTTTACATTCTGGATTCTCTATTTTAATAAGATTATTTCTCAACATCCCAAAAGAATTAGTGGTTAATTTTCAGGTTATTCAACTAAGTCCATACTTTGAATATATATGTGTGTATACATTCATATATATAAATATATGTGTGTGTGTGTGTGTGTGTATACGTACATAATGGAAAGAAACATAAATAGAAATTAAATTACGTTGTTTGAAGAAAAGTGAATGGAACTATAGATCATCGTGTTAATGAAATAAGCCAGATGAAGGTCAAATATTGTTTGTTCTCTCCCACATGCTGAAAGTAGACCAAAAATAAAATGAGTGACCTTAGTGTACAATGGCAGTTTTGGGGGAAGGACTGGGTGAGACCTAGAGAGCATATGGATAGGCTGATGGTGAAGCGGATATGATAAAAAGTATTTCATATACATATGTGAAAATAAAGTTATGAAAACTCATCAAAATTTGCTTGACATTTTAGAGACAAGGGATAGGGGATGAAATGGATCAAAGTTTATTAAATAGTTTGTGTGTAATTACAATAAAACCTCTCAGTATAATTAGATATGGTAATAAAAGAACCAATGCAACAGCAATACTCACAAGACAACAATATGTTGGAATTGAACTTTACAACTGGGGGAGTTGGGGAATGGAAAGTGGGAGAAAAATGAGGGAGGGCTTAATAATGTTTAACAAGAAATATACTCATTACTTTACATATGTAACTGTAACCTCTCTGTATGTCACCTTGACAATAAAATTAAATTTAAAAAACTTACAAGAAATATCTTTGCATGCAATGAAAGAAAACATTGAATATTTTCTTAATTAGGAAAAATCATATAACTTCCCTAGGTTTCTTCTTTTTCTGTTGACTTGAATTATCATCTGTATTCATACAATGTATGTTTCCAGAATGTGTATTTCGTCACCAATTTATTGTCACTTTATTTTAGTTTTATATTGTTGTTGTATTTCATATTTTATGTTAGTATTTCAAACTTTCTTATTAGATTTTTAACTGATCCATGAACTATAAAATGTGTATATATCAATGTGTGTATACACTGTATAGTGTTTAAATCAGCTAAAACAAATCTATCTCGTGAAACATCATTTTTTTAGTGATGAAAACACTGAAAATTCTTTAAGCTTTTTGGTATATTTAGCTCTTCTGTTTTAATTCTATTAGTCTAAGCCACCTCTTTTTTCTTTTTAATAAGTTCTTGAATATTATTAATATAGATATTTTCCCCTCAACATAAACTTTATCTTTAATTTTACAAATTCTATAGACATTTTGTTGATATTTCTGTTTGTTTCTATAGGACATAGAAAAATTTGGTGGACATTATCAAAACACAGATTCCTGTCAACCAGAACCATGTTATGACTCTCAATTTATTCCCGTCATCTTTCATGTCCTGCAATAAAATTTTATAGCCTTGCACATATTGTCCTGGCATGATGTTTCTTCATATTTATTATTAGATATTTATAGTGAAGGACCCTTGGGAACCCTTCAATGTGCAGTTCTAACATGAGCGGAAGCCATAACACATCTTTTTTTCCAAAGGAAACAGATGAAATTAGGAGGCTACTAACATTTTATATTGTTTAAGTATGAATTCTAGAATAGTGAATGGACTTTTGTTTAAGTAAACTTTACACCTTGACTGGAGGACACTCTATACCTGTATTGTAACATTAATATATACTAAGAACAGTCTTAAAATTGTCTTCTTTATTTTCAAAGGTACTTTTTAGTGTTTAGAATGTTTCTGAGAAATTCTCAGATAAGTCTATAGGAAATAAAAACAAGAATGTTGTTCACAGGATTTGGGGTGATTGTACATTAAGGATAATGCAGGTGGTTGGTCATAAGAGGATGAATGAAGAAAATTTTCAGCAAAACACAATGAGCTTGCTAACAAAATATGAGCATAGAAAGGAAGAAATAATAAATAATTTAATATTATTATGCAAATATAACATGCTTCTAAGCAAACAGTGATTAAACAGCTTACAAAGACAAAGAAATTGCATAGGTAAACTTACTAGAATAGTAGCCTAGGAAGAGTACTGTGGATAATAATGGGAATAAGATATGGACAGTTTGATCAAGAGAAATTTATTTTACTTTTTAACTTTAATTGTAAAGGTGATGTGCAGTATGGTTACAGTTACATAAGGTGGGTAATGAGTATATTTCTTCTTGAACAGTGTCACCCCCTCCCACATTGTCTCCCTGTTTTTTCATTCCCCACCCTACCCCCTGCCACCTCTCAAGCTGTATAATTCATTTTCAACATAGGGAATAGTATCAGGGCCAAATTAGTTTGCCCTTTACCCTACTATTTAATAGGAAAGTAAGTTTGTTCAATCCAGTGCTTTGTTTTAGTCTAGAACCAGAAATAGGGATGGAGAAATACAATAGATAACGTACATTTTGTAGATGAATTTTCAAAAATACCTTAGTTATATTAGGTACTTTGGATTTGAGGCTTTATAGTGCTATATGTAACATTTAATTTTATGCCTTGTTTATTATGTTAAAAATCAAGATAGCTTTTTTTTTCTTTTTGTCGGTCATGTGGCCTGAACTTTGTGCCTGGGTTCTGTCTCTCAGCAATTCAGTTGAAGGCTAGCTCCACCACTTGCGCCACAGCGCCACTTATGGTTTTTTTCTGCTTATATGGTGCTGAGGAATCAAACCCAGGACCTCATTCATGTGAGGGAATCACTCTATCACTGAGCCACCTTCCCAGCCTCTCAAGATAGCTTTTTAAAGTTTTGTGATGGAAAAGCTAATATTGCTCACTATGAGATGAATTTCCTATATTCATATGAAGTTAATCAGTTCAGAAAAAATACTTGTGTTTTTCACTATCAGTTGAGTTATTAACGATATAACTTAATTATTCCCCTTTTCTTTATATATTAGCATATATTAATTTTATTAGAGGAGTTTTATTGTAATATTTTCATTTATGTGTATAATGTGTTTGATCAAATTCACACCCTCTATTACACTTTATTATTATCTCCTCTACCATTTAAAATTTTTAACTGGTTTCATTGTTGTATTTCTATGTATTTCTATTGTATTTCATTATTGTATTTCTATTTTATATCAGAGGAATTCTTGCATGAATTATTATACACATAGGATACTTGGCCATCTAAGGAATTACAGAATGCAGTGAAACTTAATCTTTTATTTTGACATATATGATACTCAATGTTAGTTACTTGTAAAGGTTATTAATTAGGAGAAATACTGAGATTATGCATTGACTTTATAATTGAATCATGGAAAGTAAAATTGACCTAATTTATTTGAGCATGGGTAATGTTTTTAACAGTAAATTGTAGTTATGCTTCCTGAACAATTTTCTTCCACTTACATTTCAAGAGGAAATAGTTATAGGAAATAGTTATTTTAAGGCAAGAAATGAGAGTTAAAAATGAGAACTTAAAAGGATGTCATGAACTAATGCTAAGGAGATGTTAAGAAAGTACCTGCTTGCCTTCAGAAGAAAGCACATCTTCCATATTCTATGTAGGCAATAGTCAGGTGGCTTGGATTATAAGGTAAAAACCAAAATCAATCTATGTGACACAGAAAAACTTGAAAACATGTTTACCTCTGAATAAAAATCCAATATTATTTTAATGTCAAAGTACTACTCCTTTTTAAACTTACTTTTAAAGATAGCTATGTTCTAGATAACTGAAAGATGTATCACTAGATTATAGAATTCAAAGTTTCTTAGAAATAATTTTGAAGATTTCTCATTTTTGTAAAATTAAAAAAAAGCTGAGCTCTGAGACCAATCATGAACATAGCATAACACAAAAGAACATCTTATTTGCTTGTGATGAAAAGAGTGTTTAGTTACTAAAGAACCAAAGTTTGTCTGCTTCCACTGTAATCACATTTGTCCAGAGTAGGAAAAAAGAAAAGAATCCCTTTTCATTAGGGATTAAACAGAGTTATTGCCTAAAACCAATTCTGGATGCTTTTGGAAAAAGTTAATGTTCCCTGATATGCAGGGATTGAATAATTAGAACCTACATCAGGGGTTACTAACCTCAGTCAGGTATTTAATGTGCATCTAAAGCAATGGAAATGGTGATAAATACTAACTTCGATTTTTGGAAATTTAATTTAAAAATTCTTTCTTGGGGGAGGTCCTGTCGTGGGGCCTGAATTTTGGGCCTAGGTGCTGTCCCTCAGCTCTTCAGCTCAAGACTAGCGCTCTACCACTTGAGCCACAGCGCCACTTCCAGCTTTTTTCTCTTTGCTTATGTGGTGCTGAGAAATCAAACCCAGGGCCTCAAGCATGCAAGGCAAGCAATCTACCACTGAGCTACCTTCCCAGCCCTAATTTAAAAATTCTAAAGTTATTATTTATCCTTTTTTTAAAATTTGGAAAATGTAACTACACATTATTTTCCTCTAGTCCTAAGAACATATATGTTCTAATCAATCACTCATTATTATACATTGTTTTCTAATTTTTTTTCAGGGTTCATATTTATGTAGTTCTTTCAGTTTTCATATATGGACTCTCCACATTTACCTTCTGGAATCACTCTGAGTAGTGATTCAGACAACTGGATTAGTACTAAGCTAAAATCTGTTTGTTGTGGTTCACACTTAATGTTCTAGACATTTAGGAGGTGAAACTCAGGAGAATTGCAGTTTGAAACCAGCCAGAGTCATAAGCTGAATGTGTTAGTTAATATCTATAATCCCACCTACATGGGAGGCATGGATAGGAGGACTGTGATCTGAGGCTAGCCCAGTTCCTACCTCCAAGAAAGCACAAAACCCTACTTGAATAATAACAGAAGCAAAAAGGGCTGGAGTTATAGCTGAAGTGGTAGAACTCTTGCTTAACAAGTTTACAGCCCTAAGTTTAAAACACAATATTGCCAAAGGATTATTAAAATGACATTTATTAATCTTACATAATTTTTAATGGTTAGGATTCAGGGGAGATGAATATATTAGAGAGCACATTACATTTAGAATTGGGATGTTTGGTTTGAGTTATTTTTAATTTACAAAGCCATAAATTCTTCTAAATTTTCATATCCACTTGCAACAAAATAAGGGTGAGAACATTTATTTGCATAGTGTGGAAATCAAATCAATTAACAAAAATGGTAGAGGTATGTTAAGGACTTTAAAATTATCTCCATTATATGACTATATGGAAACCCTAGAAGCCTATGAGGACTATGACTAGGTGAAGAAGATTTGAATGGATTGTGTTTAGAGTATGAAAGATGACAGTGGAAAGTCATACTTGTATGGCTGTTTATCCTATATCTAAGTAAAGGCATAGGATTATGAGTGCCTGACCTTCTGCAGTAACCATATAAAAAGACAGGAGTAATACCTATATGTATTTATGTTAGTTACTCCTGTTATCTAACTGTTGGAATGTACCCTTTTTACTGTTTCTGTAAGCTAGCTCCAGGACAATCTGGTTCTATATAGAAGGGGAGAGTGGTTGAAGACATCTTCTTGGTTTAATTATGTATATCAGTTAAACTCATTCCTTATCCCATGATTGTATTAAATATGAGATATCACTGCATTGACATTTTTTCACCTGTCACCCCAGTATCTGCTAGTCATTTATTTCTTCATCCATTACCCCATTATGTGCTGGTCAGAATCAGAATTACTGTATTATAAGGAACTTGTAAGAAACAAAAACAGAAAACACAACTACAAAAAAAGAAAGAACAAGGACAGAACCAGTTTCATTTGGAAAAAAAACAAACCTGAAGATAGTTGCTATAATGAAATCAACTCTAAATTTTGTGCTTCTTTGCATGGAAGGGTTCTATAGGAAGAGCATAATACAGGTTACCAAAGAAAAAATAATTGTGCAACGTCATGATCAATGCTATTCTGGTCTTGAACACAAGACTTTAATGAAATGAAAGATCTGATATGTTTTGTTACAACAAACTTTAAAACTTAGGTTGGCAGTTCACACCTATATACCTAGCACTTGGGAATCTGAGACCAGATCACAACACCAACACCAACCTGGGCTATACAGTGAGAATCTATAGGAAAAAATAATTTAAAATCTTTTTAGACAGAATTAATGGTACTATATCACAATACCTAAATTTTCTATAAGTAAAAGGAGGTTAATAATTTTAACTATACTAAGTCTACAATTTTTCTTCATACTAAAAATTAAGTATATAAAAGACTACCATTGGGAAAATAATTCTTGCTCAGAATATGATCAGACAAATCATAAAATATTTAAGAGGAGAATATTTAAGCTTAGATATTTAATGGTACTCAAGATTAAACAAATGGAAAATAAAATATGAAAGACCATTTTTCATCTATTAGTTTGGCCAAGATCAAACAGCTTGATAAAACTTGTGTCTGCTTCTGACCAATAAAAGAAACGCCTATATATTTATTATAAGTGTATAAACCTCACAGTCTCCCAAGAGAAAAATGTGTCAGAATCTATGACTATGGAAACTATATCTTTCCTTTGCTTTTAAAATACTAAAATACTTGAATCAACATAATACATAGAGACTAAAATCAAAATACTGGAACCAAATAAATATCTGAAGGCAACACATTGGTAGAATAAGTTGTGACACATTTATGTCATAAAATTTTATGTAACCATTAAAAACAGATGATTATATATACTGGTTGGACAACTTTACAAGGTAGTATGTATTATGGTATTCTATAATTTTAAACAATTTACTTCATCTATTTTAATTATGTAAAAGAAATGAATGTTCATAAAATCTTTATGCAAAAATATCTGAAAATAATAAAGCCTGCTTGTTCTTGAAAGTGAGATTTGGAGACAATATTTTATAACTTTATTTTAATACTCAAATTCTATTTTACTATAATCATGTTTCCTATTGTTACCAAAACTATCGAAATTTAGAACAACTCCCCAACTCCAGAGTCCCTACAGACTTGGCTCAGCTACCTATTTACAGTGGTGAAGGGAAGAAAAAGAGAATGTATTTAACGTGGCCATGTCAGGAAGAACACATAATAGGCTTGACTCTATGATCCATCTTCAAGTAAGGGCATCCCAGGGCTCTGAGGTTTTGTAGAAAGAGGAGACAAAGAAGATGTTGGAGTACACATAGCTGACAGATCTTGTCATCTGGGCAATGCCAGTGGACTGACATTATCTCAGCTCCTAGTTTATATTCCTTTTCCTAGAGATACATATTGATTAGTCCTGTTATTTCCAGAATCCAGTGATTGCAGAAGGGAGAGACTTAGGACAAGTTAAAGAAGTGAAATAGAGGCAGAGAAGGGCAAGTAAAGTTAATGAGGCCAATGACCAGTGCCTTTTTTACTGTTAAAATAGACTTGAAAGTCAAGCACATTGTCTCATGCCTATACTCATAGTGACTTAGGATTCTGAGTTCTTGGGATCGCAAATGAAAGCCAGCCCAGCCAAAGAAATCTAAGAGATTTATCTCCAATTAACCAGCAAAAAGCCTGAACTGGAGATGTGACTCAATTGATAGAGCACCAGCCATAAGTGAAAAAGATGAGCAAGAGCACAAGGTCCTGAGTTCAAGCCCCAGTACCAACACACATACTCTCTCTCCTTCCGCCTGCTGCCCTCCATTTTATTTCTCTCATTGCAATTGGGCCAGTCATGGATTGCAGTATTGGTAAACAGCATCAACCCAAGTTCTTTCACACTTCAGAGTTTTACCTCATGACAAGTTTTCTAATTCATACTTTCAGTGATATTGGGAAATTATGAATCAAAATAACCTGCATAAATTGCTTAGAATATTTTCTAGTACACAATAACCATTCGAACAATAGCCATTGCTATTATTTCATCAAGAGCAGCACATTTTCTAAAACTTGAAGCTTTTAAAATTGCTATATTGCCATACAAACTTAACGAGTAAAATTTCTAATATCTCAAAAATAAAACTAGTAATGTCAGGAAAGTAACCACTTCCTTAAAAATATAAATATTTCTCAACTTCTGTGGTTTTATTATTGTTGTTGATGGTGGCTGGTGGTGATGGTGGTAGTTAGTAAGGCTTGACTGAAGATCTGATATTTTCTAGGCAAGAGCTCTACCACTCAGGTCATGCTGCTAATCCCCAACTTTCACATGTGTTTTCTCCACATTGCAACAATTTCCTACCATATATTAGGAAGCTTAGAGGATTATGAATCTTTCAGAACTAATGTAAGTGATATGAACTATGTTTACAAGGTTAGTCTGTGACCATCTACATCAGTAATTTTTAAATTACAGCAGTGTTTACTTCTCTGGAATACAAGGACCAGCCCTTCCTCAGGACAAGTTCTATAAACAGTGTGGCTTATAGGTAGTGGGATAAATTATGGCATAGAATTCTACCAAGCAATTCCCATGCATCTGAGTATGAATGCTTTTGCAGGAAGACAATTGGCCCAATTCCAAACACAATTGATAGCAGAAACTCACAGAAACTAATCTTCTGCTATTTAAATGTATTTGTATATTAGTGTTTAACTTTGGCAACCATTCTTCACAGGTATATTATTTTGATAATACATTTTAACTTTGTCAATGTTTTGGTGGATCATAATTTTAGATACTGCATTCATAGTTACCAACAAAACAAAATTGTGAGAACACACAAAATAATTTCATTGCCTGTTTAGACTTTAGTTTATGCTGGCTGGGCACAAATCAACATTAGAGTTTTCCAGGAATTGAATATGTTATTGATATTATTGAAAGAAATATATAAAATTAATTATTTACAGAATAAATTTTTAAATAAAGTATGTTTTAGAATTAAAAGCAGCTCCACTCAATTACTTCTTAATAAGGAAATAATATTGCCATCAGTAATTACATTTAATTTTAAGAATAAAAGATATTTTTAGAGTCCTGGGACTTGAACTCAGAGTCATATACTTGCTAGGTAGATGGTTGATTATCTCAGAGATAAATCCATGTCTTTTTTTTTTTGCTGTAATTACATTTCAGGTAGGTTCTCACATTTTCACTTAAGAATGATCTCAGACTATAATCATTCTGCTTATGGCCTCCCACATAGCTAGTATCACAGGTATATAACTGGCATACCTATTGGAATAGGTTCTTCCTAATTTTTTGCCAGGTAGCCTCAAATCACAGTCCTCCTGACTTCTCCCTCTGAAGTATTTTGGCTTAGAGTAGGTATGCATCACCATAGCTTGACATAAAGAGAGATACTGGAAGCTTCTAAATATTTATAGCTAACATTATATCACTAAGTACAAGTCCTGGAAGAATATAATTTATTTTCTAAAAAGTTTTGATGCTATAAACATGAGCTTCTATGAGCAAACAATGTAAAGTCCTCAATTTCAAAGCATATGAGAAGAATGCAAAAGCAATTCTTTCATGAGGAGTTTTTGTTTTTCAAAATGTCATAGTAAACAGCTGTAGGCAACACATACAAACACTTCATGAAGCTGCATTAAATGAATTGAAGAAAAATCAGACACCAATGTCTTAACTTAGCAAAGGCTTTTTGAACTATTTATTCGAATTTAAACTTGGAGCAAGGTACTGTCATGTTAGTTTACAGTGTTAAAACACAGGTGGATTTTCTCTTTTTAGCATGATTTTTGTTCTTCAATGCATTATTAGGAGAAAGCCACAAATAATTCACTTGGCTAAAGTACATCTTTAAACTCTTTTCTAAGTTTCCTTACAAATATGTCTATTGAGTCATTTTTGATGGGCTGTGTAGAATATAAATTGTAGACTAGCACTTCATTAAAAATTTCAATTTACTTACATACTTTTGGCTCAACTTTTCCCTTTCACAAATGTTCAGAAAGTTGTTTACAGCTTCATTCCTCATGTTATCACCCAAATTTTCAGGCTTTATAAAGGTAGTACTATAGGCAGTGCTACTATATTGGTAGCACTATAGGTACAAAGGTGAACTTTTTCTGTCATTTTTATTTTCAGTGGTACTGAGGTTTGAACTCAGGGCTTTCTGTTTATTATGGAAGGACCCTAATATTTGAGCCATATCTCCAGCTCTTTCTTACACTTCTTGCATCTTTATAATGTTTGGTTTTCCTAAAAGAGAAACTTTGGACAGGCTTGCTAGTCTGTCCACAATCTAGGATTCTAAGTAGAAGAAAAAAGAAGAAAAAGGAAGTGAAGGAAGGGAGGAGAAGAGAGAAAAAGAGAGTAAAAAGGAGGAAGTCAGACAGAGAGGAGGGAGAGAGGGACAGAAAGAAGGATGGGGAGGAAGGAAGGAAGGATGGGGAAGAAGAAAGGAAGGATGGGGAAGAAGAAAGGAAGGATGGAAGGATGGAAGGAAGGAGAAACAGGGAGAATATCACCATTGGAATAGTAGTGACAGATTACAGAGCTTTCTAGTGGTATTAAATGGAACTGATACCTTACATTACTTATTTCTTAGAAATGATCTCTCCACGCACTGATTGGTTCAGGCAATTGAAGTGTTATTTCATTAAGTAGGTATGAAATCTCTACTATGTACAAATATCTACAGTTTCTAGAAAGGAAAGATGACCTTAGAGCAATTACCAGAGACAGTAGCAGGAATATCTGTCTGTAGCACATAAGTACTCTGGAAGAGAAAAGCAAGATAACTTAGGCCAAAACTATTAAGTACATGATAGTTTATGAACTTTAATATCTCATTAACTGTATACTGTCTCCTATTTGTTCAAGTAATCTCCAAGATGATTCAGTATTTTCAATAAATATCCTCAGTATTTTTTTTTTAAAAAACTAATTTTCCCTCGGTGGCATCAGGGTTAGAGAAATCTTCCCTGACATAATTTTGTGATGATCCTTTTCATGTAGGCTGCTTGGTCTTCCATTCCCCATTTGATCCAAAAACCGGATGCACTTTAAATGTACTTAATTCTCAGGACACTCACGGAAATAACACCTCTATTTTCTAGTTATGGATACTAAATCTAGCAATAAGTGTATAAAGACAAAAAGGCCTTGCAACAAAATGACAGAAAAATAATTTCTTTTTTTTTTAATTTAATTTTATTTTATTTCTGAACATACTGTACAGAGGGGTTACAATTACATGGGCAGGATAATGCATACATTTCTTACCAAGCATTGCATCCTCCTCCTTTGTTTACCCTTTACATCCCTTCCCAGCTTCCCCCCTCCCCCCCAGAAAAATAATTTCTTGACTACAAATCACCATATCTTCTTTTATCAGAGAATACAGCATGCCAAATTAAATAATCTTCAGGAAAGATAGTAGTGATTTAAAAAGATAATGTTCATGACCTTATTGTCACATTCATCACCTTTTCATCCCAATTGGCCTCTGTCTTCCCTCAACTAAAGTCATGGTACTAAATATAAAATTATGTTATCCTGTTCACCTATTCTTTTTTTTTTGACCTTCTTTATGTGACTTAGCTCTTGTCCTTCACATCCTCAGATAAACCCGCAGTTAACTAGTAAACCCTATTCCCCATTGTGTACACACTTAACCCACAAATATATTACCCAATTCAAAACCTCC
>NW_012267275.1:4786798-4851293 GCF_000151885.1 Dipodomys ordii | reverse complement strand
AGGAGAAGGATTGGGATGGGGGGAGGGGGGAGGCTGGGAAGGGTTGGTAAGGGTAAACAAAGGAGGAGGCTGCAATGCTTGGTAAGAAATGTACGTATTATCCTGCCCATGCAATTGTAACCCCTCTGTACAGTATGTTCACAAATATAATAAAATAAAATTAAAAAATAAATAAATAAATATAAAATTATGTCTGTGCAATGATAGAAAATGTCAATTAGTGCTTTAAAATAAGCAAGGTAAGGATTTGCAAGGGTTTCTATCTTTGACTTCTCTTTTTATTTGAATCCTTCCTCAGAAGTGTAAAAGATAGCTACAACAAAGAATCACTACAGAAAAAAATCAAATAATAAAATTATAAGAAACAATTTATTTAGTAACCTGGTATAATATGATCTAATATGGTCTAATATAATATATTGCAGTATAAACTTATTATAGTTATGGAAGAAATGGGGCTGATATGTGAGCCATGGATATTTTGTTAGCTGTCCTAAAAGAAGAGCACTTCTATTCCTTCTTTTCCAGTAGAAGATAAAGACCTCGGAAATGCCTATAAGGTAAGCAGGAATGTTATTTTTTCATTTCGGTGTCATTATATTTTTATAGCAAAATGACATAATATATCACATGTCTCTTGGAAATAATCAGATTGCCATTCTCTAAAAGTAAAAAAGTTATTCTATCATTGTTTTCGTGTGAGAATTTTTTACAAGTCTATTATATATCCTAAATTGTCCAACTAGTCTTACAGTGGTTAGAAAATGGGAAATTGCTCTGACCTACAGCTAATAATAAAAATATCTTCATTTGTATAGTTGAAATACTATTTTGAAAATATTACAATCTCATAAAGTAGATAGGGCTGTTATCACTAGTATATGTATTTGAAAACTGGACTTTCGGAATGGTAAGCAATTTATGTAAAGTCTTTTTTGGAATGCTATAAATCCATTATTTGTTTCAATAATCATTGAAACAATAATCATTCTCTGGGCCAGACAAGGTGGTTCACATAGGAAATATAGTATTTAAGTATGCAACAAAGTTTCTGGCATTCTGAAATTTATGGTAATGGTAAAGACTGACAATAAATACACCAAAAATAATTCCGTGGAATAAAAAGGAATATTCATTTTAGTTCATTAAATTAACTACAAATAAAATACAACATGAAATACTGAGAAGAAACCTTGTAAACTTTTCGGGGACAGAAATGGGTTGTTTGAAGGACAAAAAGAAGGTGCGTTGGCACTTAAAGTATAAGGGAGGGATACAAAGAATGATATGAAAAAAGACCTGTAAAATGAACCAATTTGTCTCTACCCAAGCAACCAAATTAAAAGAACTTAGTATCTTTGCTGAAATAAACCAAGTGCTGGCAGTCTTATAAAGAGGTACTACCCCTGAATTGAACGTGTACTTTCAATTTATGTTGCAGTAAAATGATATAAAAGCAGTAATCACATATGCACTTTGGTGCACTATAGTACACTTTCTCAGATAAAAGTCATCAATGCGCCTCAGCCACTTGTGCACGGGTGAGAATGATTACAAGGGCACAGGGGAATGAAGTGCTAAATCATCTAGCCAACCCTTCGTTTAGCCCTGGTTACCTGTCACGTAAATTTTGGTCAATGACTACTGAAGTGCTTACATCTTCTCCAGACACTCCAAAATGCTGTCAGTCTTTTACTTTCTTTATTTCTCTCTTTTTTTCTTCCTTCCTTTCTTTGTTATTTTTCTCTCCCTCCCTCCCTCCCTCTTTCCTTTCTTTCTTTCTTTCTTTCTTCCTTCCTTTCTTTCTTTCTTTCTTTCTTCCTTCCTTCCTTTCTTTCTTTCTTTCTTTCTTTCTTTCTTCCTTTCTTTCTTTCTTTCTTTCTTTCTTTCTTTCTTTCTTTCTTTCTTTCTTTCTTTCTCCTTCCTTCCTTCCTTCCTTCCTTTCTTTGTTTTACAATACTAAGGATTGTACGCAGGCCTTATGCTCACCAAGTAGGTATTCCACCCCTTGAGTTACACCTCCAGCCCCTTCTTACACTGACTATTTTAAAAATAGGGTCTCATTTCATGGCCTCACAAGGCCTCAGTTATGATCTACCTTCCTGCTTGTGCTTCCCTATGCTGTTGAGAATGACAAGCATGTACCACTCTGCCCAGACATCATTGGTTGAGACCTAGTTTCATGCCTGAGCTGGCCTCCAATCATGCTCTTCCTGATCCCTGTCCCCCAAGTATTTGAAACTCAGAGATTAAGCCACCCCACTTGGCTTCTTAGGGCTATTTCTTTGTTTAAATTTGTGCATGGAAAATTTTGGGTTGGAATACTGCATGATTCTTTCATTGGCTGTAAGTTCAGATCTCCCTTTCTTATGGATTTTGTACCTGTCAGGCAACTACTTTACTGGATCTAATTTTAATCATCACTATGTAGATTATCTGAAATAATGAAAACTTTGTTTTTTCCTTTCATTTTTTTATAACATTTTAATCATTGTCCTGACAACACAAGAGCCTTCCTGGGTAGGCAGTATGCTAGTGGGCACCTTCCTTTATTATTGACTTTAAGAGTACTCGTAAAATGTATGATGAAATAAGAAATTTATAGAACATTTTAATAGATCCCGATTCCACAGATCTATACTATGAATGCCTATACTTAATTTTCGAAGATGTTTTAAAATCAGAAGACAGAATTACATTCAATGTTTCTATACCACTGATTGCAATGCCAATCAGTCAATGTGATGAGATCCAGTGACAGATTTTCCTTTTAAATTTCACACTTCACAATATTTCAAATTCTCAGAGAACATCTAAATATTCTAATTAAAATTTTGTCACCTTTAAGAAGTTGTACAAAGGAGCTACCACTCAACAAAAAAGTATTCTAATTTTAACAAATAGTAGTAGTTTAACATCTTTTCATCCCATTTTTCACTTACAGAGAAACTATGGTCTGATCTGTATCTATTGGCATCTCTTCCCCCTTCGACTCCAATCCTGAATTTTCAAGTATCAAGTACCAGTATATGCTGTACTTTTACTTCCTGTATGTGAGGATAAGCATACCAAAAAAATACATTTGTTCTTTATAAGCAATATATTCACTTACATAAAATATGTACTTTTATCCTTTATTTTTTCTTTTTAGTCAGTAGTGGGGCTTGAACCTGGGCCTGGACACTGTCCCTCATCTCTTCAACTCAAAGCTAGCTCTCTACCACTTGAGCCACAGCACCACTTCTGGCTTTTTCTGCTTATATGGTACTGACGAATTGAGTCCAAGGCCTCATGCATGCAAGGCAAACACTCTTATCACTGAGACATCTTCCCAGCCTATTCTTTTTTGACTTGCTTTTCCTCCCTCATATTTTAATCTTGAGATTTCTTTGCTTGTTTTTATTGTTCTGTATTATTTAATTTTGTGTTTAAGTGACTGAAGTCTTTACAGATAAATAGCTAAGTTGTTTTGGATTATTTCTATTTTTCTTCTATTAGAAGTAGTATTGCAATAAATGTCTGTGTGTGAGTCTCTAGTCATAGGTGTGAAGTTCTCTCCAGGACATGTTGCTGGATGCAAAAGGGCTGTGCACAGATGCAGGTATCTTCAGGTTTATGAGTGTTCTCTTTGTGTGCTGTGGAGTGATTATTCCCCCTGCCCATGCCTCTTCCATCTTCCAGCAGCTCCAGTGCATCATGGTGATGTCTGCACTCACTGTTAGGAATAAGCTTTGTCAATTGAATAGCTGTGAAACATTATCTCCTTTTAATTTGCATTCTTCTGATTCTTGTGTGTCATTTTATGAGCATTTGCATTCAAGGCTGGTACTTTTCCCACTTGAGCCATGATTCCAGTTCTGGATTTTTGCTGGTTAACTGGAGATTAAAAAAAAAAAGAATCTCATGGACCTGCAGTCCTCAGATCTCAGCCTTCTAAGTAACTAAGATTACAGGTGTGAGCTACTGGCCCTGGCTTTTAATTTCACTTTTATCAGGTAGACACGGTAAATGGGCCAGAATTGGTCAGGCAGATCATCAGAAGGCTCTCTTAGAGTTATCAGGACAGAAAACCTACAGAATAGATAAAAGAGACACATATGAGAAATTTATAGGGAGAAACTACCAAATTTCTCAATGGCTGACTTTCAGGGTAAAGAAAGAGGAACATCGAGATAAGTCCCAGATTTCTAGAGAGAACTTTGTTAAAAGAACTGAGATTAGAAGATGAATTGCCTGAGGGCAAAGGCACTGGGTGCTGTTTTGATGACAGCTTAGAACATCTAAAATGTCACAAAATGTGGAAATTATGTTTTCAATTTATATTAAAGGAGTCAAAAGTCATGCATCCACCTATTCCCCACAGTAATAGCTCTACTTCTTTAAGTTGTATAGGTAGGAAACAGATCTAAGGACCTTAACAGCCCTGAATGGTTAATGATTACTAATCCAATGCCACCCTGAGTCCTGCCGATAGATCAGGTTTATTTGGTGTTGGTTCAGCCCAGTTCAAAGCAGGATGAGTACACAGAGCATACTGTTCAACAAGCAGAAAGGCCTGCCCTGCCTGGCCATCTCAAACCCTGATTTTTGATGTTACCCTGATATATTTCAAATAAGGTTTAAAATGTTATCCCTGCCCGTGGTTATATTCAGGTTCAACAAAACAAAACAAAGGTTTAACAAAACACATTGAGAACATTTTAAGCTAATAGTTTACAGGATGGTCCCTCAACAACCAAAAGCAACCCATTTTAAATTGGGGTGGAAATAGCTACCTTTTATAGTAAGTGTGGGTCATTGTAGCTATGTGGCTACAAAATAAAAATTAAAAAATACTGAAAGACTCTGGATTTCCCAAGGAAGCTATTTTCTTGTGTATACTGCATGTACATACATGTGCATGCTCACACACATATACATACATGATATTTTACAGTAAGTCGAAATAACACAGAATTATTGAGTTTATCAGAATACAACCTTTGGAGAGACAAAGTGAAAAGATATGGGATCTAATTGCATCAATTGCGTATCCACTCTTCATGTACTGCTTCTGTAAAAGGTAATTGAAAATGCAAAAATACACCATACACACTAATCATTGAACTTATTCATTCTAAAACTATACCTAGGTCTAGTTCACTGAGGGACACCAAAGATACAAAGAAAGACTTGCTCCCACACAGCAATGTTCTCAGTGATGAATAATAAGGTTTTTCCTGTCACTACTTCATCTCGCCCCAAATTAAGAAGTCTTTTATCATAATTAAAAGTTCCATTTTCTCTGCCCATTTTCCCTGCCACCATCCTTTCCCTTTTAAATTTGTATGTTCCAATTGTCATCTATACAACTTCCTCCCCTAAGGATTTGTATTGTGTCACTTCCATCAATCAAAAGTGAGCAGATACATGGAGGAAATAGTATTGCTGAGGCACCGTGCTTATAGCTCAGGAAGCTGTCAATCAGGCTATAAGTAACAACTGGGAAAGTTGTGGGAAAGTATATCCTTCATACTAGAGGGCAGGAAATAAATAACAAGATTGTTTTCGGTTAGATTCAATCCAAGGGTTTAATTTAGAACACATCAAGACACTTGTGTTCTGTCCAATGGAATTTCTGTTTTTATTAAAGAAATGTGACTCTTTTTTTAGATAAACACTGTATAACTACTAAACCACATTCAAACCCTTTTGTATCATCAGGGTTTTGTTTCCTAAATTAGTAAATGGGTGTAATAACCACTACAACTTCTTAGAAAACTAGATCGGGACAATAAGAGGCTTAAATCAGACTCGGATATCATATAGTGATTATTTTACAAATAACAAGTATTAACAATAGACATTCTGCAGAATACATTGGAAGAATTAACTCTAATTGGTTCTAAAGTTGAAGGCAATAAAGGAATTTAAAATAAAGCACATGAGGAAAAATAAGTAAGAACTCTAATACATGAGTGTGCACTCACAAAGATTGTTGGTAGCAAGAGACAACACAAGACAAGAATAACATCTGGAACATAAATTGAGAAGAAAAATACAGGTGAAAATAAGAAAATAAAAGTCATAGTCCTATCAAGCTTTCACTGAGATGCCGTGGAATTCCTGTGTCATGGTTGTTTGCCAGACTCTGTTTATGATAGCAAAATGTCAAAATGTGATGACACAGCATGAGTGGGTCATGCTGAATTGAATCCTTACTTTTCATAATCAAAATTATATCTGAGCTATGTGGTTCTTGTCAGTCCATTGCAGACAAAATTTTTTGTGCTAAATTTAGATATCTAGCTAAATTACATCCAACCTTGCTTTAACAAGGTGCAATTCCAGCTGGAAATAATAAACATATGTCCAATAAGAAAGAAAATATAGGCCCATAACATATATTAAAATTAATCAATTAATTACACTATCCTAGGATTGAGGTGAGGGTTCCATGTGTGATCACACATTTGCTAGCCAGGTGCTCTGACTCAAGTCACACCTCTTTTTGCCTTAGATATTTTTCAGGTAGGATCTCACTTTATACTCCCACCAGCCTGGGCTTTGGTCCTTCTATCTGTGCTTCCTGGTTGCTGGGGTGACAAGCAATGATCACTATGCCCAGCCATTATGCTTCCCTTGTGTCAATGTAGTCAGCTATTAAATGACATGCAGCACCTTGATCTTTATGCCTAGTCTGGCCTTAAGTAGTGATCCTTTGATTTGCATTCTAAGTAGCTATTGGGACTAACACAAAGTATTACTTTTCAAAATTAAAGATGGGCTTATCTCTTGTTTAAAAACACTACAGATTATTTAAATCATAATTAAAATCTAAATTATTACAGATAGTTCAGGATTAAAAGCAAAGTGTAGATAAGCATTTGTTATTTCTTTTGACTAATATTATTTTGTTGATTCTTTTAATTTTCATATATTTGCAAAATTTAATATTAGGTTTCTGTCTATACAGGACATGCTTCAAAATGTCTTTAATCATATGTCTAATATGTATTCTCTTCTGTTTGGAATGCTTTAGTATCTTCAGACATCTTTTTGTTCTAAGCCTGATTGCTCAGCCTGAGCTCACCCATCTGATCATCTACCTGACATTTTTATTAATCATTTTGCTCAGGATAAATAAATATGCAAATCTATTATAGATCTTGAACTGAATAATTGCCTTTTAAATTAATTACAACAAAGATAATCACATTTCCTTCAATTATTTTCATGACATTATTTATACAACATTACTTCATTCTTTACACAAGTATTTGTAGTGCATGTACTATATTCTTAAACCTCTCCTAAGTACTAATGATAAAAGATGACTGAAATATTATGCCGACCCTCTGGGCACTCATAACAAAAAATAAGATATAAAAATTGTGTCTTATGTGAATATTGAACTATGTGTTTTATAAAACTGAATGTTAGAAGAATATTATAGTCAATCCAGATGATTTAGCAAATTTAAGAAAAAAGCCAAATGGATGTAAAGTCAACTAGATCACTGAAGGTCTGCATGTGAAATTTACTAAATGAGAATGTAAGAACAATGTTCTGATGTATTTTAGAAGATGAAGAAATTCAAACAGCTCTGGAAATATTCACAGTACAGCCCAGTGGGAGAGTCAAAAAGAATACTCTATGCCTGAGGGCAGAGGTAGGCAGACATGGGTTCTGGAAACCACATTTGTCAGTTGACCTGGGAAAGGGTAGAAAACTTTAGGGGAGAACACTTTGGCCTGAAAAAATAATTTAATTTTATTATCTTTGTGAGTTGAGACAGAGATAAATTTCAGGATCTAAACACTTACTTGTCTAATATCTGCCTTATCCAATCTACTCTCTTGAAAACAGTTTAAATAAAATAATAAATGTGACCCCCCTTTTCACAGGAGAAGTCATTGGAACACACATATATGTACACACACATAAACAAATACAACAGAAAAGATTCATTTCTCTAGAAGGCTAATATTCCAACAGCTGTTTGGAATACTTGTAGATAACTGTGTGGAGAAAATATTTAGATGGGCTAATAATCCTTGGAAATAGTTGGATGCCAGTGGCTCATGCCTATAATCCTAGTATTTAGGAGACAGTGATCTGAAGATCATAGTTTGAGGCCAGCCTGGGCAAGAAAGTCCATGAGACTCTTATTTCCAATTAACCACCAAAAAAAGCCAAAAGTAGAGATGTAGCCTATGTGATAGAATGCTACCCTTGAGCAAAAAGATCAGCGATGGTGCTCAGGCCCTGAGTTCAAGCCCTATGACTGGTTAAAAGAAAAAGAAAAAAAAACAGCTTTGGAAATAACAACATTAAAGTGGAGTGGGAAAAATTGAAATCCAGTATTTCAGTCTAATCTGTGTTCATGTATAAAGACAATTACAGAAGTTGTAACAAGTAGAAATGTTCAAGAGATGTCTTAGTGCTGGGCACTGGTGGTTCACATCAGTTATCTTAGCTACTCAGGAGGCTGAAATCTCAGAATCACAGTTTGAAGCTAGCATGGGCAGGAAAATCTGTGAGATTCTTACCTTCAATTACACACCCAAAAAAGTTATAAATGGAACTTTGGCTAAAGTGGTAGAGCATTAGTCATGAGCAGATAAGCTCAGGCACAGTGCCCAGGACCTGAGTTCAAGCCCCAGGACAGCACGCACACACACACATACACACACACACACACACACACACACACACACACACTACACATGCACACATGTGCATGCACTCAATGTCTTAGTACTCACAGAAGAGCCTAAAATCTATTACAAACTCCTATTACCAACAGAATGTAGGGCGTAGTCCTGCTTGAAGAATTATTCATTGTTCCCAGTGTTTTTTTTTTTCTATGCTGGCGGGGAAGGGGTCTGGTAGGGGTTTGAACTCAGGGCCTCACAATTGCTCTGTCTTCTTACTTGGCTGGGTTCTATGACTTGAGCTATATCTACAGCCCAGTTTTTTTTTTTTTCTGCTTATTTTGGAGATGGTGTCTTACAGATGTCTCTGCCCATATTGCCTGTGAAATGTAATCCTCCAGATCTCAACCTCTGGATTGGTGCCCCTGGCACCATGCTTGATCATTAATCTTAATTTCATCTACAACCTTAATTTTATTTCCTGTGTAAACAGGTTTCAGAGATTAAGATAGGGGCATTTTCATCGAGGATGAGGAGATCTAAGACTTGAAGTTGTTATTCAAACTTCTACAGAAGGTGTGTGAGCAAACTTATCTTGCTGAAAAGGAAGATTTATATAGAGAAGAGGAAAAGAAGTTGAGGAAGCCTTTAAGGATCAATTTGAAAAAAACTGAGATTTATGAATGAAGAATGGAGGATCTATTTTTTTTCTTTACAATAAAAACAACCCAAAATCCTTAGGTGAAGAGAGAGATGATCGAAGGCAGCAGAGTAGAAAGGTGAGTGACAAATGAAGTAAGAAATCAAACCAAACACTGGAAGGCCAGTTCTGGCCTGTGGTTGAGGTTGAAGGCAGGAGTGCCCTGGGTGGAGGAGATGCAAGCAAAATGTCATCACATCAGTGGAGTGGGGAGTTCGAGAGATCAAACGAAAACATGCATGCCTCTTCTGGCCATACCACAAAAACAAAAGAAAACAAATGAGAAAAGTCTTGGAAACAAGAATTCTTTCTGGAGAATGGGAAAGATAAGTAAGATATCTCCTATCCTACACAAACTATCCTGTAATAAGCATTTTTCTCAAAGGACACATTGAAGTACATATTCTCGTGGTACTGAGATGCATTAATTTGAGTGTGTTCATCCCACTGTCACTTGTCACTGTCACCTGACACTGTCTAATATTCATTCCAAGCAAACAGTTTTCCTATCAAGAAGGGAGATGGTGATCAGCAGCCTCTTAGACACACACTATGTCAGATGACTGTCCAGAAGACTTAATAATAATTTAAATTTCAATGAAAAACTTCCTAGCCTCCCTTTTTCCCTCCCTATGTTACTGTAGCTTGAACCCAGAACCTCACACATTCTAGGCAGGAGCTCTACCATGTGAGCCATGCCTCCAGCTTTTTCTTTAAAAAATTTACTTTGCAGGCAAGATCTTCCATATCTGCCTATAAGCAGACACTGACCACAAACTCCTTATTCATGTTCTCCTGAATAGCTGGGATAATAGGCACATATCACCATGCCTAGCTTCTTAATTGGGATGAGGTCTCATTAACTTTTAACCCAGTTTGGCCTCAAAATACCATCCCCTTGATCCCTGCCTCCTGAGTAGCTGGTAGGATTATAAGTGATCCACCACATTTCCCAGCATTACCTGGAAGCTCTTTAGAAATTCACAATCATAGGTCCCATGGTTTCCCTTATTTGCAGTAATTAGTATATGTCTGAGACAAGCAGAAACAGTCAGATAAGCTGATGTTAGGCAAAATGAATCCCAAGATAAGGACTCAAGTGGTTTTCCTTTCTTGCTATTGTTTCTAACACATTTATAATATGATTTCTTTGTTGCTTTGTATGTCCCTCCCCCACGGTATAACCCCTGTTTTCATTGTATTTAATGTTGGTATAATTTGTGGAGGATAAGGGAAAAAAACTAATTGTTTAAATAGGGATACAGGTGGACCCATTGCAACAATGAGATATACAAGTCTTTATGTTGAAAAACGAACTTTACAACTTTGGCGGGGGTGGGGGGAAAGGAGAAGGAGGGAGATGGGAAGGGGTGGTAAGGGGAAACAAAGGAGATAGGCAACAATGCTTGATAAGAAATGTACTCATTTCCTTGCTCATGTATTTGTAACCCCTCTGTACGGTATTTTCACAATAAAAAATAAATAAAGATAAAAATAAACATATCTCACCAAAAAAAGGAAAAGAAAAGAAATTCACAACCATGTCCTCCACTTGGCCAGTCTGAGTCTACCTTTTAGTAAAATCTCCACGTAATTCATTTACACATCAAAGTTTGAGATGCTCTGCTCTAGGGCTAAAACCTAAAACAGAATCTCTCTGGATGAAATAAAATTTACATCTGAAATCCAGCCAGAGTCAATATTGCTTTTAAGACAGGGAAGAAAACCCAGCCACTGTGAACCCTTGCAAGATGCTGCTAGTTTGAACCGAATGCCAGTTGACTATCATTGAATAAATCTCAGTGTTTGTTTGAATGAAATATCAAACAAACCAGTATATGGTAAAATAAATTAATAAATTCAGAAAAATACAAAAATATCATTAAAACCTTAAAGATGTTTGGCTTAGCTCACTTTTGAGTTTCTCATCTGCTTTTGCATTTCTAGTCCTTCCAATAGATTTGTTGGGTTTGAAGTGGAAGTGCTTTTTGTCACAGAAAATAAAATTCCCACTTTAACAAGAACATTTTGTCACTCCATTACTAGATATCTTGAGAATTTGTTGCTTTTACTTCTATTTTTGCAATGTTACATGTTACATGTTTAGGGCTTCCCAACATATAACTCAAGCATTCTACCACTGAACTGCTCTTCAGTCTTAAAATATATATTTTAATATACTTTTTCATGTAAAATATAGCTATATAACAATTACCAACTTGGTTCATATTCATAATACAAACATTTAAGTATTATTTATTTCCAATATCCCATTCATGATTCTATTATACATTTCCACTAACAAATGAACACGCTTTAGATTTTCAAGTGTACTCACATAAGAAATGTACTCATTATCTTGCCCATGTAATTGTAATCCTTCTGTACAGTATTTTCACAATAAAAAAAAATAAAAAAAGAATGTTAAAACAAAAATGTGATAAACAAAATCCTAGATTTCTTTAGATTTATGCAGTGCATGAGAAATGTTTTCTTGTATGGAGGTTTTGGCTGGAGTTTTATTGCCTTTCCACTCAAAAACTTTGAAGTTGATAATGCTGTGCACTAATGAGATAGCGATGAATGAGACTAAAGGACATGGCAGAAGATCGCATAATTAAGAGATTAAGGTGCTGCTGGTAGACTATGCACTGATTATAGAGAATAAAGAGATTAGAGTTAAATGTTAATTCTTCCCTGGTCTTAATGAGTGAGTTCCCTCTCAATCTAACCCTCATTTTCTGAAATGTCCACTTCCCTTAAATTTTATGTAGATTTAACAACTGACCTCATGTAATTCATCAGAGATCTGTGACAGCTGGTCTCAGATTTGTTAACAAACTAGTACCTCTAAAGAAATATGCTGGTGAAAATACAATATAAAGAAGAAATATACCCAGATCTGGTTAAAAAAAAAAAGAAATGGAGAGATGGACACATTGAGAATAGACTCACAAGCCACTGACCATTCTACCCTCATCCTTTAGCATTCAAGAGTAGTCCCCAAATCCTTACCCAGGCACATTCTGACCTGTTTATCCTTTAGGAAGTGCTGACTGCAAGGCTCTCTCTGGAGAATTCTGTTTTGACATAATCAGTTCTGGTGGATGTGTTGTTAGACACCGTGCGATGAGACAGCTGCACACAATACTATTCATTCCAGCTGAGTTGTTGTTGCCAACCTTTGTCAAAACACTAAATGCTTGAATTTGACCAAGAATAGGCCCAGTGCCCTGAATGTTATTGAATCCCAGCTTCACCAAACTGCTGCCCTAAGCCTGGGAAAGAAAACATTTGGCCAAAGCAGTTATAATCTGTAAGACTGCCACAATGATTCCTTTTCTACAGATGTAGCCTGATTGGAATGGAATGATAGGGAAAAATCTTACCAGTAAAATCATTGAAGTAAAAGTACCCATTATCTTAGAGTTGTGGAAGAATTCATAAATATTCTATATTAATTTAAAAAAACCCTCAAGGATAATTGTTTTCTGTCAAAACCTGAAGAAGTACTCTTTATCTTTCTTACATTTTTTCCAGTTCCTAAACTTAACTCTTCATTGCTTAATTAGAGAACTATTTTGTTCAAGTTGCAGATTAGGGTAATTATTCCCAGTATCACTTGTAAGAAAAGTCTTAACTGGGCCAGGTACTGGTCATCCATGCCTGTAATCCTAGCTACTCAGGAGGCTAAGATCTGAGGATTGAAGTTCAAAGCCAGCCTGGGTAGGAAAGTCCGAAGACTTTTATATTCAGTTAACCATCGGAAAACTAAAAGTGGCTCAAAATGGTAGAGCACTAGGTTTGGAGAAAAAGCTCAGGGACAGCACCCCAGGCCTTGAGTTCAAGCCTCATGACTGACCAAAAAAAAAAAAAGAGTCTTTATTATGTGATGTAACTTGCTACAAAGTAACAAGTTCAAATAATGAAATCATTATTTGAATGAATGAATTTGAATGAAATCATTATAACAAAAATCATACACATATATGTGTACATATACGTATATGTACATATACGTATGTATATGTACTTAAAAACATGAAAACATCAGCAGATTTATTGACTATATATAAAATCCATATAATATAAAACAGAGATGTGAAAATTATAGTGAAATGATAGCTCCTCTAACTCCTCTCCTCCTGGCAATACTACTACAATGATATCTAGTCAATGATCCTTTATACTCAGAAAATCTTTCTAATTTTCTAAAGGCTTAATTATTGTAGAAGACCAGCTTAATTGAAGCCATATGTTTATTGTTTATATATATATATATATATATATATATATTTACAGATCTTTTTACTTTGTTTTTTATTTCTCAGACCTTACAACTTGTGGCAAGAAAGTTTGTATAGATATTATCAACTTCTCTACATGTTTTACAAATATAAACATGTGGGTATATATATATGAATATGTGGGTATTGATGGCACTCACTTATAGTATTTCTAGGCTCTCTTTGCCCTTGACTGCATTTACAATTACCAAAATTTCCTATTTTTTCTTTTCTTATTGGCTGGGGAAAAATGATGTTAACTACACTGTTACTTAATTACCAGCACATTTTCTGCATAAGCTTTTCTTTTTTTTAAACTTAATATTCATGAAGTAGAGTAAATAAAAAAAGAAATTCTAGGTGGGAACACTAGCCCATGTGTCCAACAAATGATGGGATAAAGGAAACTATCTATAGTGGAGTGTTATTCAGCCATAGAGAAAATAACATTATTTCATTTTCCAAAAAATGGATGAAAATGGAGATAATCATATTAAGTGAGATAAACCAAACTCAGAATACATGATAAGCCACACTCAGAATACATGCTTGCACTCACAGGATTAACAAAATAAATATGAATGTAGAAGAGAAAATGTTTTGCGGGGGGAATCAGTATGTGGAAAGAAGGGGAAAGGCGATGGTAATGGGTAAATACAAGAGAAGTTTACACACACCACACACACACACACACACACACACACACACACCACATATGACAAGGTAAAATCCATTAAAAAGGAGAGTGGAGAAAGGAGAGTAGTTAAGGAAGAGTAATATAGATAAATGAATTTAATCAAAGTACATTATGTGCATGCTGTAAATATCACCATGAAATCCCTCTGTATAATTATTTTATGCAATTGAAAAAGTAAAGGATCACAAAAAATGCTGTTTAGCCATTGGCTAAGATGAAGATGACCAGGCTCACTTATTTAAAAGAGTTTATTTCATTATTTGACAATTGATAGTTATTTTGGATGGAAAGACAATGTGTCAGGGGAAATAAGATTATGCTCTATTCAGATCAGTAGGAAGAGACAGCATGGAGTTAATATTTTAAAGAAACTTGAAAATAATCCCTGGCCTAGTATTCCCACACCACAATTCCCAAGAGCTTGAGAGATTCTGTCATATGACCCTGGGAAATGGAGATGGCAATATTATTCTAAGGACCAGTCTGAAACAGGATAAAGATGCAATTAGCTGATGCTAACGCTGGCAGGTAACAGCAGGTCAGAAACTCATCTCAATTTCTCAAGCTCAACTTTAAATTGTTCCTGAAAAGCCATTTAATTCTAGCTCAGACCTCTAGATAGATGTCTTATCCTGTCTCAACACAAGCCAAGTTACCAGTTCTGAGTTTAGCAGTGAGCTTCAAAGGCTAAATTATGAGAAAGGCTGACTCTAAGAGTTGCTTCCTGTGGTAATTTACCATTTACCTTTGTTGAACCCCTCTTATGTGGTATCACTCAGGTATAATTTTATTAACTGCTCCTCTCAGTTCATGTCCTGCATAATGCTTGCATATGTCACAATCCTTCTGTTATCCCAGTTCTAACTTGCACACTGTTTTTACTTAAATATATGGAGTTTTATTATTACCATCTAGAATGAAAAACCATCTTTTTGCTTTCATAATACTAAGCATTATCCAGAAACTCTCAATGATAGCAATTTTTAAAAAAACTAAATTTTAATAATCTCCAATTCAAAATATGGAAGCACTCTTACATTATACAAAAATATTACAAAGAAAAAGACCTTTAGCAAGTATTCAGTTATATTTAATACTTCTTCCCATATAGTTGAAGTATATTTTCCTTGTAAATTTCAACAATGTACTCAAAAGAGAAGATTTTTATGTCGGTGACCTGCATCTTGTATATACATTTTTCTAATTTGGAGAGAGGAAGGGAAATAACAAAATGCTGAAATAAGGATACAGGTTGACCCATTGTAACAATGAGATGTACAAGACACTATGTTGAAAAGGAACTTTACAATTTGGGGGGCACAGGGAGGAGTTGGGGAGGTGGGGAAGGAAGGGATGGTAGGGGAAAAACAAAGGAGGAGGTAACAATGCTCGATAGGAAATGGACTTATTACCTTACTCATGTAACTGTAACCCCTCTGTACAGTATTTTTACAATAAAAAAACATAAAAAATTTTTAAAATGCAGTACAAAAAGAGGAGAAGATTTTTAACAAAATGAAGCAAATTTAAATAGAAAGATGGTGAGACAGAGGAAGTGAGAAAGGAAAGGAAATGAAAGAAATAAAGTAAGGGATTAATTATATGGTTATAGCTATTCTTCAGGATGTCTTGTCTTGGTGGGTGGGTTACAGCACTAATTCCCTCTGAGTACCAAAAATCTATGAGTGCTCAAATCCTTTATATAATATGACAGGTGCATAATATTTGCATAAAACTTTTACATCCTACCATTAGCTTTAAATTATTTCTATATTCCTTACTACATTAATTCAATGCAAATGCTATGAAAATAATTATTCTGTATTTTTCAGGGAGTAATGACAAGAAAATGTCTACATATTCAGTACAGATTCGTATTTTTTAAATATTTAAAATCTGGGCTGGGAAAGTGGCTCAGTGGTAGAGTGCTTGCCTTGCATGCTTGAGGCCCTGGGTTCGATTCCTCAGCACCACATAAGCAAAAAGAAAAAAAGCCGGAGGTGGTGCTGTGGCTCAAGTGGTAGAGTGCTAGCCTTGAGCTGAAGAGCTGACAGACAGCGCCCAGACCCAGAGTTCAGGCCCACCACTGGATCCAAAAAAACAAAAATTTAAAATCTGAGGTCAGTCAAATGTGCAGATGTGAAATCTTCAGATGAAGGGATCGCCAAGGATGTAGTGACTAGATTATGCTCATTAGTATAAAGTTCACACTGTAATGACATGATAAATTTTCATAAAGGTAACTATTCCATTTACTAATTGACATCTGAATATGTATTTAATTACTCGTATGGTTTGTTTCTTGTGTTCTAAGATATCACAAAGAATATTTTCAATTCATCTGAACTCAGTGTTGGGTTTACTATGAATATTCTTGACCTGTAGAAGTATGGAAAAATCCTCCTTGCCATACAAACCTCCAAATGAAATAATTCAAGTGGTTCCCACAAGTTCATGTCATGTTAGAAGTTTAACGGACTCCATAAGTATTACCAATGTTTTATCTAAGATGAACAATTTCATTCATCCTTTAATCTATTCAAGTAGTTTTGGAGCATCTGGGAACATGCAGTTAACAAATACAGATTATCTATACAATGTTTTCATGGTATCTTCTCTCCCTAGTCTGTTCTGAAATTGTGTGTGGGGTTTTACACCCCATTTACTCCCAAGGGGAGTTTTCAGTTCTTAATTAGTTGTCAAAACTGTATTTCTCATTGGTGCTTAACCACTTGGGCTTATTAGTCATACTATTTGTCAGATAATATGATTAAATTTTAAAATAGCTATTTTCTCTCAGTGAATTTTATCTTCTTATCCTTCTATAATTGCTTTATATATGAGGTTTTATTCCACAGTTATAGCAATTGTAGATGATTTCTGGATTGCAAACAATACTGAGTCATAGATGCAGGAGCCTAGCCTTGTGGCCAGTAGTGGGCAGTGACAGAAAGCTAAAGTTAAGAGTCCTGCAGCCAATTGTTATGCTAAGCCCTGAGTTACACACTTTTCTGTTCTGCCCCAGATATGCAAATGTGCATTATTTGTTAATTTCCAAACCCTTTAGTATCTCAAAAACAAAACAAAATATTTTTAGAATTCTTGAGACAATATTCTTGTAATTATATAGTTATGTGTAATCTATTTTTGATTTTTATTTTTAATATCAATAAGTACTTTTTTATTGTGAAAATACCATACAGAGGGGTTACAATTACATGAGCAAGGGAATGAGTACATTTCTTATCAAGCATTGTTGCCTCCTCCTTTGTTGGGGATGGAAAGGTATTTCCATCCCTGCCCTCCCATCTCCACACCCCCACCCCACCCCCTCACCCCCTCCAAAGTTGCAAAGTACGTTTTACGACATAAAGTCTTGTACATCTCACACATTTTTTTTTTTTTTTGGTCAGTCATGGGGCTTGAACTCTGGGCCTAGGTTCTGTCTCTCAGCTTTTCAGCTCAAGGCTAGCACTCTACCACTTCAGCCACAGCACTACTTCCAGTTCTGAGTGGTTTACTGGAGATAAGAGTTTCACAGCCTTTCCTGCCCTGGCTGGCTTTGAACAGCAATCCTCAGATTTCAGCCTCCTGAGTAGCTATGATTATAGGCGTGATCCACCAGCTCCAGGCTTATGTTTAATCTTTTAAGATTCCATTATTGATATATTGTTTATGTCAAGGAAATTAATAGGTAGTTGTAAAATAAGCATTACGTTTACCTTTTAATTCTTTATGTCAGCCCCAAAGTTGTATAGTTCCTTTTTAACATAGCATCTAGTGAGTATCATGGCTGCAATTGTTCAAAGGAGGAGCAACCTCCATACTGCTTTCCAGAATAGTTGAATAAGTTTGCATTTCCACCAACAGTGTAGTAATGTTCACTTTTGGCCACATTTCCACCAGCATCTGTTATTGTTAGTTTTCCTGACAGTGGCCATTCTAACTGGAATGGAATCTCAATGTCGTTTTGATTTCCATTTCTTTTATGGCCAGAGATGTTGAACATATCTTCTTACTTCTTCTTCTGTGAAGACTCTCTTTAAGTCCTTAGACCGGTTGTTGTTTCTTCGAAAGTTTATTTTTGAGGATTTTAATTTTTGAGTTCTATGTATATTTTAGATATGAGGGCCTTGTCTGATGCATGGCTAATAAAGATTCCTCCCGTTCTGTGTTTTTTTTACTTACCTTATTAGCTATAGCCTTTGCCATGCAGAAACTCCTCAACTTCTTTGAGTTCTTGTGATTCTATATCTTTACTTAGGAAATTTCAACCTATGCCTACCCCTTCCTGCAATATTTTCATGGTATCTGGTCTTATATTGAAGTCTTTGCAACACTACCCAAAGCAGTTTATAAATTCAATGTAATATCCACCAAAATTCCAACAACACTCTTCAATGATATACCTAAACCAACCCAAGAATTCACATGAATTAATAAAAAGACCCCGAATAACAAAAACAGCTTATAGCAGGAAGAACAGTGTTGGAAGAATATTAATACCAAACTTCAAACTCTATAACAAAGCCAGAGTCATAAAAACAGCTTGGTATTGGTACAAGAATAGACTTAAGGACTAAAGGAACAGAATAAAAAGACCTGGAAACAAACCCACACACTTATAGCCAACTAATATTTGATAAGGAAGCCAAAAACACAGGATAGAATAAAGTCTCGGAAGTGGCACTGTAGCTCAAGTGGTAGAGTGCTCGCCTTGAGTTGAACAGCTGAGGGACAGCGCCCAAGCCCAGAGTTCAAGCCCCATGACCGACAAAAAAAAAAAAAAAAGAAAGTCTCTTCAACAAATGACCTGGCAGAATTTACTATACACTTGCAGAAAACTGAAGTTAAATATTTATACATCCCCTGCACCAGAATCATTTTTACTTTATTTTTTTGGGGGGGTGTCCGGTCATGGGGCCTGAACTCTGGGCCTGGGCGTTGTCCCACAGCTCTTTAGCTCAAGGCTAGCACTCTATCACTTGAGCCACAGCACTACTTCCGGCTTTTTTTCTTTTTGCTTATGTGGTGCTGAGGAATCGAACCCAGGGCCTCATGCATGCAAGGCAAGCACTCTACCACTGAGCCACCTTCCCAGCCCCAGAATCATTTTTAAACTGAGCATTTCTTAAGGTTGTTGTTTAAAGGAAATGTCATGGTGAGAAAGTATTAAGGCACAAGACTTAATGATGGTAAAGCAGGAGTTGTGTTTTATCTTTCCTCCCTTCTCTTCCTCTCTTTTTCCCTATTTCTCCCCTTCCTCCCCTTCCTTCCCTCCCTCCCTCACTTCCTTCCATCCTTGTAATCTGTGGTGTGTGTTATTTGCTCCACAAGCATTTTTATTGAGCACCATCTGTAGTTTAACTGTGTATCTAGCCATGCCTTGGGGATTAATCACAAGATTACTGCACAGTCCCTATGATCAATCAGTCATCTAACTCTTGTTCCACCTAACAGTTTCAGGGAATTCAGAAATTATGGTTGTTTCTTACCTAAAGAAAATCTGAAGTAATTAAACAAGAACTTTTTGCCATATTATTTTTCAGACTTTAGATAACCCCTTTTAATTTCCCACATCAGTTCTGCATCTGACCTTACTGCACACATATAACTTGCCACCTTTGGTAATGTCTTCTGAGTCCTGCATTTTAGAAATTCTACTTGTATAGCAGTGTTTTTCACGTTGTTAAGAGTTTATTTCTTCTCTGTTTTGACCAGTTTTCTTAGATATACTTGATTCTCAAACTCTACAAGTTTTGAATCTCGTTTACCTTTTTCAGAAACCCTAATATTTTAGTATTTTGCTTGTGCATCGCTAGTATGTGAAATATCCATTATGTAATCTACTTTAAAACTGCTTAGTATTCCTATTTAGCTTCTATTTTAGTAATTGTGTATTATTAAGACTGAAATAGTATCCCATTCCTTAACATACTGGAGGAAGTTTATTACTTTCTAGGTAGTTTGAAATAAAAAGATTTTAAGACAATAAATAAGCAGAAGACTTTAAGATGTCATTGCTAAGCTTTAAGTTACCGTGTGTGTGTGTGTGTGTGTGTGTGTGTGTGTGTGTGTGTGTGTGTGGTACTAGGGTTTGATGTTGGCCTTGTAAGTTGCTTCACAAGTATTCTACCACTTTGGGGCTTTAGGTAGTTTTTGATATGGTCTTAGCATTTTTTGGAAGGCTAATATTGTGCCATGCTCATCCTACTTATAACCTTCTGAATAGCTGAAATGACAAGAATGAGCCACAGCAGTTGACCAACCAAAAATAAAATTTGATATTAGAGAACTTGTGTCTTTTAAAATTTTGTACCATAGTCGATTATGTGGAGAAATGTACCTCCATTCCTAAGTCTTGTAAAGAGTTCCAGACATATACGCTTAATTAGCATCTTGATGCAAATTCTCTAGCTAGACTAGTGCTGAGGTAAAAGGGTTGGTTGGCTAAATCTAAAACAATTGCATTGTGATACCGTCTCTGCTTGGTCACTAACAGTCTAAACTTCACAGAGTTTGTTTTTATGATACCTGTATTTCTATACCATATCTTTCCCTGGGTCTTACTTTATACAGCCACTTATGGCTTAACCATAAGATATTTTTGTTTTCATAATTCAGGAAGCTGGAAATGGAAGAGGATGGTACCAGTGAGGTCATTTTCTTCATTGGCCACTCTCCTAGCTGGCTGCTTTCTAATTATATCCACATATGGCCCTTTCTGTGGACATGCACAACCCCTGTATCTCTGTATACACAAATTTGTACATAAATTTCTTTTTTAAGCATAGCAATAGGAATGAGAACACACCCAGAGGCCTCAACTTAAATATCAATTAAAAGATGATAACTCCACATTCCCATTTTGAGGTACTCGTACGAGGGACTTAGTGTATGAATTTTTAGAGAAGGAGGGCAGCCACAAATTAGCCCCAAACAAAAAGTTATTGATTGCTCACTCACTTAAAAATGAATTTATCATATTTTAGAGTTATGTTCTGTTTCTCTGAATTATTTTGATTTTACACAAAACCATTTGTAGAGGAAGTTCATAGAGCCATGCCTTCTGAATAAAACAGTACTCTCTAAAACATGCACTTACATTAAACTGAGTAGAAGAGGAGTAAACAACTTTTCCTCCCCAGACCTCCCAAAAATTATATAGCATATCATTTGATGGAGAAAATTTGCATACAAAGGGATATATAAAATACTTATATGTTTGATTGTTTTGTTTCAATTTTCTTTGTGTACCTAGACCTCAGGTAAATTGTGTTTTATCCAACGACTATTCCATTGCATTAGGTAATGATACCATTTTTTTTACTGGAGAATTGAGTCACAACCATTTTCAGGAAATTCACAAAATTGTTATGATGATGGGCTTCATTTTAAAGAAATGTCTTTTCCTTCTCTGATTGTATCTGTAATTTTTTTATTTACTACCTCATTCTAAATTTATTTTATGGAATCAATACAGTTTTATTTTTCATCACAAATGAAAATATGCAGAATTTTAAAAAGAAGAAGACTGCATTAGAAATATTCCCTTTGTAATATATAGATAATGACTAGTTACAAGCCCAGTGGAAAATTCTGAAGTTTGAAAAATCAAATATTTGCTTTGAATTGAAACAAGAGCACAGTTATATAACTTGACTTCTTCAAAATAGAATTTGTAATTCTTGGGTACAGGTGCAAAGAAGTACACTGAGCCCTGGCTTATTATTTAAAAATCTTCAATCAGCTGTGCTCCACTTGGTTAAAGATTGCTAATCACTGGAGTATATCATGCTTTCCAGGGCTTCTGCCTGCATTAATACACCAATGGGACACTTGGATCGACTTCATCAAAGATGAGTGAAAAATCTGAATCCCCATGGCATAAAGGTTATTCAATGTGTTAAAAGAATAGCTTGAGCTCTTCTCAGAAAGATGATTAGTGTATATGCTTTAGAAAAAAAGCACAGGTCGTTCACTCTATGTTGTGTTTATTTTTCATACTAATATTCCTTTTGAGAATAATTCCAAGTCTATTTCATAGCAAATTAGGAGCCAATTAAGCCTCATGTTAACAACTAAACCAGCCTGCTGAATTGCTACAAAGGAGAGGAACTCAATGCAAATTAGAACCAGAGAGAGTATTATAAAGGAAGAATCAAAGTTTTTGATTAGCAGAGGTTAAAGGTGTAATGACTGCAAGACTGGTTACTGGAATTCCTATGTAACATCACCATATAAAATGATGTTTATCAAAATGAACTCCAAGAAATGGAAACGAGGTGGTTTTGTTATTTTGCTTTTTGTTTTTGTTTTGGATTTGGTGTTTTGTCTTTTTATTCTCCTTTGTCACTGTTTTTATTTCTGTATTTTTGTCTTACATATAAGTTCATCTGTTTTAGAGGGGCTACAGGGGAGAGGCACAGAAATGGTGGGACAAAGAGTGAACAAATGCAGCAGTGATTCTCACTAGACACTATGTTGAAAATGAACTATACAACTTGGGGAGAATGGTCAGGAAGAAAAAACTGGGAGAAAATGAGAATGAGGGAAGAGGTGACACTGTTCAAAAAGAACTGGACTCATTGCCTGACTTGTGTAACTGTAAACCTTCTATATGTTACCTTAACAATAAAAAATAAATAAAATAAAATCCCTTAAAATACTTTGATTTAAAAGAATTGTGAATATCTGCTTACATGGTGGCTAGCTATGCTTCTTTCATATGCTTGATTTCATTTATTAAGTCTATTTGAGAAAGTGTTGATGCTTTGACATTTGATTCCATTTTGGATTCTTCCTTTACCAACAGCTATATGAGATATATTTTTTTATTTTGCCATTATTACATAGATGTTTTTGTTTAACCTAACAGCTGTACTCTATGTTATTGTGAGAAGGCTTCTCAGAACTTGTAAACTCTTATTTTTCTCATTAAAATAAAAATGTTCTATGGAGCGTATTTTATTAAACATTTTAGAAGTATATTTGTCTTACAAGAAAGCACAATCCCCTTCCTTCCTTCCTTCCTTCTTTCTACCTTTTCTTTCTCTCTTTCTCTTTCTTTCTTTCTTTCTTTTTTCTCTCTCTTCCTTTCTTTTTCTCTTTCTTTCTTTCTTCCTTGCTTTCACTTTCTGGTCGGTTTGAACTCAGGAATTCCTTTTTCTCTCAGATTTTCTAGCTCATGACCCAGCGCTTTACACTTGAATTATCCCTCCAGTCTGGTATTTGATTGGTTAATTGGAGACGGAATCTCATGGGCTTTTCTGCCCAGGCTAGAATTGAAACATATTTCTCATATCTCAGCCTCCTAAGTAATTGAAGTTAGAGGTGTAAGCAATTGGTATCCTGCCAAAATAAACAGTGATTATATCATATTTGGAAAAAAAGTAAAGCTCCTAAAATTATGAGTATCTTGAGCCTGTGTTTTCATTTCAATAAAATGTTAATATTATTTTATTAAAACAAGGCTTCATGAGTTTATTTTTTATAAAAGTACCTAATATTCATTTATTTTATTTAAATACTAAAATGAGATTTAGTTTAATAACTAGTATCTATAAAATGAACAAATGAATTTTTTCTGGTCAGACTTGAATTTTAAATCATAAATAATCTAATAAAATTTATCAGTATCAAATTTATTATAGTCTTGTTCTATAGTCTTATAGTCTAAGCAGATTATCATCCAGCTTTTTCTGAAAAATGAATATAATTATACCAGCTTGATCTGATTCTCCTTTCAACTTTTTCTCTTCTATTAGAATTTTGGACATAGCAAGATCAATAGAAAGCCCACAGATAGGGAAAAGATCTTCACTAGCCATACAACAGACAAGGGTCTCATATCTAAAATATACTTGGAACTCAAAAAATTAAATCCCCCAACAACAAATCCTCAAAAAAACAACCACCCAATTAATAAATGGGCTAAAGACTTAAAGAGAGATTTCTCTGAAGAGGAAATAAGAATGGCCAATAAACACATGAAGAAACGCTCAACTTCTCTAGCCATAAAAGAAATGCAAAACAAAACAACATTTAGATTCCACCTCACCCCAGTTATAATGGCTAAAATCAAGAAATCTAATAACAACAGATACTGGAAGAGATGTGGACAGAAGGGAACCTTACTTCATTGTTGGTGGGAGTGTAAACTTGTTCAACCACTTTGGAAAGCAGTATGGAGGTTCCTCAAAAGACTTCACATAGAGCTCCGCTATGACCCAGCAATCCCACTTTTGGGCATTTACACAAATGATCACAAACAAGGCCATACTTAAGCTACCAGCACAATTATGTTTATTGCAGCATTATTCACCATAGTTAAGATATGGACCAACTTGGATGCCTCTCAGTAGACGAATGGATCATATATATATATATATATATATATATATATATATATATATATATATATATATATGTCTCCATCAGAAAGAATAGCATCACCCATTTGTTAGGAAATGGAAAGACTTGGAAAAAATTATATTAAGTGAAGTAAGCCAGGCCCAAAGAAACATAGGTCCCATGGTTTCCCTTCTTTTCAATAACTAGTATATGTCTAGGATAATCCTACAAGACAAGCAGCAAAGGTCAAAAGCTACATATATATGACCATATAAGATGATGCTAAGTGAAATGAACCAAGATAGGGGCACAAATGGTTTTATCTTTCTTGCTATTGTTTTTTTTGGGGGGGATCCAGTCGGGGGCCTGAACTCTGGGCCTGGGCGCTGTCCCTCAGCTCTTCAGCTCAAGGCTAGCACTCTACCACTTGAGCCACTTCCGGCTTTTTTCTTTTTGCTTATGTGGTGCTGAGGAATCGAACCCAGGGCCTCATGCATGCTAGGCAAGCACTCTACCACTAAGCCACCTTCCCAGCCCCTTTCTTGCTATTGTTTTTAACGGACTTATAATGTACTATGTGTTTTTGTTGTTGTTGTTGTTGTTTCATTGTGTGATCTTCCCCGATGGTATAACCCCTGTTTTCACTGCATTTGATTCCAGTGTCCTGCATCTTGAGTATACATTTTTCTAATTTGGGGAGATGAAGGGAAATAACAAAATGCTGAAACAAGGATACAGGTTGACCCATTGTAACGATGAGATGTACAAGACACTATGTTGAAAAGGAACTTTACAACTTTGGTGGGTGGAGGGAGGAGTTGGGGTGGTAGGGAGGGACCTGATGGTAGGGGAAAAACAAAGGAGGGGGTAACAATCCTCAATAGGAAATGTACTCAATACCTTACTCAGGGAACACCTCTGTACAGTATCTTTACAATAAAAATATATATTAAAAAACAAAATGAGAACCACTTATTCAAACAAAGATTTTTGTTCTGATGACTGTTTATTATAATGTGGAAATTGGTACTTCTAACAAATGAAAAATTATTTGAACTTACATGAGAATTAAGAATTGAGTCAAGAACATGGTTCTTCCTGTGATTTTCAGGCTCCTATATGTGTATATGCACAGGAATGATATGAGTTAAGCAGCTTTCCAGGACCTTAAATGGGTCCATAAAGGCTAAAATAGATTCACAGCTGTTCCAAAAATTTCATGAAACCTTTGAATGAGCCCTTCTTTGAAAATAGGGTCTTCACACAGACTTGATTGGGCCCTCTAGCTAACATGACTACACCACAGTCCTTATGGACAGAGGGATATTTGGACATAAAGACACAGACAGGCTAGAGGAGCTGGCCATGTGATGATGGGAAGGAGATATCTGCAAGCCAGATAATGCCAATGATTTCCAGAAACAAGGAGAAACAATGGTAGATTCTACCTAAAGAATTCAGAAGAAATATAGCCTTGCTGAGGTAATAATTTAACACTTTTGGGTATAAGAACTGTGAAAGCAGGAACTTACAATGTTTAAAACCAATCAGATTGTGGTCTGCATTTACTAATAAACTAATGTTATTTCAGAAAATTTGATAAACGTTGAGTATAGGTGATACATATAGTGGTATTCATTAGAGATACAATTTTATAGTACCAAAGAGAGTGAGAAAGATGGATACATCAACAGAAATTAAAAAGTTACATAGAACTGACTCTATTGGTTACAAATTCACTACTGTGTGTGTGTGTGTGTGTGTGTGTGTGTGTGTGTGTGTGTACTGGTATTGAGCCTCATGTTTTTATTCCACTTTTTTTGCTTGTGGCTGGTGTGATGACACCTGAGCTGTGCTTCCACTTCTGACTTTTTGCTGATTAAGTGAGCCAGGCACATCAGCAATATTCTTTCTTTTATTTTCCATGAATCTGTTGGTTGAGCCCAAGAGCTTTGGAACACTGTTATCTACCTTACAACGTAAGAGACTTACAGAAAACTAATGCAGATTTGACATTCCTAAGTGGGAGAATAAAACCAGAGTCAATCTCTACCAATCATTCTGTTATGGAAGATCATAAACTGTATTGCATCAGCCACATTTTACCATTCTATTATGGCTCCAATAGTCTAATGAATATATTGGACCATGTTTCATGTCTTTTGAAATGTAAATAAGGAGCCAGAAACAAATCAGTGGAAATGGTGAGAGAAAGTAAGTACATGGCAAGACTTGTGTTAAGAAAGTCAGAGCACACAACATACAATCTTATACTAGTTATCATAATGAGATGAATATTACTCTGATTGAAATTAAAAAACAATGAAATATGTTAAACACAGAAATAATATTATCGCATTTACACTTTAAAAAGAATTCTAGCTTCCCTGTGGAGAACAACATCAGAAAACCAAAAGAAAAATGAGCAGTTAGGAAGGTATTACATGTTCCCATTGAAAATATAGTCATGGAGAAGAGAGAAAATTATTAAGTATATATTTTAGAGACAAACTTGAGAGAAATCATGATAATAGAATATTTTCCCTTTCAGTTTTGCTGCTGTTTCATGGGTTATTACGTTCAGAATATCAAATGGTCAGAATGATCATTTGAGAGGTCTATCATATGTTGAATTTCAACATAAATGTGTTCCTTTTATGCTTTCTTTTTGAAATATTTCAACAAGTTTAAGGTTATGGAGAGTGGCAAAAACATTATGATGATACATTTTAGATTAATTTTAAGGTTTTTATTACAGGACCATAATCATTTTTGCAAGAGCTTGTTTGTGATGCTTAGAAGAGCAGAGATAAATATTAAGCATTTACTAGGAATTATGCTTTCTGGCAGATAGAGAAAAGCTTGGAGCCTCTGGGATATTCTCATTTTTACTGGTCATACATTCTCTGACCTTGTTCAATACATTTAATGGCTCTGTATTAGAGTTTCTAAATCTTTGAACAGTAATAATGATCTTTTTTAAGTGGAGACATTTTTGTAAAGTACATAGAACTTGCCAAAAGGAAATCACTACACACACCACAATTTATTGTTGGTTTTATGGCCATTCAAACCCCAAAGGAATTGAAGTCACTGCTATTTGAAGGTTGTCCAGTTCAGTTTTTTGATAGATGACTGACCCAATATAACAGTCACAGAATCCCTGAACAATTACACTTTAACTCTGCCTTGGCTATCACAGAAGAAAAAGATGATTGTTGAATCAATCTGACTATAAAAATGACCTGTTTTTCCCCTTACAACAGCTGGAAACTGTGATCATATGACAGAACGGGAGAATGAAGTGTCAGAACTATTGTTCCAAATATTGTTGTAATTTTGAGATGATGGAATTAAAAAACTGCTCGTTTCTTAAGTAAATACTAAAATTATGTTCATTCAGTGAAGAATTTACTGGAGGGGTTGGAGATGTAGCTCAGTGGAAGTGCCCTTGCTTGGCAACTAAATGCAAGGCCCTGAGTTCAGTCCTCAGAGTCTTGAAAAAAAAAGAATTTACTGGAAATACCTTCATCACAAAGTCATGAGTGTAGTGAGAATGCTAAATATACCTACTGGCATGAATTAGAAAAAACTATTTGCACTTGGTGACATGAAGACAGGTGCATAAAGGATGTAATATTTCAGTTTTGTCTTAAAAAGTAAAGAGAACTTCAATAATAGAGACAAGGAGGGAAGAAAGGTTACTCAGGAGAGAACAAAGCAAATCCATACATTCAAACTGAGTAGAGTGGATGTCTTTGAGAAGAGCCTATAGTATCTAAAGAAATGAAATTCTTTAGAGTTACATTGATCATGAAGCAATAGCTTCTTTTAAATAAATAAGGTATTTAACATATAATGTGTTAAAAACAAATTATCTTTCCACTGAAGTTGCAATTTGTTGCTCAAATTTAGTACATTGTGGAATAGGTGAGGGTTGCAATGAACAAAATAATAAAAAAATTTCTTCTAAATAATAACACTAGGAATGGGTATTGTAAATTAGAAGTATATTCTTTTTTACATCAAGAAAACTTGGAAGATATTTTAGAAATCTTTTTACAGTTATTTTTGTTTTAGACTCTCTAAAACAATAGTTTTGCTGGCTAAGGAATACCTAAACCCTTTCTGCTTCAAATATTCTAATATTCTACTAATTTCATATTCAACCCACATGCATGATTATATCCTGCCAAAAGTCTCTAATTAAAATGCTCAACATTATTCCACTTCCATTATCCATGGATTCCATATGCCATTCTGATTTTCCCCTCTGTCAGGACCTATGAGAAGCTCTGACAGTGAGAAGGGAAAGTATACAGCAACCACAGTTTGCAACCTGCACAAGCATGGTTTGGCGAGCATTGGACAATCACTTGTCAAGCATTACTTTCAGTGTGCAATGAGGCGCAGCTGAGCCACTTTGTAATATGATAACAGATGATTCTCTGGCAAATAAACCCAGAAAATCAAATAAGCCAAGCCTGGCAGTACAATATAAGTGACTCAGGTAGAAAAGACAGCACAACAGGCCATATTATTGATTTTAATTAGCAGGTAGAGTGTACTGGAAAGAAACCAAAAAGGAACTTCCTTTCAAACTTCATAAAAATAATAATGCTTTATAAAGCAAAGATTTTTGTACAGTGGCTGCTGCGGGTAAATCTAGTTTTCTGAGGCATATTTCTATGCAAAAATTAAGTTTTCTTCTCTTCTCTCCTCCCTGCCCCCTCCCTCTCTCCCCTTTCCCTTTTTCTCTCCCCCTTTTTTACTTCTCATCTTAAATACATAGGTCATCTAAAGATAACATCAGAAATAATAAGCCTAGGCATAGGAGACTTAGAAGAGGTGATTCTAGGTTGGGAGGGTCCAATTCTGAACTATATACAAATTCACATTAAACTCTGATATTTAAGAATGTGATGGTATGTAAACATAGAATTAAGGAGGAAGTCAAATTTAAACAAGGTCTTTAAGGTAGACCCTAAACTAATATAGTTTATAATAGACTTACAAGAAAAATAAACCTGGAAACAGGCTTATAAACCTGGAGAGAAAAGCAATAAGCAGAAGCACAGAAAAGACAGCCATTGACAAACAAAAGTTTGAAAAGACCTGGAATAGATTTTTCCCATTGCTCTCATTATCCATACCTTAATGGTGGACTTTTGGCCTCAAGGATTAAAAATAAATAAATTTATGTAAGTTTTCCAGCCTTAGCAAATGAATGTTGGTTTCTGCCCTGGAATATCCATTGTAAGTAAAAAATGTCAAAAGTAAAATAATGCATTTAACATTGAACATCACAAAGTACTGAATGAACATCATATTTTAGCAACTCAACACTAGTAGAGCACTAACTAGTGATGTATACAACAGTGTGACTGTGTGGGAGGTCAACCCAAAATCATGAGAAAGTGACTACAGCATGCTACTAGTCAAGAGTAGGTCTAATTTTAAAATCCAAAGTATGACTCTCAATATATGTTGCTTCATACCATCAAAAGTTAAAAGAACTGTATATTGAATAATCCTATGTCTAACTCTGTTGGGTTTCTACATTGCATCTTTAACTGTTGTCAAGGAGGCTCTCCAGACTCTTCTAAATGAGATACTATATACTTGGGTGTCTCTAGTTGGCCCATGTTTCTGATATTTAAAAAACAACCAGCAAAAACACCTTCATTCTGGTGCCTATATTGAGCTATTGATGGAAAATCTTGAAGTTATGCATCGAATTTGCCTTTGCTATATTAGTTATAGCCTGATTATGATTTTAAATCCCTTTGGAAAGAAATCTCACAACTTAAATTAGCCAATAACTAACCAAAAGGAAGCAGACATTCAACTAGATAACAAACCTCTGGTGGAGGAATCAAACCAGGAGTGGTTATATGAGAGCACAAAAAATGACTGTGAATTCCTGACCACCTGACCACCTGACATCCCCACCACCCAGAAGTGAAAGTTTTGGCTTTCCCACTGAAGCTGGGAAGTGACATTGTCCAAGTCACAGCCTGATCTTAACAGGATTATTAGGTCCTACTTCCATCTTCATGGAAGACAAGTAAGAAGTCCAAATGTTCTGAAACTGACACACTTTTGCCCACCCTAACAATGACAGAATGTTGCATGAGGTCTGAGTCACCAGACATACAAGAAAAGCATTCCTTATTCCTACAACAAGAATTATGGTGACAGGTATATGGTCCTGCTTTAGTCAATTTAGGCTGCTAAGACAAAATGATATATCCTGGTGTGTTTAAACAACAAAGTTTAACATGACAAAGAGATTCTACTCCCAAGATCTAATTCTTTCCCACAGGCCTCATTTCCCACTGGAGATAAGATTTTGACATATGAATTGGAAGGACACATGCATTTAGTTCATATCAAGTCACAAGTAAGCAGTCACAGCCAATACACTGCTGTTGTAGACATGCCAACTGAATACAATCACCAACTCACTGAGCAGAGGTGAGCCCTCTCCATGTTTCTGTATGGCAAATTTAAGACTAAAAAAAAATTATCTCTTTGTGCCATTGAATACTTAAGCTTAGGAATACTTTGTATGCAAAAAGTAACTGAAACTATCTTAAGATATTGAGGCTTTATAAAGTTATACTTGGAAGTCCATTTACTAGACTATGGTTTAACATGAAGAATATAAGCAATGTTTTAGACCTGGAGGTGTGGGTAAAATGGTAGTACCTCTTCTGTGAGAGAAAAAGGCAAATGAGATCAAGTCTCAGTATCAACACAAAAAGAGAGAAAAAAATAAGCAGTTTTGGACCAGAACAGAAAGTATTGATTAAGTTAGATTAATGTCGACAAATTATAAACTTTCAAATACATGTGACTTTTAATATGACCCAGTTTCCCTCTCCAGTCTTGTGGTGTTCAATGCGACTTTCAGAGAGTAGTTTCTTCCTTTAGCCCTACAGTTCCATTGCTACTTTAGAAACCTCTGTAACAGAAGTTCAGTAATGAAGGCTTTGGGCCCTGGAGGGAAGCTGGAAGTCTCTAGCTCACTTTCTTATTTTATACAATAGAAATGAAGGCTCAGAGAATTTAAGTGGCCCAATGTCACAAGACAAATGTTTGACTTGGGAAATCAAGCACGGTACCCACACTCTGCAAAACATGCTTTAGAAATACTATTTTGATTTTACATATAAGATTGTATGTGTTTATGATGTAAAACATGAGGTTGTAGAGTGTATATACACAGTGAAGTATTAAGTCTAGCTCAATGATAAATGTATTACCTCTTCTTAGCATCATTACTGGAGCCCACCCTTCTTTACATTCACTGTCTTAACCTTTGTCAAGAATAAAGTATAACTATAGCCATCAACACACAATGTAGTCACACAAAGTATTACAAAATACAGTAGCATTTTAATGGACTTTCTGTGTTATTAAAGACAATTATTTTGATAACTATGTATTTTAGAAGCTTGAAAAAGTCAGCAGTAGAATAGAACTTCATCATCATATGTAGCACTATACTCACTACAAACATATATACACATTTCACTATATTCTTATTGCTTACATTTATATTATTATATTTGAAAGATAATCATTAATATTGAATAATGTAGAAAATAAAGCTATTTGTGCTATCTCAGTGTTATGAGATTGGATTAAAAATCATAGAGTATTTCTGGAAAGAATTTCATTTTATTGAGATCAGTAAACTATTAATATTAAAAAAAACAGTTATAGCATGCATTATTTGTTAGAGAAGAACTGCTTCATCAGTTTAAGCCAAATCTCCCGAGGCAGCTAACCATGTGTAACCATGTGTTCTACTGTGTGTGCTGGCTGATGCTGTGCCCATATGTACAATACTGTGATATGAGCCAGTGGGGACCTCTATGCAGACAGACTAGAATTATTTCCACATTACAATGAGCAGAAAGGAAGAAAGCCTTATTAAACAGATTAAGTTCATTATTATATAAATCCCTTCTTGGAAAACAAAGCTAATCTTATGTCCTCAAATATTAAACATAACATTGATATTACAATAAAGAGAGCTAATATCTTCCTCTTTATCTTGGATTCACTTTGTCATATTAATGAGGTGAGCATGTAATAGTTGTGGGTAGTGTCTGGCTATAAGAGGAGCTGCCAGCTAGATCTGGAGACAAACTCCCCTATCTAGTTAGCTCTACCATCTTTCTCACAAAATCCTTTCAGATTGATCTTCATTCAAAGGCCTTTAGTGCAAGCTAATCTGGGGTTTCATGTTGCAAAGGGTCTTGCATGACAAAAATAATGTTTGTATTCTGGAGTAATTATATTTGACTGAAAACACATTTGCAACTGGCTCTGTACTCAGAGTGGAAATCCCTAGGGCCAGAGCCAACACCTCGGTGAGGCCACTCAGTGCACATGGTTGGATCATGGTTTGGGCTTAATGAACATCTGCCTTATTCCAATTAGATACATATTTTTCATTGACAGAATATTTTCTATTTGCAGTGAGGTTAATAAATTTAGGCTTTTGTTAAGTGTACCTTTTTTCAACCAGAATGTTTTGTCTGCATGTTTTATATCAAGAGTTATCCAATAAAATTTAGAACTAACTCAAACCTGGGTTAGTTTCCAAGAAAGTTTAAAACTGGAACCGTTTAATAAGAGTTATTGCCCCCTTTCTTACAGAGGAAAAAAAGTGTTTTTGATGGACATTTTATGTAAGTAGAGGATAGGAGTGGGTGATTAAAAACATTATGAGACTGAGAAAGTTAACAAAAGAAAAGAAACAAGGCAGAGAATTTACAAATAAGGGTGAAAAAAACAAAATTGTTCTTAGCAAACCTCCTGTTTCTATTGTCAGCTTCTTCATTTCTGCTAAACATTCTCTCTGTTTGATTTTTTTTCTACAAAGTATAATTGTTGAAAGAACATAATAAGAGGGCTGGACAGATCAAGCCAATGTTTTCTCTTATCTAAACTTATACTGTATGTCCTAACAGCTGATTTTACACAAATTAATCAAACAAATAATGGATACCTATTTATTTATTTATTTGTTTATTTACTTTCAAACATGGTATGGAAGGAATCTTGCTATGAATTACTTGTGGATAAAAAAATTAAAAAATATTGGTGCAGGAAAAATTTCAAATATTAATATTAATGTCTTTTTGTCCATAAAATGATGGCATACTAACAGCAAAGTGTCTCTATCAGGGAATTGATGCTTTCATAGGATAATTTTCAGTTTAATTGGATAATGCCCTTTGATCTTTCACATTTATATAGCAAGAAGTTGACTTCAGTAAAAACTTCAACTTTATCAACTGACAAAAGGGATGTTTTCCAGGTCACAAGCAAAGTATGTAATGATCTAACCATTCATAGACTAAGTTCTGCAGGGTCATCGTATGATTTTTATTCTATGGTTTACAAAGTTCCAGACACATGAGGACAAGAAGAATGAATAATAGAAATACATATATACCTATATATATATGTGTGTGTGTATACATATAAACACACACATACATTATATATATATATATATATATATATATATATATATATATTCAGTGATTCTGCACACACAAAAAAGAGTAAGAGTAGCTTAAAAAGTCAAGGAGCAGTTTTTCTCTGTTCAACCAATTAGTCTCAGAAAAATTTTTGTGTCATTTTCCCATCTTTCTTAACTACCTACTTATCTCATTCCTGTTGTTCTCAATGTATTAAAAAAAACTTATCCTTCAAGGACTATTTAAAACCTCTATTTAATTCTTTTAAAGGGGGAAATCAGTTCTGCCTTCTCTGAACTTTTACAACACATAGTTTATAACAATCAATTTACAATTTTGGAAAAAGTGCTTAATGTTTCAAATGGCATATTAAAAACCAATATCAAAAATAAAACAATTATTTTAGAATTGCCTCAAATCTAGAAGCAAAATATCAGGACAACTTCTTTTTGGAAAATGTATTGCAGCATATAAAAGAAAATACTGCTGCTCATATTTTTAAATAGAGTTAGCAAAAATGTAAAAATGACTAATTCAGCATAAAGCAATGTAGTAGTTGGTGGCAAGATGGAAAAGTGGAACTTTCTTCATTGGACTTCATAAATAAGAAGAGTCTGGTTAACAAAGGAGATACTATATTCAGCAAGGGAAAAGAGAAGCAAAGCAAGAACCACCAAAGACAGACAGGACAACAGAAAAGTTTGGTAAGACAGAAAGGAGACAGGAATTAGGAAGCAATTTTCAACTCCAGCCCCAGCTACCCTGTTGAGAAAGGCAGCCACAGTCTCCACCAGGTAAACCAGATGCCCCTGATATATGGTCAGCCCTTGCTATGGGACAAACCCAGATCTACCATCAACCTTACTTAACATCCAGTGTGGAGACTTGTCAGAACTGACTTTCCCACTTCACTACAGGGAAGGACATAAATCTGTCTACATCTTGTGGAGTCCTGGTTTCTTCATTTCCTACATGTGATGTTACCATGAATTGTCACTGAATTGCCTTTGGTCTCTCAGTCTCATGTGTAAAAGGAGTATGGAACATAAAGCTATTCTCATAAAGAACTTTAAGGAATTAGATTCAATGACATGTTGAAATGGATCAATTAAACTACACACTCAAAGTGATTGTTTTCTCCTTAAATATGTTTTCCCAAATTATATTCTGACTATGAAATTCAGTATTTAAGTCATAGTTCCAGTACTTAAGTCATATTTTTCAGGATTTAAGTCATATTTTCCCCAAAGTATTATTCCAACTATAAAATTCAGTATTCAAGCCATATTCCACATGATTCTAAAGATCTGATATTTACTCTACATTCAATAAATAAATCCAGATGCCTATATCCTAGCTCTTTAGGAGGCTGAGATGGGAGGATTGAAGTTTGAGGCAGTCCAAATTAGCTCAATAGCTAATATGACTATATAAGATAATGCCAAGAGAAATGAACTCCAAGACATGGACATAAGAGGTTTCCTTTGCTGTTGTTGTTCTCAATGTGGTATGAAGTTTCTTCTTTCTTTTGTGTTTTCCCCCCTATGGTTTATTCCCCTGTTATCACTGCATTTGATTTTGGTACTCTGGGTATTGTATATACATTTATCTGAACTAGGGAAGGGAAGCAGAATAACAAATGGTGAGACAAAGGACAAAAGGGGTACATACAAGACAATATGATCAAAATGATCTGTATAACTTGGGGGGAATAGGGGAAGAAAAGAGGGAGAAAAATGAGGGAAGGGGTAACAAGTTAGACAAGAAATGTTATTACTACCTTACTTATGTAACTGTAATTCCTCTGTACATCACCTAGGCAATAAAATTTGTTTTAGAAAAAGTGAGGGACAAAAAAAGTACAAAGACCCTTGTTAATGAATAGCTAAGCAGAATGGTATGGAATTGTCATCCTATATACAGGAGAGAATAAGATCAGTAGGATCCTGGGTAGACAAGCTTGAGAAAAATAGTTCTTAAGGCTCCATCTCAATGGGAGAAGCAGGCATGGTGACACGCCCATCACAGCAACTGTGGAAAATATACAGTAGTAGTATTATGGCACAGGCCTAAATAGAAAATAAGACCATATTTCAAAAATAACCAGTTCAAAACTACTGGAATTATGATCCTGTAGTAAAGCACCAACTCACCAAGAACAAACTCACATACTGTCAAGTAGAAAGAGAGAGAGAGAGAGAGAGAGAGAGAGAGAGAGGGAGGGAGAGAGAGATGTGAGAGAAAAGGAAGACTAGAAATAGAAGAGAGAAGCAGTCAAAATATCAAAGATCAAACAAAAACAAACTAAATCTTTTTGTAAAAACTTGGTTCCAATCACTGATCATCAATTGAATAAATTGGCTAAAACTTAAGAGAGAAAATATACTTTTGTACAAATTTGAAGAGAAAATTTGTACAATCTGATCCAGAATAAAACCCATCAATCAGTTTGCATTTATACTCAGACTTCATCATGTATGTCATATAAGTAAAAAGTGACTACCTTATGAAAGAAATTGGCTCTGAATCGTGGACTTACATTGACCTTAGATTCTCCAGAGTCTGACAAGAGGAATGCTAGGGATGGGGATAGGAGGGGTGAATGTATGTGTGGGTAAAGACTGTAGACAGGAAGAGTGTCTTGTCAGCAGTGAGGGCCAAATTTCATCAGCAGACAGAACTTGCAGGCCCACTGAACTGTGTGGGATGGAAAACATTGAGTACAGACAAAGTGAGCAATGCATTCCATGTTTTTTCTCCTCTGAATGCTTTCTCAAAAAAAAGGTCTCTGCTTTTTAAAGTTTATGTTAAAGATTTCTGATGAAAATATTGAAGTTTCATAAATACATGCATGTGATTCCAGTAGAAGGAACTCTAAAGCTACGAATGCTGAGTAATCATGGATGCTGTTAACCTTCTTAAAGGTTGGGACCATGAGGCAATGTTTTTTATATGAGAAGCTCAGAAGCATCAGACTTCATGAACATGACTTATTAAAGAAATTTCAGACATGGGTAGCAAATAATATATTTGTATAAAGGTAAGCTTGAAAAATAAATAAATGTTCAACCAAATACGATTTGCAGTTATATGCCAGGCTATCAATACACAAGAGTTAGCTATCAACATTTAACTAGCTACAGAAAAAAAATAAAAATAATAAAAAAGCAAATATCTAAACATACCACCATGTGATTCTTTGATACAATCTTTATAACATTATTTCCTTCTTGTACAGTACAAAAAGAATGTTCTTGATATGCAAAATAAGGAGAATCTCCTTAGATTTTCAAAGGGAAAATAAATCACAAAAAAGAGGAGCTTGGAAATGTTGGGACTGGACTTCTCAACAGTAACACTAGCGACAATAGAAAAGTTTTAAGAAGACATTTCTTTAAGTGTGATTATGGTAAATCCACTGAGGGAATGTGGAGAAAGGAAGTTTTCTAGACCCCATGAAGAGATTTCAGGATAACTTCTCCAAATTCACAAGAAACAAATGCATTTAGAGAGTTCTAGACAAGCTGCTACTGGAGCCATGGATCTGTAATATAGCATATATGTTCATATTGATACATTTCTGAGTGCTGAGTAAGCGCTAATGACTATTTCCTGGATACGGTTTAACAGATATGATCTTCTGTGGGCTTTGCTCCTAGGAACGCCATAATTATCCTAAGAATTAAGATTTTTTGTTGTTGTTAGTGTTTTTCCAGTCATAGTGCTTGAACTCTAGGTTTGAACTCTTCCTATGCTTCTTTTGCTCAAAGCTAGGGCTTTACGACTGAGCCACAGAACTACTTCTGGTTTTTTCTTTTATTAAAGATAGGAATCTTAGAGATTTCCTGACTGGGCTTGCTTCAAACCACCATCCTCAAATATCAGCCTCTTGAGTAGTTAGGATTATAGGTGTGAGCCCCTGGCCCTGGCTGAGTTAAAAGAGTTCTTCATGATTTTGGCAGGGTGAATATGAATTAATTAAAATGTATCATAGTTGTCTCTAAAACAAAGGCCTATTCCCCAGATGGCATGCAGAACAGAAATGAGAGAAGAAGGTAGAAGTTTATATTAGAGTAATGTGACAAATCTTACCTCTGTCAGCAAGAAGATAACATTAATCTCAACACTGATGAACTATGCTAATAGTTTGTAACAATAGGTATGATATATGATATGAGTTGCACTCACTCTTTTATGGTATTCTTCTTAAATCTCCTAATTGCAGTCTAATCATGAAAAAAATGTCAACTCAATAGAGAGATATTCTACAAAATACCCAAGCAATACTCCTCACATACTCAAGAGTCACGAAAAACAAGGAAAGCCTGAAATTCTCTCTTATTCAAGAGGAACCTAAATACAATGTGGCATCCTGAATGTAATCTTGAAACAGGGAAGGGACTATAAATAAAACCAGAAAACCAGAAGTGTAGACTCCAGCAAATAATGTATCAATTACTGCTCTCTATATCACACTGATCTAATGGCCTTCAGATTTCCAAGGGTTCTTTCTGTTCTGTCACAGTGAGAGACAGTTGTTCCATTATTCAGTTAAGAATATATCATCCAGATCTATGCAGACCATTTCCATTTTGATGGAAAAAACTCACAGGTAGAGTATGTGTTATGTAAGATGAAAAATTCTGTTTATTTCTTCAAGTGCCCCATCCAGCAACTAGTGCACAGGCAAAACTCTACAAAAGCCTATTCCACAAGGTTATGAAGCAATTATAGTTTTATCATTCATGCAATCATAGTGAAATAGTTCTTGAAGAAGTTTTGAAAAAGTAATTTATAAAATTAACATCAGGAATTCTTTGGATTGTATGCAAAGGCATTTCTGTTGATGTTTTCTTTGAGGCAATTCCTTATTTTGATGTTGAGATCACTTTATAAATAGACCTTTAAAAGTTGAAGGGATGTTAGAAACTTCTTTACCTTAAACTGGCCTCCATTTCACACTTCCCTTGGGATCCAGTAAATGTTTCCTTAGTGCTACAAAGGGAATAATTCCTTACCTGAATTTCCCCTCACAGTAGACATGAAAGAGAAAAGGTCTTTGCAAGTTCACTGGTTAGTGAATGTTGATGGGACTCCCCAGTGTACCAGTGAATAAAAGACATGTAAAGCATCATCAGGTGCTGGACTAGCTTTAAGCCATCCAACAGAAACTCAATGCAAGCCACATATCTAATTTAATATTTTGTATTACACATATTAAGAAGTGCCAAAAAGGAAAATGATCTTGAAAATAAGATATTTAATTCAAAATACTCAAGAAATTATTTAAACAGGTAGTTAATATGAAAATATTGACAAGCTATTGTACATTTTTTCCCCTCAAGTGTCATTTAAAATTCACTCTTTTACCTTAAACTGTGCATCTCAGCCTCTTCAGTAAATGGTGCTGGCAAAATTGGTTAACTACTTGTAGAAAACTAAAGCTAGATCCTTATATATCACCCTACACCAGAATGAACTCCAAATGGATCAAAAACCTCCAAGTCAAAGCAGACACTCTGAAAACATTACAGGATGGAATAGGAGAAACCCTAGGTCTCCTTGGCGCAGGCCGAAATTTTCTTAATAGAGACCCAGAAACATAACAAATCAAAGAAAGGTTGGACAAATGGGATTGCATGAAATTGCAGAGCTTCTGCATGACAAAGGACATAGCTAGCAAGATCAATAGAAAGCCCACTGATTGGGAGAAGATCTTCACTATCCATACAACAGACAAGGGTCTCATATCTAAAAATCAAAAAATTAAATCCCCCAACAACAAATCTTCAAAGAAACAACTGCCAGATAAATAAGTAGGCTAAAGACTTAAAGAGAAACTTCTCTGAAGAGGAAAGAAGGATGGCCAATAGACACATGAAGAAATGCTCAACCTCCCTAGCCATAAAAGAAATGTGAAACAAAACAACATTGAGATATCACCTCACACCAGTTAGAATGGCTAAAATCAAGAACTCTAATAACAACAGATGCTGGAGGGGATGTGGACAGAAGGGAACCTTACTGCATTGTTGGTGGGAGTGTGAACTTGTTCAACTACTTTGGAAAGCAGTATGGAGAAGACTCCACGTAGAGTTCCCCTATGACCCAGCAATCCCATTTTTGGGAATTTACCCAAATTATCACAAACAAGACCACACTAAAGCTCCCAGCACGACTATGTTTATTGCAGCATTATTTACCATAGCTAAGATCTGGAACCAACCCAGATGCCCCTCAGTAGATGAATGGATCAAGAAAATGTGGTATATATACACAATGGAATTCTATGCCTCCATCAGAAAGAATGACATTGCCCCATTTGTTAGGAAATGGAAAGACTTGGAAAAAACTTATATTAAGTGAATTAAGCCAGGCCCAAAGAAACATAGGTCCCATGGTTTCCCTTATTTGCAATATCTAGTACATGTCTGAGTCAAGCAGAAAAGGTCAGATAAGGTTATGTTAGGGAAATGAACCCTAAGATACGTATTCAAATGTTTTTTTCTTTCATGTGATTGTTTCTAACACATTTATAAGATTATTTCTTTGTTGCTTTGTATGTCCGTCCCCCACAGTATAACCCCTGCTTTCACTGTATTTGATGTCGATATAATTTGTGGAGGGGAAGGGGAAAAACAAGTCGTTTAAACAGGGATACAGGTGGACCCATTGTAACAATGGGGAGGATTGGGTGGGGGAGTGGGGGGAGGCTGGGAAGGGATGGGAAGGGGAAACAAAGGAGGAGGCTACAATGCTTGATAAGAAATGTACTCATTATCTTTCCCATGTAATTGTTACCCCTCTGTACAGTATTTTCACAATAAAAAATTATAATAAAAAAGGAAGGAAAAGAAGGAAAAAAATAAAATAAATTTACTGAAAAAAAAAACAAACTGCATCTCTACACAAACCAATCACATTTCAAGTGCTCATCTACTAAAATGCTGTATTGGAGAATGTAGATCGAACTTGCCCTAAATTTTCTTGTTGGCTTGCTGAATTTGTGTAAGTCACTGAAAGTTATATTTCATTTCCAAATATTATCTGTACTATTAAAGAAATAAAATAAAATGTTCTGTGAATTGAGCTGGAGGGAAAGTTGGTAGAAGAATGACAGCTTAGTAAGCAAAGGGCCCTGGATACAATCCCTAACATCAGACAAATCTGAATGAATTTTTCACTTTACAATATAATTTATTTTTAACTAATACCAAATTTGAAAATTTTAGGCAAAAGAGTAACTGTCAAAAATTACTTAAAAGGTATATTTACAGAAAAAATATTTTTCAGATTATGACATTACATTATTTTGTTAAAATACAAACCTCATGCTGGGCACCAGTGGTTCACACCTGTAAACCTAGCTACTTGAGAGGCTGAGATCTGAAGATGGCGGTTCAAAGCCAGCCGGGGTAGGAAAGTCCGTGAGACTCTTACCTTCAAAAAACCATTCAGAAAACCAGAAGTGATGCTGTGGCTCAAGTGGTAGAGCACTAACCTTGAGCTGAAGAGCTGAGGGACTGCACCCAGGCCCAGAGTTCAAGCCCCGTAACCAATCAAAAATAAATAAATAAATAAATAAAAACAACACAAGTTATTTTTTTTATTTTTTGTCAAGGTGATACACATAGGGGTTACTGTTACATAAGCAAGGTAATAAGTATATTTTTTATTGTTACTATAAAGGTGATATACAGAAAGGTTACCATTTCATTCGTCAGGTAATGAATATATTTCTTTTGTTGCTTGTCTCTGTGTGGGAGTGGAGGCTTGAACTCAGGGTCTAGGTGTCATTCCTGAGCTCTTTTGCTCAAAGCCATCACTCTACCACTTTGAGCCACAGCTCTACATCTATGAGTGCATTTTTTTCTGGACAATGTCACCCCTTCCTTCACTCTCTTCTTTCCATCCAATCCCCACCCACAAACTTGTGTAATTAATTTTCAACATAATGTGTACTGAGTACTACAGCTACATTTGAAGATGAATTTTAATATTCTAAGCAATCCAGTGAAAATATGTGGATCATTTGGTATAGTTAAATAATAAACTTCACTGTTAATGAAAACAAAATAAAAATAAAGAAACTTTAAAATGTATTCATGCTCCTAAATGTTTTTTCACATTTTGACATACATTCATATTAGTAATGTATGTTCATTAGGAGTTATCTATTATGTATACTATTAACAGCAAAGCAACCAGCTGGCACATGATAAAAGTAGCTTGCATGCCCTAATGCTCCATTGTAATAAGAGATCTGCTTGTCCAGTCTTCCCATCATAACTAAATGAGATGTAATCCAATTATTTTATCTTCAGTGTCCTGAGATGGATACCTTTGAAATGTATGTGTATGTGTGTAATTGAGCCTTACACTTTTTGTCTTACTTGCCTCCTAAAGAATTTGCTGAGGCTTTTATATTAAAAGTATTGGAGTTCTATAGCTGAACTTTTCACTTATAAAAGTCTTCTGTTACACTTATAAAGAAGAGTCTCCAGCTTTTGTCACTTTTGAGTTTCTTGATCCAACATGCAAACTTAAATGATTTCCTTTTCCATTTTATTAATGTAAAACAGAACATTTAATATCAAATTCTCAAGAAATATATTTTTGTAAAGCATAAGTAAAATAAAACAGGTAGTTTTTATGTCTTTAATAAAGTAGTTTTTTGAAAAGACAAAAATATGTATTCTTTGGAATTGTTTTGTAACAATCTCTAGAAGAAATTCTGAACTCAAAGAACAAAAATTAAATATTTGATTAATATTAAATATTTGATTAATATTAAATATTAAATATTTGATTAATATTGTAACTGATCTTAAATGTCAACAATAAGTATAAGAGTCATAACTCAATGAGATGTAATCCAATTATTTTATCTTCAGTGTCCTGAGATCGATACCTTTGAAATGTATGTGTGTGTATGTGTGTGGTGTGTGTGTGTGTTTGTGTTTAAGTGTATTTCAACTAGCATCTAAGGAAGTCCCTCTTTTTTGTGTGCATGTGAATTCTGGGGCCTGAACTGGAGGCCTGAGTGCTATCCCAGAGCTCTTTTGCTCAAGGCTAGTGGACTAACCACTGCTCCACTTCTGGTGTGTGTGTGTGTGTGTGTGTGTATGTGTGTGTGTGTATGTGTGTTAGTGTGGTTGTTAACTGGAGGTAAGAGTCTCATGGTCTTTCCTGCTGGACCTGGCTTCAAACCACAATCTTCAGGTATTGGCCTCCTCAATAGCTAGGATTGTAAACCACTGGTTCCTGGCTGGAAATAATTTAAAATTAATATTACTAGAGAATACAATCAATCTTTCTTAAGCTATGGGTAGAAAAGAAAATATTCTTTTGTACTACTGACAAAAGAATAATTATAAAAATTGAAAAAATACATATATGTTTTGATATATCACATTTCACTTAACAATATGGGTTATGGGTATATATTGTATTATTTCTAAATATCAGCTACAAAAATAAACTTTAAAATTTAGAAAAGGTAATTTGAATTACAATTATTTCTTCTGGATCCAAAAACCATGAACTTATTAATCAATGAATTTACAATGAAATGACTACTAAAGAAAACCTAAGATTTATAGTAAATGAAGCATATTTATTTAATATATTCTGAAGTTTTAAAGAAACATATGGAAAAACTGATGGAGTATTGATCACTTTTTAATAAAAGCAGAGTGCCTCTATATGTAGAATTTTAGTTAAAAAAGCTTTCTAAAGCAAAAAAGAAATGTGATGGGAATGTGAAGAAATCTGTCACTCAATGTAGAAGATGAGTATATTTAACTATTATAGAATCCAGGTGTTTGGCATATGGATATTTACTGTAAATCATCAAACCTGGAAAATAACTAGATAAAATATTGTATAACAAGTCAGCAAATTCAGCGTGGTGTGGTGGCACATAACTGTTATCTCACTATTTTGGAAGTTGAGAAAGAGGGATTGAGAGTTTCAAAGCAATGTAAATAATACAGCAAGACTTTTTCAAGGAAGATAGGGGAGAAAAATAAAGGAAAAAAAGACAGAAAAAAGTACTTAGTTTAGAAAACATACTTTCTTACAAAGCTTAAGCTTTTTCTTTGTCTCCTTTCTAAACAATTTGTAAAAGAAAGAGAAAAAGGAAAAAAAAGAACTTTGCGAAAGAGAAAAATGCTTCATTTAGAAAATACTTTGTTAAGCAAGAGACAAAGCAAGCATTTTGGAAAAACCAAGAAAGAACATGCATAGGAAAAGAAAGAAAAGTCTTCATGTCCATTGTTTAATGATTGTATTGTTTTTCCATGAGTTATATTGTGATCAATGTGTTAGCATGGCAATATTTTCACGTAGTTTTTTGTTTATTGGGAGTATGGGTTTTGGGTGGAATTTTTAGTGCTTTGCATAAAATATCTTACTTTATAATGATGGAATTGCTTTTTTTGTCTTGTGAGTTTTTATATGCATTTATTTTTTGCGTGACTAGTGCTATTATACCCATCTTGAGTGTCTTACTTGTATTGTATCACATTCCATACCCTCATTTAATTCTAAATAAATTATTCATTATTTTTCTGGGAAAAAAAAGAAAGTGCTTTTATATCAAGTAGATAGTTTTTCCAAAAGGCTTCCATTGTCTCTTTGAAACCAAAGCTGTAAACAAAATTCTTTTATTTACTAAGAAAAAAAACAAAAGGCTTGCAAAAGAAAGGAGGAGCTTTGTTGAGAACAACACATCCATTTTCAAAGGAAGGAAGGAAGGAAGGGAAGGAGGAAAGAAAGGAGGGAGGGAGGGAAGGAAGGAAAGAAAGAAAGGAGGAAGGGAGGGAGGGAGGGGAGGAAGGAAGAGAGGGAAGAAGGAAGGAAGGAAGGAAGGAAGGGAAGAAGGAAGGGAGAATAAAGAAGAAAGGGAGGAAGGTAGGAAAGAGGGAAAGCGGGAGTTAAACAAAAAAATTCCTTTGTAACACAAACCAAAAAAAAAAAAAGAAAAAGAAAGAAAGAAAGAAAACACTTTTGGGCCTTGATTTACAGGGGGAAGAGTGCTTTGGAAAGGGAAGAAAGAAAGCTCTTTGTTTAGCAAGTGCTTTGACTTCCATGGAAAGAAAATGTAGAGAAACTTACAAGGGAAAAAATAAAGCGCTTTTAGAATAAAAGCTAGCAAGCATTTTTTTTTCAGAAAACACTTTCATTTATAAAACAAAGAAAGAAACCCCTTTGTTTATAAAGTACTTTGACAACCAAGTGTTTTCTAAAAGCAAAGGAGAAAAGAGCAATTATTTAGAAACAAAGGTTTCTATGAAAGGAAAAAACGAAATAAAAACTATTGGTTTGAAAAGGCTTTCACTTACCAGGAAAGAAAATAAAGCCTTTTTGAGATGAAAGCAAGGAAAAGGAGGAGGAGGAGGAAGAGGAAGAAGAGGGGGAGGGTGACAATGACAAAGACTACATGACAACATCAGTGAGGAGGAGGGGGAGGATAGGGAGGAGAGAGGAGGAGGAGAAGGAAAGGAAAAGAAAGAGGAGGAGGAGGAGGAGAAAGAGGAGGAGGAGGAGGAGAAAAGGGAGGAGGAGGAGGAGGAGGAAGAAGAAGAAGAAGAAGAAGAAGAAAGAAGAAACAACAGGTGGAGGAGGAGGAGGAAAGGATGGCAAGAAAGGTGTTCTTAGCAATGAAAAAATTGAAATGCTTTGTGTGTAGTGAGGTTCGGAAATTGGTCAGCAATGAGCCCACACAGTCTCCAATATTTTTAGTGAGCAAGAAAGCATTGACGCACCAGGACCACTCTTGAGGTCGAGATCCCAGGGAACGGGCCTGAGCTCTGGTTTGCCTTGGCCTTTAACACTTTTGGCTGGGGTCGGGAGAGAGGGAGGATATAAGCATGCTCAGTAAGGCTGTTTATTGGCTCAGCCAATGACTACATCAATTTTTAAATTAAACCTTCCCGCCTAGGGATTACATCAGTTTCCGCCAGAGTCGGAAATTGCATCAGAATTGGCGGGAGCCTGGGGAATAGAACTAAGGAAGGAGGTAATTCAGCTTGGCTAGAATATACTTGCACCTTGTTTAGAAAATAGCAGAAGCAGAGTTATAGAAGCTAAAATAGCTGGTTAGGCACTAAACAAGTCTTGTCCAGGGGCTTAGGCAGAATGCTTCTGGTGGGGGTTAGAGTTCAGTTTTACAATTACAATAGCAAAGTTATAATTATATTGCAAATGAATCCATTATTAATAAGCAGGGACTTTTAATTTCTACAAAACTTAAATCAAATATTATATTTCATCCTTATTTTCCTCATCACAACATTTGAAAGAAAGAAAGGAAGGAAGGAAGGCAAGTTTGGCTTAGGAAAAAATAATGTTTTGAACTTGGAAAACTTAAAAAAAGAGAGAGAAGCTCTCTGCTTAGCAAACAAAGCGATTTGAAAACCCAGAAAGAAAGTGCTTTGTTGAGAACCAAAGTACTCTAGGAAAGAGGAAGAGTTAAGAAAGCACTTCCTTTGGAAAGCACTTTGCTTATGAGGAATAGGAGCTTCGTTTTGAAAGTGCATTCACTTATGGGGGGGAAAAGCAGTCTGCTTAAAAAGGAAACAAAGAAAGCACTTGGAAAACTAGAAAGCGCTTTGTTAATAAGGGGAGAGCTGTATAAAAGAAAAAAGCACTTCACTTAGTAAGTACTTTGATTAGGAAGAACAAGCCCTGTGTTTCTTTGTGTATGGCTAACTTCACTTATTATGATTTTTTTCCAAGTTTTTTCATTTCCTTTCAAATGGGACGATGTCATTCTTCTCATGGAAGCATAAAATTCCATTGTGTATGTATACCACATATTGTTGATCCATTTATCTCCTGAGGGGCATCTGGATTGCTTCCACATCTTAGCTATGGTAAATAATGCTGCCATGAACATATTTGTACTGGTAGCTTTAGTATAACCTTGTTTGTGATCATTTGGGTAAATACCCAGGAGTGCTATTGCTCAGTCATAGGGGGACTCTATGTTTAGCCTTTGGAGGACCCTTCATACAGTTTTCCAGAGTGGTTGAACCAGTTTGCATTCCCACAACCAGTGTAGTAGCATTCCCTTTTGGTGACATTCTCATGAGCATCTGTAATTATTTGTTTTCCTGATAATGGCAATTCTAACTGTGGTAAGACGGAATCTCGAAGTTATTTTTACTTGCATTTCTTTTATGGCTAGAGATGTTGAACATTTCTTCATGTATCTATTGGATATTCTTATTTCCTCTTCAGAGAAGTCTCTCTTTAACTCTTTAGCTCACTTATTAATGGGGTGGTTGTGTCTATGAGGATTTGTTATTGGGGGGTTTAATTTTTTGAGCTCTAGGTGTATTTTAGATATAAGACCCTTGTCTGTTGTATAGCTAGTAAAGATCTTCTCTCAATCTGTAGACTTTCTGTTTATCTTGCTAGCTATGTCATTTGCCATGCAGAAGCTTTGTAGTTTGATGCAATACCATTTCTTTCATTTGTCGTGTTTCTGCATCATTATTTAGGAAGTTTCCACCTGTGTCAAGGAGCCCTAGTGTATCCGCTATTCCCCTCCTGTAATATTTTCAGAGTATCTGTCCTTAAACTTGAGGTGTTTGATCCACGGAGTTGATTCTGATGCAGGGTGATATATAAAGATCTAACTTCAGTTTTCTGTGCATGCATAGCCAATTGTGCCAGCACTATTTTTTAAAGGCTATCTTTCTTCCATCTAATGATTTTGGTTCCCTTATCAAATATTAGGTGGCCATAGGTTCTATGGGATAATTTCTTGGTTTTTCAGTTCTATTCCATTGGTCCTAAGGCCTGTTCTAGTATATGTTTAGGATAGTCCTAGAAGAGGATCACAATAGACCAATAACCATGTGTGTATATCCATATAAAATGATGGTAATCAAAATGAACTCTTAAGATATAGAAACAAGAAGGATTGTTTTTATTTTTGTTTTAATGTACTGTATGAAGTTATTTTTTTCTTTTGTTTTCCTCCTTTGGTTTATCTCCTGTTGTCATTGTTTTTTATTTTGGTACCCTGTGTCTTGTATATATGCTTATCTGATTTGGGGAAGTGAAGGGGAATCACAAAATGGTAAGACAAAGGACAAAGGATGAATCAATGAAACAACAATACTCACAAGACACTCTGTTGGAAATGAACTTTACAACTGGGGTGGGGGAGGGAACTTGGAGGGATAGAGAAAGTGGGAGAAAATGAGGGAGGGATAACACTGTTCAACAAGAAATGTAATCATTATCTAACTTATGTAACTTCAACCCCTCTGTACATCACCTTTACAATAAAATAAAATAGAACTTTAAAAAGGAAGGAAGGAAAGCCCTTCATTTAGAAAGTTCTGTGTTTAATAGGAAAATGTATTCATTTAGGAAGAACAAGGGCTTCCTCTGGAAAGCATTTTGCTTAGGAGGAAACATCACCTCCTTTAAAAGTGCTTTGACTTACTAGGAAAGAAAACCTATGCAAAATGAAGCACGCTGCTTAGAAAATGGGGGAAAGAGGAGAAAAAAATGTTCTAAATAGGAGGAGGAAGCACTTTGGAAAGCACTTTTATTCACTAGGAAAGAAAAGGATGTATTCTGAACTATGAAAACCGCAGTGAAGCATTTGGCTAAGACAGACTGCTTGCTCTATGAAAGACAGGATAGAAGAGAAAGAAAGGGCTTTGCTTAGAAAGAAGTACTTTTTTTGGAAGTGGATTCTTTAGGAGGAAATTGCACTTTGTTTAGAAAGGAGGGAAAGGCACTCCCTTTCAGGAAGTGCGTTCTTTAGGAGGAAAACACCTTTTCTTTTGAAAGCAGGTTGGTTGGGAGAAAAAAGCTTTAGGAAAGTATATTTTTTTCCTTTAGGAAGTATATTCTTTAAGAGGAAAAAAATTGCGTCCTTCAGAAAGCTCTTTGCTTGGAAGTAAAAGCTCTTTGTTGTGAAAGGGCTTTGACTTACTAGAGAAAAAAATGTATTTTGAACTCTGAAAATTTAAAAGCAAAGAAGCGTTTCATGAAGAAAGTTCTTTGTATAGGAGGTAAAAATTATTCCTTTAGAAGGTGGCTCAGTGGCAGAGTGCTTGCCTTGCATGCATGAGGCCCAGGATTCAATTCCTCAGCATCATATAAGCAGAAAAAGCTGGAAGTGGTGTTGTGGCTCAAGTGGTAGATACTAGCCTTGAGCTGAAGAGTTGAGGGACAGCACCCAGGTCCAGAATTCAAGCTCACAACTGACAAAATAAATAAAAGAAAGCACTTTGACTTAGTAGGAAAGAAAATGAAGTAGTTTGAACTCTGAAAAACACGATGTCGTATGAAAGACAGGAAGAGAAAGAAAGCACTTCTTGCAAAGAGGGTTCTCTTTAGGGAGAAGAAGAGCTTCGTTTAGTGCTACATTTTGTAGCACTTTCTGGAAAAGAAAAAATCTTTTAGTAAGTTCTTTGTTTAGGAGGAAAAAGTGCTTCATTTAGAAAACACTTATAGAAAGCACTTTGATCTGCACTGATGGTTAAAGCATTTCTGGAGAAAAAAGCACATGAAGTTACTTTGACTTTGTAGGAAAGAAAAGGATGTATTTTGAACTATGAGTACCTGGGAAGAAAAGAAGAGGAAGAAAGAAAACAATGCTTCATTTACAAGGCTCTTTAAGGGGGAAAAAGTGCTTCATTTAGGAAGTAAGGCCCTTCATAGAGAATGCTATGTAAGAAGAAAACACATCTCATTTAGAAAGCACATTGTTTAGGGGACAAATCTCTTTCTTTTGCAAACACATTGGCTTCCCAATAAATGCATTTTGGACTTGGAAAACCTAAATAGAAAAGAAATACTTTGCTTAGAAGACAAGGAATGCAGTTTGAAAAGAAAGCTACCAGCACAACTATGTTTATTGCAGCATTATTTACCATAGCTAAGATATGGAACCAACCCAGATGCCCCTCAGTAGATGAATGGATCAAGAAAATGTGGTATAGATACACAATGGAATTCTATGCCTCCATCAGAAAGAATGACATTGCCCCATTTGTTAGGAAATGGAAAGACTTGGAAAAAATGATATTAAGTGTAGTAAGCCAGGCCCAAAGAAACAATAACTAGTAATGTCTGAGACAAGCAGAAAAGGTCAGATAAGTTGATATTAGGCGAAATGAACCCCAAGATAAGGACACAAGTGTTTCTTTTTCTTTCTTGGTATTGTTTCTAACATATTTATAAGGTGATTTTTTGTTGCTTTGTATGTCCTGCCCCCACAGTATAACCCTTGTTTTCACTGTATTTAATGTTGGTATAACTTGAGGAGGGGAGGGTAAAAAACAAAATATTTAAATAGGGATACAGGTGGACCCATTGCAGCAATGAAATGTACAAGATGCTATGTCGAAAATGAACTTTACAACTTTGGTGGGAGGGGGAGTATAGTTGTGGAGATGGGAGGGTATGGATGGTAGGGGAAAAACAAAGGAGGAGGCAACAATGTGTGATCAGAAATGTATTAGTTACTTTGCTCATGTAATTGTAACCCCTCTGTATGATATTTTCACAATAAAAATTTTATAAAAGTAAGTAAGAAAGAAAGAAAGAGAGAAAGAGAAACAGAGAAACAGAGAAAGAGAGAAAGAAAGAGAGAGAAAGAAAAAGAGAAAGAAAGAAAGAAAGAAAGAAAGAAGAAAAAAGGAAGGAAGGAAGGAAGGAAAGAAAGAGGAGGTCTTCCCAGGAAAGATGAGCCCCTTCTCTTTGTTATATCTCCATGTGAAACCACAAATAGACCCCTTCCTCTTTGTTTTCTCTCCGTCCGCTACAGCACATGACCATCTATAGAAGTCACACCTAGGCTCTGAGGTCACCTCCTCATACACTATGGATACACTCCCTCTTCCCTATATAATCTCTCTCCATCATTAGTTCTTTCTGTGTACATCTCCGTTTGGTGCAGGCTCTGCACATCCACATCTGGTACAGGCTGGTGGTTTGGGTCTCCTAATAAACCCTCTTCTACCTGAACCATGTGGAGGTCTCTTTCATCAATCCCTACATCTGGTGCTGAAACCCAGCATGGCATAGTGTCAGGAATCATTGGATCCCCACTGCTTCTTTCTCAAACTCCCTCTTTTGACTTTCACTCCTGTGCCTGCCAGGCTTGTGTGGCTAGCACAGGGTGGGAATAAGCATAAGCCTTGCAGCCAGCTCCTCTAGAAAGGTAACTTTCATTGGCTTGTAAATATAATAGGATCCCTCTCTCTTGCCCCCCATCCCTCCCTTTGAGAGCACCCACATTTTGTTAGTGTGCCTCTTCCTTTCTGCTTGTCTGTTTGCTCTTTGTTTGCTTGCCCAGATATTTGCCATCTTGGGCAGGTGGTGGGTTTTCATGTGACCTCCCCACCTTTCCAGCAAGCTTACTCTTTCTTCCATACATCTAGAAAATGTTCAAAGCTCAATTAGTATGCTAATGTGCCTTGTTAGCAAAGTTTTGTCTAAACATCTAGGTCTTGGTTGTCTGTTAAATTCTGTTTCTTGTTGGCTTGTTTTGCTTCTTGAGTTTTGTTTTGTATTTTGTTTAGTGTTGCTTGTTTTTCTAGCATTGACCATGTAATTCTATAGTGCTATGGGCAAGAATATCTATATTGTCACTGAAATTCCAGAAAACTTACAGCTGACTTTCATTTTTAAAACCTAAACACACCTTAACACTTTTGAGTATAAGTATATGTTTGTGAACATGTTCAAAACAACCTTATTTTAATACATAAAAACTGTCATTATGGTGTGAGAAAGTCTTTTCTACCAAACTAAAGTGCTACCGTCTTATGTTTGCTTTTTGGATTCAATTGTAACTACTTAACAGGCTCTTCAGGCCTAAATTAAAAAATAGGCAGTTTTAAAATCAAACCATGAAGATCTGGGTTTCACCAGATTTGGGTCCTTACATATGTATCTAAGCATTATTACCTTACACTAATTGCTTGTGTAATATTAAGCTTATCAAGTTTTATATAACTAAACCAAAGTTCACTAAAGTTTATGACAAGACCTTTCAAATGAACACCTCAACTCAAATGCTATTTTTCACTGCCTGTCTGTTTCTCAATTATGTAAGCTGCCCTGGATACAGAGCTGACAGTGGTTTCAATCTTAATTAGTATACTAAAGTGCTATATTCAGTTCAAAATTAACTGGATTTATCAGTTGCTGTTTCAAAACTCATCATGAACACTATTGAATTTTATTATTATAGATTTGATCCTCAGCAGCATTTACAGACTCTTCGAAGTTTGTCATAACTAACTCCCATTCTTAATAAATTCAAGATAATCCCTGCTTAAAAACTATTTCTATTGATCTCCTTATTGCTTCAATTGGGAATAAAGAGTCTCCTGGCAATAACTCTCATTTAATATGTCAATTACCCCCACCTTCCAATATGAGACTCAGCCAACTGGGACATGCCAACCCAGCAATAAGCAAAAACATCAAATGAGACATCATCTCAGCAAGAAGAGACCTACTATACTCACCAGGACAGAGCTAGTTCTGGTGATGAGGATCCACCCAGAGACAGGTGGGAGAAACTGCACAGATAAGAAGGGATGATGTGAGATCCTAAATGTAGTCATTTGTGCTTACCCTATCAAAGCTAACCAGACCAGATTAAAAGTAAAAGGTTCATAAGCATGGCTATCTAATGTTCTTACCTATCTTGCTTCTATCTGGATGGGAACTTGCATTCTTGCTTTTGTTACCTGATCTTTCTACTTAATGAGTCTCAGACTTAGGATGGTTTGCCTTGGCACCTTCCTGGGGCTGCCCTCCATATTCTATAGTCCAGACACGTATACTCCAGACAGCTATAGTCCAGGAAGTATTCAAGGCCTCCCATCCAATCCTTAACCACTCTAATCCATCCTCAGCTTTTGAGTGGTTTTTCTTAAACAGTCCACTATGCTCTCTCCCACCCAGTCACCAGATGTTCATCAGTCAGGGGTTAGGGATATGATCCACTAACTTCAGGACCACCTGGAATGTAGGAGACAGGAACTAGCTAAGTCATCTAATTTTTTTCCTTTTTTGCCCTGAATGAATGGCTGTCCTTTCTTCTGCTCTTTGTAGGCCTTCTAATAATGTTTATTTTTCTTTCTTTTTATTGTTGAACCCTGCCTCATATGTCATCTTTCAGATTTTATCCAAAGACCCATACCACCAAGGAACTGTTACTGCTGCCTTCTCCTGGAACAGATGACATCTCTACCTTTTACCCCTAATGTTGATGCCCCTTGTAAGCAGGAAGTAGCCAGATAATTAGGTCTGTCCAGGAACAATGGGCCCTTCCCTTTGTTCTCTCCCATGCAAAAGGCCCTCCCTAGAAGTCCCCACCCAGCACCTATAACCCAGGTAACTGGGGCAGTGGGTGGTTCTCCAGACTCTGAGGTCACTCCTCATCTGCTCTAGTCATACCTCCTCACTCTCCTCTGTATAATATCTCTCAACCATAAGTTCTTGCTCTGCACCCCTCCATCTGGTACAGGCCTGTGTTTTGATTCTCCTAATACTCTTTTCTGCATGGACCTATAAGTGGAGGTCTCCATTCATCAACACTTACATAAAGAAGGAAGTGAGGGAGGAGGGAGGGGGAGAAAAAGGGAAGAATGAGAGAGAGCAAGGAAAGAAGGAAGGAAGGAAAGAATGAAGGAAGGGAGGGAGGAAAGAAGGAAGGAAGGAAAGGGAAGAGAGAGAGAGAAGGAGCTGAGAAGGAACATGCTCTGTGAAAGACAGAAAGAAATAGAAAGAAAACATTTCATTTTTGAAAAGGCTTGATTAGAAGAAAAAGATACTTCATGTAGAAAGCACATTTACTTACTAGAAAAATATTCAATGTGTTTCGAACTGCAAGAACATAAGGAGAAAGGAAGCACTTTACTTGGATAGTAGGCAAACAAAGCGCTTCAGAAACATAGAAAGTGCTTTGTTGAGAAGGAGAGTGATGCTTGAAAGACAGGAAGAGAATAAAGTGCTTTGTTTAGAAAGCATTTCAGAAGTAAAAGGCATTATTAAGAAAGAGTTTTGATTTTTGAAGAATGGTGCTTTGTATGCTGAAAATCTAAGAAAGGAAGCACTCTACTTAGAAGAGAAAAAGAAAGTACTTTAAACAAAGCTAGAAAGTGCTTTGTTGAAAAGCAAAGTGCTCTATTAAAGACAAAAGGAAGAAAGAGGAAGGAAGCACTTAATTTAGAAAGCGCTTCATTTAGAAACAGAGAAAGTCCTTTGACTAATCTTTTTCTTCCTCCCTTTCTTCCTTATAGCACTTGGCTTCTCAACAGGGTACCTTCTTGCTTGCTTTTTAGAGTACTATCTTTCTTTGTTCCCAAGTTTTCAAAGAACAAAGCACTTTGGTTTCTTATTAAATCAAAGCACTTTCCAAATGAAGTACTTTCTTTCCTTTTTTTAAAAAAATGTTTTCATTTTAAAAATAGTGTACAGAGGAGTTACAATTACATGAGTAAGGTAATGAGTACACTTGCTATCAAACATTGTTACTTCCTCCTTTGTTTTTCCCCTACCATCCCTTCCCTCCTCAACTCCTCAACTCCCTCCCTCCCCCCACAAGCTGTAAAGTTCGTTTAAAATATAGTGTCTTGTATATCTCATTGTTACAATAGCTCAACCTGTATCCCTATTTAAGCATTCTGTTTTTTCTATCCCCCTCCCCAAATTAGAAAAATGTATACAAAAGATGCAGGGCACTAGAATCAACTACAATGAAAACAGGTGTTATACCATGGGGGATGATCATGCAAATATTGAGCAATGTTCCATGGATCCCTAGTTTTTCCAGAGCCTTCATCATAAAGGGATGTTGGATCTTGTCAAATGCTTTTTCTGCATCTATTGAGATAATCATATGGTTCTAATCCTTGCTGTTTTTGATGTGATGAATTATATTAATTGATTTGCATTTACTTTTTTATTAATCAGTACGTTTTTTTAGTGTGAAAATACAATTCAGAGGGGTTACAATTATATGAGCAAGGTAATTAGTAAATTTCTTAATAAGCATTGCTACCTCCTCCTTTATTTCCTCTTACCTTCCCGGCCCTCCCATCTCCACAACACTCTCTCCTCATCCCCCCCAAAAATTGTAAAGTTCATATTTATTTATTTTTTATTGTGAAAATACCATTCATAGGGGTTACAATTATATGAGCAAGGTAATTAGTAAATTTCTTAATAAGCATTGCTACCTCCTCCTTTATTTCCTCTTACCTTCCCAGGCCTCCCATCTCCACAACAACACTCTCTCCTCATCCCCCCCAAAAATTGTAAAGTTCATATTTATTTATTTTTTATTGTGAAAATACCATTCAGAAGGGTTACAATTACATGGGCACGGTAATGAGTGTTTTCCCTTCCTATCCTTTCCCATTGTCCACCCTCTCCACCCCCCTTCACCCGCCATCCCCTTCCCTCCCCACCCCCCCGCCAAAGTTGTAAAGTTCATTTTTCTACAATGGGTCCACTGGTATCCCTATTTAAATATTTTGGTTTTTTCCTTCCCCTCCCCAAATTATACCAACACCAACCCCTGAAAACAAGTCACACCGTGGGGGAGGGACAAACAAAGCAACAAAAAATCACTTTACAAATATGTTAGAAACAATACCAAGAAAGAAAAAAACACTTATGTCCTTATCTTGGGGTTCATTTCACCCAACATCAACTTATCTGACCTTTTCTGCTTGTCTCAGATATGTACTAGTTATTGCAAATAAGGGAAACCATGGGACCTATGTTTCTTTGGGCCTGGCTTACAACACTTAATATAATTTTTTCCATGTCTTTCCATTTCCTAACAAATGGGGCAATGTCATTCTTTCTGATGGAGGCATAGAATTCCATTGTGTATCTATACCACATTTTCTTGATCCATTCATCTACTGAGGGGCATCTGGGTTGGTTCCAGATCTTAGCTATGGTAAATAATGCTATAATAAACATAGTTGTGCTGGTAGCTTTAGTGTGGTCTTGTTTGTGATAATTTGGGTAATTCCCAAAAGTGGGATTGCTGGGTCATAGAGGAGCTCTATGTGGAGTCTTTTGAGGAATCTCCATACTATTTTCCAAAGAAGTTGAACAAGTTTACACTCCCACCAACAATGCAGTAGGGTTCCCTTCTGTCCAAATCCCCTCCAGCATCTGTTGTTATTAGAGTTCTTGATTATAGCCATTCTAACTGGGGTGAGGTGGTTTCTCAGTGTTGTTTTGATTTGCATTTCTTTTATGGCTAGAGAGGGTGAGCATTTCTTCATGTGTCTATTGGCCATCCTTCTTTGCTCTTCAGAGAAGTTTCTCTCTAAGTCTTTAGCCCACTTATTTATTGGGCAGTTGTTTCTTTCAGGATTTGTTATTGGAGGATTTAATTTTTTGAGTTCCAGGTATATTTTAGATATGAGACCCTTGTCTGTTGTATGGTTAGTGAAGATCTTCTCCCAATTCTTGGGCTTTCTATTGATCTTTCTAGCTACATTCTTTGCCATGCAGAAGCTGTGCAATTTCATGCAATCCCACTTGACCAAACTTTCTTTGATTTGTTGTGTTTCTGGGTCTTTATTAAGAAAATTTCTGCCTGTGTCTGTTAAGTCTAGTTGGTCTATGCAGTTGTTTAGATCTGAGGTTTCTCGGTTGAGTTTTTCCCGGGTTAATCTATCCAGTGGAGATAGTGGTGTGTTAACAATTAATGTGTTTGCCTCTATGTGAAATTTTAGGGAAATCGTGTTTCTTGGATAACTTTGGTGGCTCTGGTATTTGGTGAATTGATATTTAGAATTGTAATATCCTCCTGAAGGAGAGATTCCTTAATTAGTATGTAACAACCTTCTTTATCAAGTCTTGCTAATTTTAATTTGAAGTCTATTTTATCTGATATTAGAATTGCAACTCCCACCTGTTTATGGGAGCCATTTACTTGGTAGATTTTATTTTAACCTTTCACTTTCAGAACATTTTGGTGTTTATGGGCAAGGTGTGTCTCTTGAAAGCAGCAGATAGAAGGATCTTGCTTTTTAATCCAACTAGATAATTTATGTCACTTAATTGGATAGTTAAGTCCATTGATATTGAGGGTTAGGACTGAAAGGTGTTTGGTAGTTCTTGCTATGTTATCCACCTTCTTGGGGGCTGTGACAACTAGGTTCTTCCTATGATTATTGGATTCTCTGTTTGGGTGTGGTTTCTTGGCCTTTATTGTGCTCTTGTTGGTTTTCAATGTATAGGACGTCTTTAAGTATCTTTTGTAGGGCTGGTTTGGTAGAGATATACTGTATCAGTTTTTCTTTTCTATGGAAGGTTTTTATTTGGCTCTCTGTTATGAAGGAGAGTTTAGCTGGGTACAGCATTATTGGTTTATATTTGTTTGTTTTTAGGGCATGGCATACATCATTCTAGGCTCTTCTTTGCTTTAATTGTGTCTGCTGAGAAACCTAAGGTTATTCTAATTGGTTTCCCTTTATGGGTGATTGATGTTTTGTCCTTGACAGCTTTAAGGATCTTTTCCTTGGTCTGAGTTGATCCTGTGTGGATTATAATGTGACAGTGGGGTGTCCTGTGTTGGTCTGGTCTATTAGGGGTTCTAAAAGTTTCTTGTATCTGAATAGGCTTATCTTGTTGCATGTTTGGGAAGTTCTCTGCTAGGATCCTGTCAAATAACTTTTCTAGACCATTTACTTCTGTCTCAAGGTGCTCCTCCTACCCATTATCCATAGATTAGGCCTGCTGATGGTGTCTTCTTAATGTTGAATAGATCTATCATATTTCTTGGATTTTTCTTGTCTGTTGTTTCTCTATAATATCTAGGCTATATTCAGTACCAGATATTCGATCTTCTGTTTGGTCTAACCTACTGTCAAATCTTTCTACTTTGTTTTTTTGTGTGTGTGTTTTGTTTTGTTTTTAATTTCCTTTCCTTCTAATTGGTTGGCTTTGATGGCTTCAAATTCTTTGGTGGAGCTTTGTTTTAGATCTTGTATGGACTTTTTTACTTCCTTAATTTGGTTTTTATTGTTCATTCTCATCCCTTATTAGATTGTTTATGGTTTCATTGGACTCCTTTTCCTTCTGACGGGCTCTATTCAGCCTTCCCTTTGTGGCCTCCCTGGATTCCTTCAGCTCTCTGTTTGTGGATTCCATGAATGCCTTCAGTGATCTTTTTCTATTCTCATCCTGCTCATACAATTCCTGTATTAATCTTTTTTCCATTCTCAGCCTGTTCTTGAAATTCCTGTATTAATCTTTAATTAGCTTCCTCACACTCATAAAATACTATATTAATCTATGGTTAGCCTCCTGATGCTGGTGAAATTCCTGTATTAATCTTTCATTAGCCTCGTCTCACTCCTTATCATGATAAATCACACTGTCATTTGCAGGCTTTTAATCTTTTCATTCAGCATGTTCATCAGTAGTGTTTGTAGAGCATTTTAGGAACTCTCCTCTGGATTATATATTACCTGCTCTGTCACCTGATTTTCATGAGTGGAAGTTGAGATACCTGGACGTGCCATTTTTCTTGTGTTTCTCTGACTAGTTCTGCCCATTTAGTATGAAAGCAAAACCAATTTCAAGCTAGAACACTATTTTAAGGCAAGCATCAACCAGAATCCTGTAGTTGCACACAGATTGACACAGTCAAAATGAGTACAGATACAATCCAGTACAACAAATACAATCGAATTTAACATCAAACAATAGATTAATGGACTAAGAATGTCAAAGAGGGAGTCAGCAGACCACAAATTAATAGGTTTAGGGAAGATTGTGGGGAGAAAATAAGATTAGAGGAATGTGGAGAGGTAAAAGGAAAGAGTGAATTTAATCAAGCCCTAATTTCAGAGAGGAAACAGATAAAACAAAAGGAGGAGAGAGATAAAGAAGCAAGAAAAATGCAAAATTAAAAATTTAAATTTTAAAAATGAAACATTTAAAAATTATATAAGTAAAAGAAATAATACTGATAGAAGAAAACGAACACAAACAGGAGGTGAGAGATAAAAATGAAAAATAAAAAAAATTAAAAATGAAACACTTAAAAATTATATAAGTATAAAGAAATGATACTACTATTGAAGGAGTTAAGCCTAAGAGGTTGTTAATTAAGTAATCAATTTCTGAATTAAGTATGCACACAATGAAGGATAACGTCTTATAATCAACCATGGGTATATATCTGGAGATGGGCAGACAGCAATTAAGTCACAGATGCACACACACACACACACACACACACACGAAGTCCTAAAGGGAAATAAAACCTAAAAAATAAAACCTAAAATAAAAATTATGAAAAAAGAAATACAATACATAAAAATATTAAAACAAGTTAGGTAGAAAAAGGAGTTCTTTGATTTTTTTTTTTTGCAGGGGGAGGGGAATCTTGTATCTCCCCTGTGTCCATAATCAGTCTCTTGGTGAAGTCTCTGGTTTGCTTGTAGTATTTGTTTTTCTTGTACCTTGATTGGTTTCTTAAGTCAGTTTGTTTGAGCAGACAGAGAGAAGCTCTGCTTTATCCAGGACTTTATGATCCTCCTTCCAGGCAAGTTTAGGGGAAGGGAGATCTGCTTCCAGTATCACGAGTGGGAGATGACTGTTTCCTCTACCTTGGAGTTGCTATGATTAGGCTAGGTGTTGGGTATGTTTGAAGCCTATCAGCAGTCAGTAGCTTTTCCCTGATGGGCTAGCTCCTGAGACACCATTCTTAGGGCTTATGCTTATTATGTTTCAATTGTTTTTCTTTTACCCCTCCTGCTGCTGGGTCTGCTGTCTAGGCTTCAATAGGGAGGGCTGGCCTCTGGCTCTGTTTACCCAGTGAAGAACTCACTCCTCTGGGGGCGAATGTTCCTCTGCCTGGGAAGGGCAACTTTCCCCTGAGTGGAGCTGAGCAAGGCAGGTCAAGTTCCTGTGGCCTGTTGAATAGCTCCTATTGTTTTCTTGTAAGGCCTGAATTGAGAGCTAGCTGCTCTGGCTGGGTCTTTGTCAGTATCAAAGATGTTCTTCTCCAGTGGTGGGGGAGGGGCTATGTTCCCACTGCTCCTCTGTGAGGTGTGAGTATCTTGGGGTACTCAATCCCTTGGTTTCTTGGCTGTCCATGGTCTGCAGCTGTCTGTGATCAACAGAATGAAGATTTTTGCTCCTTGTCAGTTCTTGCTGGTGCTGAGTAGAATCTGCTCACACACGCATCTGGAGGTTTGTCCTGGTCTCTCTCTGTTGATAGAGTGGATGCGGCAGCGCGGACACCGGCAAGTGCTCAAATCTGTCTCCTTCACTAAACTGCCTGGATTTTTCCTCTCTGCCAAATTCTCTGTACTATGATGGCAAACTTGGTGTGACTCTCAAGCCTAGGACTGTTCACTGGAACACTAAAACTGCTATCTATGAGAGAGCTAGTTTAGCCTCCAGCTCTTCCTCCGCCATCTTCCTCTGGAGTCCTCCTTTCTTTTTATAAACAAAGCATCTAATCATGTTTCCTTCTTTCTACAGAGGTGTTTTCTAAATGATAAGCTTTCTTTTTCTAAAGAAATTTCTGGTTAGGATGAAAAAGCGCTTCATTTAGAAAGTGCATTAATTTACTAAGGAAATAACAAGGTATATTCTATGAATACCTAAGAAGAAAGGAAAGCACTCTGCTTAGGTTAAAAAACAAAAAACAAAAACACTTGGAAAATAAAAAATGAAAAATATATGGAATGTGTTTTGTGGAGAGCCAAAGTGCTCTATGAAAGAAGGAAAAAAATGGCATTTCCTTTAGAAAGGTCTTGTTTAAGGACATCAAGGACATCAAGGATTTCTAAAGGAAATCCTTTCTTTTCTAAAGGAAATGCTTTCTTTTTTCTCTTGCTTCCTTTCTTAGAATCCTTTGCTTCTAAGGTACTTTCTTTTCAAAGTGCTTCCTGTAAGTGTTGCTGAAAGGAGACTGTTGCAGGGTTCAGGCAAAAAAGAGTTTACTTGGGTAACCAAACTGCCAGTTGCACCAGGTGTGGGGGTGAAGAGAGAGGATTTAGGAATAGATGAAGAAATCATCTCAGAGCCTGGAGGACCCCCACTACCCCAAGGTGTGCCAGTTACCTGAATTACAGGTGCTAGTCGGGCTTTTAGGGAGGTCCCTGTGCAGAGAACAAAGAGAAAGGGTTCTACATGTGGTTTTGCATGGAGAGGAAACAAAGAGAAGGGGCAATTTTTCCTGGACAGACCTAACATTTCCTTCAGCTCCTTTCTAAGTAAAGTGCTTTCTAAGGTTTTCAAATTGCAAAACATGGTTTTCCTTCTTAGTAAATACAAGCACTTTCTAAACAAGGAACTTTGTAAACAAATCGCTTTCTAAAATGAAGCACTTTTTTTCTATTTTCTATCATAGAGAACATTGTTTCTCAACAAAATGCTTTCTTTTCTTGTTTGTAAAGCTCTCCTTTCTAAGCAGAGTGCCTCCTTTTTTCCTTAGTTTTGTAAGTTCTTATAAACACTTTTCTTTCCTGGAAAGTCAAAGTGCCTTTTAAAAGGACTCTTTTTTTGTCACTTTGTAAACAAACTACTTTCTAAATATAGCAGGTCATTTCTTTCATAGAGTACAAAGGAAACAAAGCTTTCTTTCTTTTTGCTTCTTTCTCTTTCATCTTTTCTTCCTCTCTTTCATCTTTCTTTCTTTTCTTCCCTTCTTTCCTCCTTCTTTCCTCTCCTCCCTCCCTTCTCCCTTTCTCTCTCTCTCTCTTTCTTTCTTTTTTTCTTTCTTCCTTTCATTCATTCTTTCTTTCCTTTTTGGTTCTCAAAGCCCTTTGTCTCCTTTATAAGAAGTTTGTTTTCATCCTGTATTTTCAAAGTAAAACTTTCTTTCCTGGTATGTCAAGAAACATGGAGCTTTCTTTCTCTAAGTCTAAATAAAGTGCTTTCTAAATGAGGTGATCCATTCCCTTTCTTCCCTTTTTATCTTTCATAGAGCACTTGCTTCTCAATAAATTCCTTTTTATTTTTTCAAAGCATTTTCTTTGTCTCCTAATCAAAGTGGTTTCTTTTTTCTTAGGTGTTTAAAGTTCAAAACATTGTTTTCCTTTATACTAAGTCAGCACTTTCTGAGCAGTGCTAAATCTTTTTTCCTCTTCTTTCTAAACAAAGCATTTCCTAAATGAAATACATTTTTCTCTTCCTTTCTTTTCTTTAAAAGTAGTTTGCTTTTTCAACAAACTGTTTGGTTGCTTGCTTTCTAGGTTTTCAAAGAAGAAAGCACTTAAGTTATCTTTCTGCTAAACGAAAGCAATTCCTAAATTTCTTTCTGGACAAAGCACTTTCTTCTCCTTTCTTCCTTTCTTTCACAGAGTGCTTTGCTTCCAACAAAACACATTCTTTCCTCAGTTTTCAAAGTTTGAAACATTTTTTCCCCTGGTAAGTAAAAGCATTTTAAAAATATAGTTCTTTTTTTATTTCTTTCTAAACCACACGATTGCCTGCCTTCCTTCCTTCCTTCTGTCCTTCCCTTTCTCTCTTGCTTTCTTCCTTTCTTTTTCTTTCCTTCTACCTTTTATCTTTGTCTTTTCCTAAACAAAGCTTACTTTCTTTTACTAAATGCTTCAATATTTTTCTTTTCCTTTTCTTTTTCAATTTTCTTGTAAATCAGACCACTTTCCAAACAATGTACTCCTTCTTTTCTTTTCCTTTCTTTTTTCTTCTTCCTTCCTTCCCCTCTCTTTCTTTCTTTCTCCTTTCACTCATTCTTTTACAAATGAAAGTGCTTTACACTTTATTTCTAGGTTGTCCAAGTGTTTTCTTTGTCTCCTTTCTAAGTGGAGTGCCTTCTTTCTTCTTGATTTTTAATTTTTATTTAATTTTAATTTTATTTATTTGGATCATTGAACATTTTTGTTCAAATCTAGAGCTCTGCCATTTTGAACCCCAGAGCAGCTTCCTGTTTTCTGGAAGTTAATTAAAGATAAGTCTCATGGATATTCCTGCCCAAGGTGGATTTGATTGTGATCCTCAGATCTGAGCTTCCTGAGTAACTAGGATCAAAGGCATGAGACAACAGCACGCAGCTTCTTCTGGGTTTGAAAGTCCCAAATACTTGTACATTGTTCCTTCCTTCCTTTCTTCCTTCCTTCCTTCCTTCCTTCCTTCCTTCCTTCCTTCCTTCCTTCCTTCATTCCTCTTTCTTTCTTTCTCTTTCCTTCTTTCTTTCTTTCCAAAGAAAAACTTCCTTCCTTTCATAGAGCACTCAGCTTCTCAATAAAGCATTTTATTTCTTTCTAGGTTTTGAAAGAACATTCTTTGTCTCCTTTCTAAGCAGATTTCTTTCTTTCTTCCTCAGTGTTCAAAGACAAAAACACTTTTTTTCTTTTCCTAGTAAGTCAAAGCACTTTCTAAACATAACACTTTCTAGTTTTCTTCTAAGAACAGTGTTTTATTTCTTTGGTTTTCAAAGTTCAAAATACTTTTCTTTCCTGCTAAGTCAAAGTGCTTTCCTTTCTTTCTCACTTGCTCACTTTATTTTTTCCTTGTAAATGAAAGTATTTTCTATGGAAAATACTTTCTAATTTTCCTTTCCAAAAAAGCTTCATTTTCTTTTCCTATAAATCAAGGCACAAAACAATATGTTTCTTTCTTCCCTAGTATTTCAAAAGGCTTCTTTTCTTCCTTCCTTCTTCCTTCTTTCCTTCCTTCCAGCCTTCCTTCTTTCCTTGTCTTTCTTTCACAACTTGTAAAAAAGAAAAATCTGTTAAACAATTGTTGAGAAGTAAAACACTTGTAAATGAAAGTGCTGTCTGAAAAGAAGGAATTAAAGTGCCTCGTTTAGAAAGCACTTTTATCAACCAGGAAAGAAAACAGGAAAGAATGAAAGAGAAAGAAAGGACGTACATGCAATCCCATTTGTCCAACCTTTCTTTGATTTGTTGTGTTTCCAGGTCCCTATTCAGAAAATTTCGGCCTGAGCCAAGGAAACCTAGGGTTTCTCCTATTCCATCCTGTAATGTTTTCAGAGTGTCTGCTTTGACTTCAAGGTCTTTGATCCATTTGGAGTTGACTCTGGTGCAGGGTGATATATAAGGATCTAGCTTTAGTTTTCTACATGTAGTTAACCAATTTTGCCAGCACCATTTACTGAAAAGGCTATCTTTCTTCCATTCTACTTTTTTAGCTCCCTTATCAAAGATTAGATGGCTATAGGTCTATCTGTTCATTTCTAGGTTTTCAATTCTAATCCATTGGTCCTGAGGTCTGTTCTTGTGCCAGTACCAAGCTGTTTTGATTACTATGGCTTTATAGTAGAGTTTGAAATTTGGTATTGATATTCTTCC
>NW_012267275.1:4782998-4785433 GCF_000151885.1 Dipodomys ordii | reverse complement strand
CCCAAAGAAACATAGGTCCCATCTTTTCCCTTATTTGCAATATCTAGTATATGTCTGAGTCAAGCAGAAAAGTTCAGATAAGGTGATGTTAAGAAAATGAACCCTAAGATATGTATTTAAATGTTTTTTTTCTTTCATACATTTGTTTCTGATGCAATTATAAGATTATTTCTTAGTTGTTTTGTTCCTCCCCCACAGTATAACTCCTGCTTTCACTATATTTGATGTCAGTATAATTTGTGGAGGGGAAGGGGAAGCAAGTTGTTTAAATAAGGATACAGGTGGACCTGTTGCAACAATGAGAAGTATAAGTTGGCATGTCGAAAACGAACTTTACATCTTTGGTGGAGGGTGGGGGGAGGAGTTAGTGGGGAAACTGGGGGAGGCTGGGAAGGGATGGGAAGGGGAAACAAAGGAGGAGGCTACAATGCTTGAAAGAAATGTACTCATTATCTTGCCCATGTAATTGTAACCCCTCTGTATGGTATTTTCACACAATAAAAAATATCACTATTGAACAATACTGTGAAATTTATGTAATCACTTGATCTCAATAAAAAATTTTAAAACTATAAAAAGAAAGAAAGAAAGGAGTTAAGGAAAGAAAGAGAGAAAGAAAAGTTAGAGAAAGTAAGTACAGGTCTTGACTTATAAGGAAAGAAGATAAAATGCTTTCTACTTTCAAAAATCAAAGAAAAAAAAAAGCACTGTGATTAGAAAGACAGAGAAAGTGCTTTAAAAACCTAAGAAGAAATAAACCACTTTGTGTAGAAAGTATAAAGAAGTATAAACTGGGCACTGGTGGCTCACCTAGCTACTCAGGAGGCTGAAATCTGAGGATTGTGGTTCAAAATCAGCCTGGGCAGGAACATTCATGAGACTCTTACCTCCAACAAACCACCAGAAAACCAGAAGTACCATGTGGCTCAAGTGGTAGAGTGCTAGCCTTGAGCTTGAAGAGCTGAGGGACAGTACTCAGTACCAGAGTTCAAGCCCCATGACCATCAAAAGGAAAAAAAACAGTATAAAAGCAAGAAAAAATATTCTGTTAGGATATTGGTTTAATGTATCATTTAAAAAAGTAAAGTGCTTTGTAAAAGATAGAAATCTGCTTGATAAGAAATGTACTCATGGGGAGGGGGGAAGGAGAAGGATTGGGATGGGGGGGAGGGGGAGGCTGGGAAGGGATGGGATGGGTAAACAAAGGAGGAGGCTGCAATGCTTGGTAAGAAATGTACGCATTATCCTGCCCATGCAATTGTAACCCCTCTGTACAGTATGTTCACAAATAAAATAAAATAAAATTAAAAAAAAAGAAATGTACTCATTACCTTACTCATATAACTGTAACCCCTCTGTACACTATATTTACAATAAATATAAAAAAGAAAGAAATCTGAGCACAAGAAAAGAAAATGAAGCACTTTGTAAAAGAGCTTTGTTTATTTAGCAAGGTGATAAAGCAAGGCTTAGGAAAATCTAGAGCTTTAAGGACTTTCATTTATAAGGAAAGAAAATAGGTATTTTATTTTGTTTTGGTTTTGTTTGTTTTCTTTTTTTTAAGAAACCCTTACAGCTTGACTCTGGTAGCTTAATTCTGTAATCCTATCTACTCAGAAAGCTGAGATCTGAGGATTGTGGTTGGTTCAAAGCCAGCTTGGACAGGAAAGTCTGACTTTTATCTCTACTTAACTACCAAAATCTAGAAGAAGAGTTGTGGCTCAAGTCAAATGGTAGAGTGCTAGCCTGACTACAAACGCACACAGACAGCTCTAGGGCCTAGGATTTGCACGCACACACACACACACACACACACACACACACACGTACACACATACCACATGCATATGAACTCCTACAAACCACTTAGGGTGCTTTGGGAAACAAAGCAAATTCTTTGTTTACAAAACAATTTCATTTCTAAAAAAAGAAATATGTTTAGTGCTAAGTGCTTAGTTCAGCAATGAGAGAAACAAAAATTAAGAAAGTAAAAAGAAAGAGAGATTGACTTTGCAAGAAAGCAAAGCAAAGTGCTTTTAAAAAAGAAGGAGAAGGATGTTCCGGGAAGATGGCGGAGGAGAAACTGGATTCTGCACAAGCTCTCCCATAGAAAGCAGTTTTAGAGTTCCAGTGAACAGTCCTAAGCCAGAGAATCACACCAAGTGTGCCATCACAGGACAGAGAGTTAGGCAACAGAGGGGAAGCCAAGACAAGGAGACACATCTGAGTGCTTGCCAGCAACTGCCGTGGCAGCGGCAGGGTCGCGGTGGCGGCCGCAGCCATACCTGAGTCACAGAGAGCCCGGGACAAAGGAGTCAGACGCAGCAGGTGAGTGGATTCTACTCAACACCAGCAAGGAGCGGACATCTTCATCCTGCAGTTTGCAGACCAGAGACGACCCAGGAACCAAGACTCGGCATGAGTAGAAGCCTGAC
>NW_012267275.1:4756095-4777202 GCF_000151885.1 Dipodomys ordii | reverse complement strand
ATTGGGGGGGAAGGGGGAGGCTGGGAAGTGATGTGAAGGGTAAACAAAGGAGGAGGCTGCAATGCTTGGTAATAAATGTACGCATTATCCTGCCCATGCAATTGTAACCCCTCTGTACAGTATCTTCACAAATAAAATAAAATTAAATTTAAAAAAAAGAGATGAAAACACAAATACTACTGTGGCTTATAGAATTCCTAGTTTAATGTAAACAGGGTGGCTACAATGCTACTCTTTCATTTATTTAAAACAAGGAAGAAGGCCGTGAAAATAATTCATCACACTGATTCTGGCATGTAAGGGGAAAATGAAGGTTTGTCAGGAAAGAAAGGAATGTTAATGCAAAATTAGTGGGCTGGATCTAACTCATGCTGTTTGCTATATTTTTGACATGAGATCACTCATTCTCACTGAGGATTAAAAAGTGGTTAGTAAACCTTGTTCTATGAGTGATACATGTACCAGGTCCAAGGATTTAATATAATTTTAAGTCTTAAAATAAAAATTCATAAGTTACCAACAAAAAAGAAAGAGAAAGTGTATATATATATATATATGTATATATATATATTTGCTGGTCGTGGGGTTTGAACTTGACCAGGGCATTGTCCCTGAGCTCTTTAGCTCAAGGCTAGTGCTCTACCACTTTGAGCCACAGTGCTACTTCCAATTTTCTGGTGGTTAATTGAAGAACAGAATCTAATGGACTTTCATGCCTGGGCTGGCTTTGAAGCATGATCCTCAGATCTCAGCCACCTGAGTAGCTAGGAATACAAGCATGAGCCACTGGCACTTGGCTGGAGAAAGTACTTTGTAAGGAAAGCACCTTGATTTACATGAAAAGAAAAGGAAGTCCTTTTATTCTCTCTTTTCTAAAAACAGTGCTTTCTCTTTTCTTAAAAAGTGCTTTGCTTAGAAAATGCTTTGCGTCCAACTTCCTGACAAGCAATCTGGTTTCGATAACTTGAGGTTCAGTGCATGCATTCACGTTAAGGCAAAAGCCCATTTTAATTTATGCTAATCAGTTTTTCTAATTTTAAGTGGCTTTTTAAATTCATGTAGACTTTAAGAGTTTTCACTTTGGGATTAAACTTAGTTTGAGAAATATTTGAACAAAAGCAACACAAGGCAAACTTGAACTAAGGATATAGGAAATCTTCAAAGCCCCCTAATTATGGGACATGTGAGACCTCACAGTTGAGTAGCTGCTCTTTTTCACAATATGTGGTATTTTATGCCTGCTGAGGCATACATGGATACACATGTTTATGTTTGCAAGTTCCATTTTTCTTTGTGAAACCAGCTTCCTCAGAAAGTTCATATTTTGCTTCACCATCCTTATAATTTTCACCTTGGCTTTATGTCACTCACTGTATTTCATCTCCATTGGGCAGATCTCACTATGAATCTTTCAGTTCCGGTACCTAATACTATGCCAACTACTGAGTGCTTGGAGGTTACTTGCCAGTTTCTTGAAAATTTCTATAGACTGGATGTTTATGTTTCCCCAAAGTTTATGTATTGGAACCTTCAGGTTATATATGAATATTAGAAGGTGGAGCTTTGGTACATGGAATAAAATGAAATTAATACATGCAAAGCTCCCATGATGGGTGAAGTGCTCTTAGAAGGAGATAAAGTAACCAAAGCACCTGGTTTCTCTCAACTACATGAAAATATTGAAGTTACCTTTGAATCAAAAGGAGTGTTGTCATCAGAACCCATTCAGACTGACCTCAGACATCCATTTTGCCTCCAGAACTATAAGAAATAAATATGTATTGTTTAAGTTATCTAGTCTATGATATAGTAGCTGGATTTAATAATCTAATAGCTGAAATATTTAGGTTTCTCCAATGTGGATGTCTATCTAAAAATAAATCATTTAAAATGTGGAGTGTAGCAGTGAAATAAATGGGGTCTCATGTTCTTAGTTGGCCTTTTCTGAACATGGTTGGTACTCTACCACTTCAGCCACACCTCTAATTCTGACTGGTAGCTGGTTAGTTGGAGATAAGAATTTTAGGATTTGTTTTCCTGGTCTGGCTTTGATCCTCAGATCACAGAGAATGATGGCTTATAGTAATCTCGTGATATGTAGGACTAATTAAGAGTGAAGGGTAGAAGAGACAGAAAAATAAGAGGGATGGTGGGAATCCCAAGCAAGAAAATAGGCACGATAAAATAAACTATTTCCTCTTCTTCCATCTTCTTTGATTTTATAGTTAGTACTAAATATCTAAAAATGCTATGAAGAGTATTTTCATAGAATGCTATACATATATAACTTGTATATATTTATGTATATGTCTGTGTATAAACTAGATGTTGGTAGGTCAGTAGGTAGGTAAATAGATTCTTTTTATAGGTCTAAACTCCAATATTTACCCCATTGTCTCACTGCTTTCTTTGTTTTTATTTTTCTTTTTTTCTCTCAATTAAGAACTTAAGACATTTTTCTCATTAGCTTTCTCATGAATCAACTCATTCTGTATTATTACCGGTCACTGCTTAACTAGTCGCTACTCTAAGAACTCTTAAAAACAAATAATTACCTTAATTTTGATATCTTACAGCTTGATTGCAGTTATGGTCACACAAATCTATGGATTTCAAAAGTCATACAACTGAACACCAGAAAGGGAAAATTTACTGTATATGAAGTATGCCTAAAATTTGGACACTAAATATTTGTATTTTTAAAAATCCTGTTTTTGGTACAATTTCTTTTTTTTTCCTGAATCTATCAATGAAAGGGAGGGAAAAGAAGCAAAAATGAGTACAAGCTTTGTTAGTCTTATGGAAATGCTAATTTTTTTTGTGTACTGTGGTTTACTTTTCTTTTTCTTTCTTTTTTTGTGTACTGTGGTTTACTTTTCTCTTTCTTTCTTTCTTTCTTTCTTTCTTTCTTTCTTTCTTTCTTTCTTTCTTTCTTTCTTTCTTTCTTTCTTTCCTTCCTTCTTTCTTTCTTCTTTCTTTTTGTCGTGGGTCTTAAACTCTGGGCCTGGGGACTTTCCCTCAGCTCTTTAGCTCAAGGTAAGTGCTCGACCACTTAGAGCCACAGAACCACTTCCGGTTTTCTGGCGGTTAATTGGAGATAAGAGTGTCATAGACTTTCCTGCCCAGGCTGGCTTTGAACCTCGATCCTCAGATCTCAGCCTCCTGAGTAGCTAGGATTACAAGCGTGAGCCACCAGTGCCTGGCTTGTGGTTTACATTTTTATCACATAAAAATTAGTATATTACATTCTCAAATTAGGATTTTCAGCCAAATTAGCTAAATATGACTAAAGGAGAATTAAAAAAAAGTAAGGACTTTTCCTGTTATTTTGAAGTATGAAGTATAGATTTCTCCTAAACTGGAAAACAAAAAGAAAGTATTTATTTTTTTCTTACTGCCATTTTTTTGTGGGGGGGCCAGGAATGAAGTAAAACTACTTGGTTAAGTAGAGATTAATTGGAGGCTTCCCTGAAAGTGGGCAGTCTTTCCTTAAAGCCTCACCAAAAGAATGCTTGGATAAAACAATTAACAAAGTTTGACACATTTGCTTCCTCTTGGGAACTATTTAATTAGGTGCTTTTGTCATAAGAATTACAATAAAAGTCCTGGAGCCTTACCAGAGGCTGAGTAATGAATCATCAGCTCATGGAGTTCCTAGAAGTCTTATATCACAAGTTGTATTTGCTGCCTTATCTTGGCTAAATTTTAATTGCAATAAGTCATATTAATTTAATCAATATTTCCATTTTCAAGTCCATGCAGAATCAATTCTAAGATGTCATTTAGAACTAGCATTTTTAATTTCATTTTTGTCCTGACATACTTATGATGAATAGCTAATGGTATTTTATAATATTAAAATTATTTGTGTTGGATGCTTGGAAGATTTGATTTAGTAATATAATGATAAAAAGTCTTGCCACTTTTCATTCCGAAGTTATAAATTAATAAGTATGTAGTATTCATTGACTTCCCAAATCAAATTTTATCACTTTATTTTTGGATTACATTGTCAATTATTTCTATTTTCACAAGGAAGGATCAATCAGAACAGACAAATACTACTACTTTCCATCGACTTACAAATTATTAATGCATATGAATTAATAGGGCTAGGTGAGATTTTTCCATACCTGTACATAATTTTATTAATCAAATCTAACTTCCTGTTTTCCAATCTTCCATTCCCCATATACCTTTTCCAATCTCCAGTAATCACAATTATACTTTAAAATCCACAATTGTCAGTTTCCAAATACAAGGTAGAACATGTGGTACTTCTCTTTCTTTGCCTCACTTAACTTCACTAAACACAGTGTTCTCCAGTTCTATATATTTTGTTGCAAATCACAAGATTTTAGTTTTCTTTATGGCTAAATAATGCAAATCACAAGATTTTGTTGCTATATAATAAATATTGTGATCTTATATACATGATATTATATAATATAATATATATAATATATACTTAGAGAGAGAAAAATGGAGGGAGAGAGACACACACATTTTCTGTATCCATTCATCTGGTAATGCAGCTCTAGGATGATTCCATATATTAGCTATTGTGAACAATACTGCAATAAACATGGACATTCATGTAGATATCTCCTATATATGCTGATTTCATTTCCTTTCATGTATACAGAAATAGAAATGCTGGAACTAATGATGTATCTATTGATAATGTTTTGACGAAACTCTATTTTCCATAGTGACTGGATTAATTTACATTTTTATCAACAATATATGAAAATTCCATTTTCTTTGTTTCCTCACTAACATTTGTTTTTGTTTTTGATAATCACTGTCTAACTGAATTGAGATGATATCTCACTATACATTTTTCCTAATAGCTAATAATATTGAGCTTTTTCCATATTTTTGTTAATCATTTATATTTCTTCTCTTGAGAAATTTCTATTTAATTTGCTTATTAGTTTTTTTGTCATTTTTCCAATTTTCTTAACTAATCTGTTATTTTGTGTCATATGAATAGTTGACTAATATTTTCTCCTATTCTGTAGTTTGTCTCTTGACTCTAGCTCGTTTCATTTGCTGTGTAATATCTTAATTTGTTGTAATCCTGTCTGTCAATTTTTGGTTTCGTTTCCTAAGCCTTTGAGTTCACTAATTGGATATGTTTTCTTATAGTTTTTCTTTTCTTTTTTTTTGTGTTCCTTTTCTTCTTTTATGTACACTTTGGCAGTGTCAGTTTCAGGTCTTTTGTTCAGATCTTCAATTTATCTTGGGGTGGATTTTATGAGAGATGAGAGGCAAGGGTGATTTCATGTCCCATTGAGACCTGATAAAGGATCTTACTTTTTGACAGCTTTTCATAACTAATAACTAAACTATATTTCATAGCTAAAATTCAGTTAGTATGGACTGATACAACAGAACTTCTAGAAAATGTGTATAACCACACAAATGATAGTTTTACAAACTGGAAAAGTATATTGTTTCTCAGTGTGATGTGAGTTCCAAATTCTGAATGGATGGATACCTTCTCCAAACTTAATCTTATGAAATTTCTTTCCTTTGTCATCTTACTTCATGTGGCTTTAATCTGACGGTTTCAATTCCTATAGTTCTGTATTTATGTGCTTCAACAACATTCAGAAATTCAGATTTCATCACTTCAGGTATTTGATCATAAAGTTTTTATAATAGTAATGTTCTCATGGAAAAATATGAGCTATTGCCACCTGAATATAAATTAGTTTCTTGAGAAAGTAGAATGAAATGAGGAATAACAATAATAAAGATTGTTTTGAGTTGAAGATTATTTGTGCAAGTTTTAAGGACCAGAGTTTCACTTGGGGCTTACTAATCCTTAATTTTAAATAAAAGTACTCTTTTTGTTTTTTTGGAAAGGAGATACTTAGACATAGACAAATTGTGGCAAGCAGGTAGAAGGTCCCTAGGTCAAAGGGAGAAGTGAGAAACCTGGACAAATAACTTCACCATCCAGAAATCCTCATTAAGATTGTGACTTCAGTGAAACTGCTTTCCAAAGTAAATTAGTTTTATTTAAAATATCATTTAACTCTTTTTTCACTTACTTGGGATGGAAACCAGAAGAATTTGTTCCATTTTCACTAGATGAGAGCTCTTATAGTGCACCTTTCAATACTATAAAGTACCTTTAATTGTCTAATAAGTCTATTTTTATCAGAAAAAATAATAGGTGGATAAGTTACATGGTAATGAGGTTTTAGATCTCCATTAACAGTCATTTGCTATCATACTGCTACTTCAGAGACTATTTTTAGAGGCTGTTTTATGAGTCAGACTAAGTGCCAGTTCAATATCACAATTTAGGTCATGTGATCACAGTTATGGAGAAAAGGAGTGGGCCTCTGACCCATAGAAAGATCTTGCGCATAATTGTCATGTTACTTGCATTAAACATAAACCATCAGCTGTAATATTAACACACCTTTTAAAAACGTGCTTAGCAATTGGTTTCCACCTACTTCCATTGAAAATAGCATCTGTCCCCAAGCTTATATGCTGAAATTCTTCTTGTTCTTCTTCTGTTCCTCTTCTTTTACATTCTAGTTATTTTGTATCTCATTATTTATTTCCCATACTTTGCACTACTGCACTTAAGTAAGTTCATAGGCTCCTCTGTATCAACCAAAAGTAGTAGTCTCAAGTACATATCCTTCCAAATTGTGTACATTCAATCACCTACTTCTAAATACCTTTTTGAGCAAGATAGGTCACTTTTTTGCTACAAACCCAGCATTCCATGCTAGAAGACTTTCTTTTCTATTCATATTGGTATGAAGTCACCTCATCTTTTCCATTTGTTAAAGTCATACTCAAACCTTAAGAACCAATAATTCACTAGATATTTCAATTGACAGATATATTTTGGTGTGTGCTAAGGGCTGCAAATTCATATTCTCCTATAACATCATATCCACAACCCCTCATCAGAAATAGGACTGACATTTTCTGTACTAAACCCATCATTGCATGCAACTTGTTTACAATATTCCTTTCATTGTCAGAATTATCTGCTCCAATGCTTCTGTCTTTCATTTTACCATAAGCTCTTAACAGAATATGCTTAAGACCTACTACAGTGCTTTATGTGTAAAAGTCCTTTTGCTCAATTAATAAAGAAATGAACAAATAAATGTGATCAGAATGTACATGAGTGTCTTTTCCATTATAGAATGTAGCTTAGATACTCAGAGAAGCAGGTGATTGCAAGCTCATTAAAACACAACATTATCAGAACTTACAGAATACAATGAAAGTACTTTTAAGAAAGATTATAGCTATAAAACATACACATAAAAAAGCAGAGCATTATCAAACAAATAATCAAATAATTCATGTCAGTATCTTAGAAAAACTGGCTTTTACTTGTTTTGAATAATATAGCCAAGATTTGAAATTATTGAAATAGACAAGGTTTGAAATTAATGAAATGAAAAGTAAAAGAACAATACAATAATCAATGAAATAAAATGGATATTTTTAAATGTTGGATTTTTTAAAGAAAAAAGATTAACAAACAACTACTAAACTAATGAAAAGAAAGGGTTAGGAAAGCCAAATCACTTAAATTAGTGATGAAAAGCTGACATTTCAAAAAATACCCCTGAAACCCAGTGTATCACCAGAGAATATTGTAAAAATTTATTCCCCCATAAAGGAAAACAAAAAATGAAAACTATAAGCCATATTCTTATGAAAACAAATACAAAAATGTTTAAAAATTTTGCAAACTGAGGGGCTGGGAAGGTGGTTCAGTGGTAGAGCGCTTGCCTATCATGCATGAGGCCCTGGGTTCAATTCCTCAGCACCACATAAGCAGAAAAAAAAAAGCCAGAAGTGGTGCTGTGGCTCAAGTGGTAGAGTGCTAGCCTTGAGCTGAAGAGCTGAGGTTCAGCACCCAGGCCCAGAGTTCAGGCCCCAAGACCGGACCAAAAAAAAAATTGCAAACTGAATTCAGGAACACATTAACAAGATCATATGACATGATCAAGTTAATGTCATTCCAAGACATAAGTATAGTTCAACATGCACAAACTGATCAACAAAATACAGCATATGAACAGAAGTAAAGACAAAAATCACATAATAACCTCAATAGATGCAAAAATAGCCTTTGACAGAATTCAACATTTTTCCTTGCTTAAAAACTCTGAAGAAAGGAAGAACGGAAGATTCATACCTCAACAAAATAAGACTATTGTGGCAGATTTATAAAGGACAGTTTACTGAATGATCAAAAAGTGAAAAGGTTTCCTGTAAAATCAAGAATGAGACAGGTGTCCACTATCATGGCTTTTATTCTAAGTGCTTGAATTTTTACCCAGAAAAATAAGGTAAAAGAAAGACATAAAAGGGATGCTAATAGGAAATGAAGAAGTCGAACTATCCCTATTTGCAGATACTATGATTCTAACCTACAGGCCTAAAAACTATATAACAAGATTTTTAGGTCCAATTTTTAGGTTCAGCAAAAGAGCATGATACCAAATTAACTATATAAAAAAGCACTACAGACACTCATCTAGTAGGGGACTAATATTCAAAATATATCACAGACTCAGAGCTAGGTATGGTGATTCATGCTTGTAATCCCATTTGTTTGAGGTTCAGAGATCAGGAGAAATTAAAGTTCTAGACTAGCCTAGGCAAAAATCTCAACTGATAATCCAGTCATGGTGTCATGTGCCTGAATCCTAGCTATGCAGGAGGCCATAAGTAAAGTGTAGTTTGGGGCCAGTCCCAGGCAAATATTAGAGATTCTACCTCAAAAACAACTAAAGCAAAAGAAAGGACTATGATGTGTGACTCAGCTAGTACAGTGCCTGTCTAGCAAGAGTGAGGTCCTGAATTCAAATCCAAGTACCACACACACACACACACACACACACACATACACACAACAAGCAACTTAAAAAATTAATGCAATCAGAACATGGGCAAAATTAATTGAATAGAGGTCTCATAATAAGAACTGCTGTGTCCTATCATAAAACAGATAAATGTGACCTTATACATGTTCAGCATGTGCGTGCATGTGTGTGTGTGTGTGTGTGTGTGTGTGTGTGTGTGTGTGTGTGTATGAAGTTCCATCTTTCACTCTCTAATTAGCTTATTATTTTAAATCTCTCAGTAATATACTGATTAGGCAGCATGTGTCACTGATGGTTGAAAGGCCACAATGTAATCTTTTTATTTCTTTGCCTAATGGGAAAGAAGAAATTAAAACAGACATATGATGATACCTAGTTACTACTATTATATTTTCAAGTCCCATTCAACCATGCTGGATTATTTCCTTTTTATTATTTTCTAAACTATAGTCAGATTTATGTGAATTTATTCAATCCAGTCTATTCAAACCAATGGATTGGAAATGATAACAACATCTCTAACATTCACCTTGCATCAGCTATAATCTTCTAACCCACATGTCAAATTTCAAAATTATAGAGAGAATGTGCTTTGTTTTTGTACTTAAATAAAACAAACTGTAATCTTAAAAATGATTGCAATGTTAATTAGCATATGTACTTATACATAAATTTATCTCAATGTATAGCAACTAATTTATGAGTAAACACATTAGATGAAAGCTCCAAATGTTTCCTCTTTAAGTGGTATGCTTTACATTTTGATACACTTTATTGTTTTCAATTGCTCATTTAGAATTTTGAAGGGAAAAAATTATTTGGAAAGCATCCAGTACCTTAATGGAAATAAATATTAGAGTTCTGTGTACAGGAATGACTTCATACTGAGAGAGACAGAGAGAGCTAAGGAAGAGAGGAAAAGAGAAGGGAGAGCAGGAGGGAAAGGGAAGGAAGAAGAGGAGAGGAGAGGGGAGGATTTCCAGTACCTTAAACAGATCTGCCATTGTATTTATTCTTATATAACTTTGAAAATAATTATACTTTTTAGTGAATACAGTAATGATTTGCAATTATCTGTCTTCTCTTTTTACCTTGAAAACATCTAAAATTAAGAGGAAAAAATATGACAGTGGTGGAAAGATCTAAAAAAATGTTTACTTTCTTAGATTAGAAATATTTGGGAGAAAAGAGATGCAAGTTTTTAGATTTTTGGCACCTGAATCCATGTGTATGAGAACATATGAAAAAAATCAGGCTGGGATTCCAATTTGTGTTTTAATGTGCAAGATTTCAAAGAGTTATTAAGCATACCACAGTATCTATGAAGTATTGACCTTTGCCACAGTAACTTGGCATGAAATGTTCTCTTTAGGAACCAGGTTTAACAAGAGAAGTTTTGGTTTTTGTTAAATTTACACAAAGTACTGAGCTGATCAAGCCACGTTTATGATGGTTATCTAAATATAGAGCCATGATAAATTATCCTTAAAATGGAATTGATCTTAACTGTGTGGTCTAAAATTTAAGTTTAATTAAATTATTCTTAATGAACTTCCTGGTGATTATTCAGTTTTTCCTTTTTACTCAAAGGAAATAAGGAAAACATAATGCTACATGAACTACCAAATATATAATAAAGAAAGCTACATATTCTGGCAAAATTTTTATATGGCACCACTTTTCCTCCTTAAGATTTTTAGCCATAAACTTGACATCTATGTAGTTTTTACCTATGCCTGGCACTTGTCTAGTATGAATGTAGATATGACATCATTCTCTTAAGAGTTCCAAAGGAGGTATCTGGCATTGTCATCCCCATTTTTCATACTGGGAAACAAAATCTAGAAATGAAAGAATGATTAAAAGAAAACAATAAAAGTAGATTTTGAAAGCAATATATATATATATATATATAGTGATTCTTAGGTCTATAATGAGGGATATATGTTACTTATGGGAGTACAAATACAGGAAATTGGTCAATAATTTCATCAGCAAGCTCACTTATAGCACCAGACATGTATAAATCTTTCAACACCTATGGTCAATGTCTGCCAAATTTCTAGGAGCATAAATACTATCCTGCTAATAAGTATTATTTTGAAAGACTGCCATATTCAAGAGAAATATGTGCCCAAAGGAGGGAACCAATGCTTAGAGAAAGACAATGCCCAAGAATAGTTGCTACTATGATATATCTCCACCAATGTGCAAGATCAATTACACTGGCTTAACTGAGTCATCATCTTCTAACTCTCAAGAATAAAGAGATAGTGGCATTAAGTAGGATGACTCATAACCACAATAACACACTTCACAAACATCCGGCAGAAAACGAACCACAATTCATAAGATAACAACAATTACTTTCTAAACCAAGAACCTTCAAAACAAAGAAGACCAGATTGTTAAAGGAAAGTAATTAACCAGTATCCTCCTGGTGACTTTATAATTGTTTACAAGTGTCAGTTGCTTGTTTAATCAATCATTGATTTGGTTTCAAACAATACACTTTGGAATATCAAATTAAGAAATATTTTTGTTTTAATTTTTTCTGAAATATCCCCTTCAGATTGTCTTCCAATTGATTTTAAAATAATCAAAGTTATACATGAAAAGACTTGTCAAAGTTGTAAATTTTTGAATAGGGTAGAATCAATACACAATCTAGCAATTACATTAGTTCCTACCTATGGGTTTCTCTTCATATAGTTCTTTCATATCCAGCTAGCATGGTACCAATGAGGCTGATTTTTGAAGCCATCAATGATTTCCTTTAGGGTTTCAGTTGTCATGAAAGTAGAAAAGTAGAGTAATAACCATGTAGTCTGAAAATGGCCCTTCAAAGACATCCAAAAGCAAATCACTAAAACTTATGAATATGTTACCTAAAATAACCAGACATACTTTGTGGATGTAAATGCAGGAATTTTGAGAGGAAGATATAATTTTGTATTATGCCAGGAGACTCACTGTAATCACAATGTTTTTTTTATAAGAGGAGACAGGAAGGTAAATGCCAGAAAGAAAGACTGAGAGATGATGCAAAGTAAGGATGAAGTCAGTGAGATAAAAGATTCTCTAAGGGAATGCCACCCTATCACACCATGATTTTAGTTCAGTGGGATTCATGTAAGAAGTTTTGCCTGCAGAACTGTGAGATAAATTTATTTTATTGTAAGCCACTGAGCTCAGAGATTAGTTAGAACAACAGTAGAAAGTTTACACATCACACAAGAGAATATTATTTTTCTTAGCCCCCTTCAACAACTTTGACTTCGGCTGAACATGTAACTCTGCTGAAGACCACAACAAGGGTCAAATGATCCTTTTCATGCAGTTTATTTCACTATTTCAGGTTTTAGGGCCATATTGTACCTTTTGTGTTCGTTTTTTTAATTCTTCCTAAGTACACTGACTTCTTAGTTTGAAAGCCTGATATAATTATTGCTATCACTCTGAGATCCTCGAATGCATAACTAGATTTTAAATGCTTGAAATTCAGGCCTGTCAATTATTACTCTTTATGCTTTATATATATTTATAACTATTGTATAACACTATTCCTGGGGATTAATAGTTGTCTGTTCAAATTCATTTGGCATGCCTTTGTTGATTGCCAGCTATATTCTTGTCTTTATGCAAGTTAATGAGTATGAACAATTGAGCAAAAGTGGGAAAATCTTACACAGCTTGAAATTTACATTTGTTAATTAACATTAACAAATAACTCCTGAGCTAAATATACTATTTTAACTATGATAAGTGCAGTGAATACAGTATGCTCCGAGAGAGATAGAGTCTTTATACCCAAGGAGGCCAGAGAAGAAGTAACTAAAAATGTGGTACATAACTGAAGAGCCAAAGGATAAAAAGGGGGAAGATAAGGAGAGCCACATGTAGCAAGAAGGACAATTTAATTTGGAAAGAAAAAGAAACTTTCCTAAAGGACATGAAAAGGAAATAGGAGGAAAATCAGAATATAATGCCATAGAATTCTTGAGAAGGAAAAGCTATAAATCCATCTATCCTTATGTAATTATGGTTCATTGTAGACAAGTTATGTTATTATTTCCATATCTTTCCCAGGTGTGGATCCATTTCACAAAGGCATGTACATAGAAGGGATTCAATAATTCATTTTTATATGCATACATACCTATAGTTTTACGCCAACAGACTTGTGCCTACATAAGAAAGAGCTCCCTACTTTGTTAGTACTAGGCAGTCATGCATGTGGTGGTTTTCTTCCTTTCTTTTACATAGTAAAAGATGAAATTTATTTAAATAATATAAATTATTTCCAAATGTATATTCAGCAACCTAAATAATTATTATTTAAATTTTGAATAATTTTCTACTTTCTAAGATGGCAATTTTGGTGGAAATGCATACTCAGAAATGCAAGCAGCCAGTATCATAGAACTGAGAAATTAGAGCTTTGGGGAGGCAGTAAGGTACTAAGGGAAGAACCCCTCATAAATAAGGAAAATATCCCTATGTAATGACAGCAAGAGTCCTCTTCCACTCTTTTTATCACGTGAGGATATAACAGAAAGCTTGGTTGCAGTCAGCAACCAAGACCTCCTCACCAAAACTCACTCATGATAGCACCTTGTTCTCAGACTCCTAGCCTCCAGAACTTGTGAAAAGTTAATGTCTATTGTTCAGAAGGAGCCTAAACAAACTAAGTTAGTTTTCACAATGGTATAGAGGCTTCAATCACCATCTACTAGAATTTGGAACCAAGTAAGTTGTAGAAGGGGCAGACTATCTGTTTTTTATGGGTATGCTTTAGAATTGCTCTAAATTACAATTAATTATATCAAGATCTGCCATGCAATGTTAATGTATTAGCTACATCTCCAAAATACAATCTAAATTGAAATATTTATTTTCCAGGTTATTTTCATAAGTTATTATAGTAAAAACACAAATCTTCAATCCAGGCATATCCATGACATATTTTATGCACACAATTAAAAGAATACAAAAAAAAAGAAGTCAGCATTTCCAGTTGTAGAAACGACAATAGGGGAAAGAAATTAGTTGTATACTTTGCTAAGAAATCAGTCAATTATATAGTTCTCTCAGAACAACAAAAAAAAGAAGAAATGAATAGAAGACTGTTAGCAAATGTTATCTCTAGCCAGTTTTTTTTCAAATTCTTTATTGTGATTACATAATTTCCCAAAATTCACAGCATTGTGGGATAGTGATGCTTAAAGTCACAAACATATTCTAACTTTCATGGGGCAAATGGTCTATCATGGTCTATAACGTTTGTGAGTTGTATGAGCTTTGTTTTACCTAGTATCAGCTGTTCCCTCTTTCCCTCCCTCCCATCACTACCATTGATTTGCTTAGTTCATTTTGACCAATGTCCAGTGCAGCTGATTGGTCTGGCTGTTGTATGTTGATTCCCTCTAGTTCTGTGTCATCCTCCTGGTTTCCCTCTGGTGAGCACATATATACCACATATGTGATGCAGCATGGGGTTATTTAGTAGTGATTTGATTGATGAATTCTAGCCAGTTTCTCAATGCTTCCATAAGACATATTGTAATCTGCTTTTTGTTACCATTGCACACAATTTATATAAAGGAATGGTGAATCCGTTTTCTAAACATTCTGCCAATAGCCAGCCTAAGTTACCCTAAGGGCTAAGAAACATCGGATTTTTTGTGTCCATATGGAGAATTAAAACCACAGGTGGTTTCATCAGATTCAACTTCATATTAAGTGGTAGGGATAACATTGTTATGATAGTAGGCTAATTCTGTGCATTTTTATTCTACACATTTTAGGTTGGAAAATATCTTAAATCTATCCCTTGCATAAACTCAAGAGAAAAGTGTTTGGTTTTAAACAATCTGATTACAACTCAGAACAATAAACAAGCATAACCAGGACTCATTTGAGAAGTATAATTCAGACATAAAGATGAAAATGCTGAGGCTATAAAGAAAGAAGTTTCTTATTATATTGATAGTCTGTTAGAAACGAGGGTCAGTCAACCATGCAGGACTATACTGCATGTGCAGTATAGTGACATAAGCAGGTAGACACAGATGAGAACTAGGAAGTGAGTGGATATGTTGTGACTATTAATTTTTAAGGAAAGGACATATGAATGGATTCTTTCATTAACTGCAGAAGGTTTTTAGTTATAGGGTTCTACCAGTTGCCTGTGCTGCTTTTAGATTGGTTATGGCAGGGGAAAGTGTCTGCACTATAGACATATGATAAAGGGAAACAATAATTGGTGTTCGAGGTTTACACCTGAAATCTTAGCTACTCAGGAGTCGAGATCTGAGGATCGCCATTCAAAGCCAGCATGGGCAGGGAAGTCCATGGAAACTGTGGCTCAAAGTGGTAGAAAGGAATCTTCCCGATCATCCCAGGAGACCACGCAGAGGCAGGCAGGCACAGGAGAAACATTATTGTAAGGTTTATTAGAGGGGCCATTCCTCCCCAGGAGAGGGAGCACAAAGAGAATGCTCCCATCCAAATCGCGGGTCGGTGAGCTAAACTGCCTGCATGGGGGGGTCTGGGCGGAGAAGGAGTGGCCAGCTGGAGGGCCTGTGCTCAGGTCTGGGTGGAACTGAGGACCAAAGTAGGGATAATATTCACAGGTAAAGCGACAGCCTTGAGCAAAAGAGCTCAAAGACAGCGTCCAGGCCTGCCTTCCTTCTTTTCCCTTCTTTTCTCTTTTCCTCTTTTACTGTTGGGCCAATCCTGGGGCTTGCGCACAGAACCTGGGCAGTATTCTGAGCAATTTTTTGCTCAAGGCTATCACTCTACCACTTACGCCACAAATCCACTTTCAGCGTTTTCTGTTTGTTTGTTTCGTTGTTGACTAGAATTAATGTCTTATGTATGGACTTTCTTCCCTGGGCAAGAAGAGTGATCCTCAGATTTTAGCCTTTTTAATATGGAGGCTTAGTAAGATTATGCAGTTTGACTTGGCTGATGTCAATAGAAAGGAAAAAGGTTTTTTGGTTTTTGTTCAATCAAAGATGATGTTGAGCCTAAATAACTTGGTCAAACAATTATAAATGCCAACATTCAGTCTTTTTTGATTTAAAAATAATCTGTATTTTAATTAAAATGAAATTACTAAGTGGTCTTTATTTTTTGCACTGTTGGGGAATATCAAACCCAGAGTCTCACATACAGTAGGCATGAGCACTGACTACACTCCCAGATTTAATTTTAATTTTTAAAATCAAGGGGATTAAAAACTCAACATTCCATTGAAGCAAGAGAAGGTACACCAATGTCTGAGAAAGGCAAAGCCAATTATAAAGGGAATGGTCCAATCTGATACATGGATACTTCAAATGCAATCAAATATCCCCATTCAAAAAAAAACAAAAACAAAAACATAAGAGTCAGGTGCCCGTCACTCAAACCTGTAATTCTACCTATGTCAGGGGGCTGAGATCTGAGGAAAGCAGTCTTACAAAAATTGTGAAGAGGCCAGGCCTGTGCTCATTCTTGTAATCCATTCCTGTAATCCTTCTAATCCAGCTCAGGAAGCTGAGATCTGAGGATTTCAGTTCAAAGTCATCCCAGCAGGAAAGTCCTGCAACAACTATTTCCAGTCTGAAGTAGAGCTGTGGCTCAAATGGTAGTGCACTAACCAGGAGCAAAATGACTCAGTGATAGTGCCCAAATCCGTAGTTCAAGTCCTAGGACCAGCACAAAAACAGGAAGGCAGGAAGGAAGGAAGGAAGGAAACCCAAAAGACCTATTAGGCAATAAAAAATCATTATATGAAAAGTGTCAAATAATAGAAAACAGCTTTCTTTATTTTGCTTTATGATCATCTTAAAGCATGGTAAAATTTATGAATTTACATGGAGAAATTTAACAATCAAGTAAAAGGAAACTTGAAAACAGACCGATCTTAATAAAGGTCTGTATCAACTGTATCTATAAAAATTGACACTAGTATTTATCCTGTTATAAATTCTAGAGAAAAAGTGTGAATGTTCACAACAGGACAAAAGCAAGCAGAAAGTAAGCATGAGATGTGAGAAATGAGCAAAGTGTCATATGAACGTGAAAGACTCTAAAACGGGCAATAAGATATTAAAAAGTCTATGGAAATTTGATAGGTGGGTAAAATGATTTTATTTAGAGTTTTAGAACAAATAGATACCCAGAGAAAAATAATCACTTTAGGGATGGAATTAAATAAGTATAAAAACTATTTTAGAGATACCTAAATTTCCATATAAAAGAGGAAAATTCAATACATTATGTTGAGGATATAGATTTGTTAATATTTTATACTGACCTTATAAAATACTGTAAAAGAAAGCAAATGCAGAGAAAATATAGGCTGTTTTTTGACTAAGAACTGTGAGCTCTGGGTAGGCAAGAGAGACAAACCAGTAACAGAGAGTAACTCAATAATTCAGGGTTTGTGGAGATCTAATTAAAGAAATAATAATTATAGATATAGAAAAGCAAGAATGACTAAGGTATGTTAACATTCATTGTCTCCTAAAAACACTGTAGCAGTGAGGTATAAACAAAAGAAAACAAGCCATATTTCAAACAGATGTTGAAGGGAAACATTAGGGAATGATGAGAATACAAAACACATGTGGAAGGCTTCTTCCTCTATCAAATAACCTATATAATGGAAAGAGTTAGCATTTTGAGGACAGATACATATGTAGAAACTAGGCTTCATATATATATTTGTGTGTATGTACATTATATATGTGCATAGATTAGATAGATAGATACATAGATAGATCCATAAGCTCTATGTGAATGTAAAACTGTATGAGCCATGAATGGGATGAGAAGAGGGAAAGAGAATGAAAAGTGGTAAATAATATTGAAATATAATATCTATTTATGAAGATGGTACATGATGAGGGGACACAGGGAAAATGAAGAACAAAAGAGAGTTAATTTGATAAAAATACAAAAAGTACATGTATAAAAATACTATGATGAGGAATTGAACCCAGGGCTTCATGCATACAAGGCAAGCACTCTACCACTGAGCCACCTTCCCAGCCCAATTCTGTAATTTCTAAAAGCATATTCAAAATTTCTTCTTATTTCAGATTATAGATGTGTAATTAACAGTGTGTAGACCAACATTTGCTTCTAGACTACCCTTTGAGTAACAATGATATGAGCAAAAGTAATTGATAAAACAAAATTTCAGAAATATAAATGAATTCATGTATTAAAACATATTTCTTAGAAAGATAGGAAAAAGAGGCACTATTCAAAGAAAACAATATAAATTATTTCTCACACTAATAACACAGAAAATGATACATTTATGTATGGGATACAGTCTTAAAATGAAAACAATTTTTTGTGTTTCAAAATGACTTAGAAAGACAGATGCAAATGGTGAAAAATAAGAATTGGGAACATCATAGAAGATAACACCAAAAAAAAGAAGTCCTGGTACTAAATCTTTTTAGCTGAAAGATTAAATGCAAGAAATGGAGCATTAAAAGAGATAAATAAAGCAGTTTATATGGTTAAGGAATAATATGTACAGTGAATTCTAAATTGAAAGTATCTTTGTATCAAATAATGTGCAATCAGTGTTCATGTGCAAGAACATTAAGAAATGAAAAAAAATAATTTTTAAAAGACAATGCAAAGTACTTTTTCAGCACATTACAGATCATATGAGTGAAATAAAGCAAAGATATATTATCCATAAAATGTACATTCAATGAATTAAATATGAATAAAGTATCTGATTTTCTAATACTTAGATTCCTTGAGATCATTCATTAAGTTAGCTGAGTATTAAGTATCAAAAATCTCTTGATAGTGTTCAGAATAAAAATTGTGCAAACATTATCTTCTGAGCAAAATTAAAGTAAAAAACAATAACACTACAAACAAGAGCACAAAAATTAAGATTAAATAAAAATACCATTATCTGTAGATTGCTTAGCTAAACCAAGAGAATGATTATTATTACCATTACTTATACTACATTATTACTCCTCAGCCTACATTAATAACAATAAAAATGATTACCAAAAGAATCTGATAATGTGACACTGATGATTTGCAAATACAAAACATTCAATTCAGAAATACTATAGAAAAGTCTGAAATGAAACCAAAACTACAAAGAATAAACTTTTATTTTATAAAAACTTTAAAACACATCCATTGGACATAAATACAGACAAAAAGTAAAATGATAATGGAGATACAGCACCACAAAACTATTTCCACAACACCCCAATGCATGCTTATCATGCACAATGCCAAGACAGAAGCTATTGTTTTCATCTTATAAATTTGAGCATATGAAAAAATGTGGCTGAAAAAAAGTACAAAAAATGGCACTTTAGTATGTTCGAATATATATAATTGCATATACATACATATACATATATATAGGTGCATTATAGAGTCACAGAAAATTACTTTAGTATATAGCATTTCTACCAATTCAATAAAAAGATCAACAGCTCAATAGGAAAGGATAAGAATCATAGAAATGAAGAATTCACGTAAAATTGTAAAAGGATGCCCTACCTCACTCATTAAAATATAGGATGCAAAAGAAAACCACAATGACATGAGTTTTAAAAAATCAGGGGACTAGAGGCATGGCTCAAGTGTTAAGAGCGCCTGTCTAGCAAGTTCAAAGCCCTAAATTCAATCTCCAGTATTGCTAAAATAAATCAGGATTGAAAAGAAGAAAAGACAGATATTTTAAAGGGCATATGTGGAATAAAGAATGCTTGTCTTTGCTAGGAGAATTGTGAATTTGTATAGCAAATATGGAGAGCAATTTGATATTACCTATAAAGATTATATTTCTATCAGTTCTTATACTATCAATTCAACTTCTAGTACAACCTACATCTACTCTTACAGATGATTTATTGCATATTTTAAAATATCCACTTCAGCTGTGCACTAGTGGCTCACACCTATAATCCTAAGATTCAGGAGGATGAGATGTGAGAATTAAGTTTGGAAGCAAACCCAGATAGAAAGTCCCTAAGACTCCTATCTCATTTGGAGCACTAGACTTGAACAAAAAAGGTCAGGACAACCCAGGCCCTGAATTCAAGCCCCAGAACTGGCATTTTAAAAATGTATTTTACTCTTCTACATATAGCAAAATGTGGGAAAGTAGCCAAATCTCCATCCAGGGAGGCAGGCTAAATAACTACAATGGTATATCTGTGGAATACAATGCAGCCTTAGAAATGTAAAGTAGCTCTTTGTATATTAAAATGAAATTGCCTTCAAGATAGTTTTTTGTTCTGTTTTGTTTAAAGTATAGATCTGCTGGACTATTTTGCAACATTGAATTTGAATATGCATATGAGTGTTGGGAGGTGGTTATACGTGCTCTTAACAAATGGAATACCTGGCAAATCTCTGGAAAAATAGCAAAGAAATTGATTGCATGTATTTTTTTCCTATTGAATAAGGCTGAGAGATTGGAAAATAGACAATTAGATTTCGAATTAATAATTTTTGCAGCTTGGAATTTTATAACACTGAATTTATTAATTTCCCACACAAAATAAATACAAAGCAGAACAACTAGAATGAAGTATTTCTGTGCATACAAAAATGGACCTTAGTCCAAGATACAGTTAACTCAAAGTACAAAACTAATGAACGTATGCATGAACATATACTTAAATCCTATGTTTGTATATATATTTTCTTGCTTGCATTTGTTAAAACATTTTTGGAATGATATAATTAGGAGAAATACTGCATTTGGAAGACTCTGGAGGAAGAGGTAACTTTGGAGAGCATGACTGAATCATTTATGAGGATCATGCTACTTTTCAAAAGATGCAAAGCTAAATATCCTAATAGTTCATCCATTTTTTAAATGAGAGGTAAAGTACCTTTTGCTATTCTAATAAACATTGCTGAAAAATACACCAATGTATATTTCTTTTGCTCTCTCTATGCATACTTAGTTTGAATTTTTCCTTTTAATCTGTGTCTCACTAATACTGGAACTTGTGGAGATTTTTTTACATTTTATTTTATTTTATTTGTGAACATACTGTACAGAGGGGTTACAATTACATGGGCAGGATAATGCGAACATTTCTTACCAAGAATTACAGCCTCCTCCTTTGTTTACCCTTCACATCCCTTCCCAGCCTCCACATTCCCCCCAATCCCAATCTTCTCCTTCCCCCCCAACCCCCCCAACGACACTGTAAAGCT
>NW_012267275.1:4695469-4751040 GCF_000151885.1 Dipodomys ordii | reverse complement strand
GCTTATGATATTCCTGTATAAACTTTTGGGATGCCTCTTCTCTCTCCCTATCATGCTCATACAGAGTCCTTTTTAAGTTGTCAAACTTCTCATTTATCATGTTTGCCAGCAGTGTTTGTAGAGCTATTTGGGGACTTTCCTCTGGATTATTCATTATCTGTTCTGACCCCTGATTATCAGGATTGGGAATTGAGATATTCACGTTTGCCATTTTTCTTGTGTTTTTCCGGCTTACTCTGCCCATTTGAGATGAAAATAGCACCAGTTTTGTGCTAGAACACTATCTTAAGGCAACCATCAACCAAAGTTTGCATTTGTACAGTCAATAGTCTACAGATACAATCTAGTTCAACAGATACATCTATTCAACATCAAACAACTATATGTTAATGTGCTTCGAATCGCAGAGTAGAATTTGGAAGACCAGAAATTATTAGGGTTAGGGAGAAATGTGGGTAAAAAATAGGAATAGATTGGTGTGGGGAGGCACAGAGAGAGTTAACTATGTCCTAATCTCAATGCAGAAAATAGGTTGGGTAGGATGCAAGTAGAGAGAGAGAGAAAAAGCAGAAAGGGAAAGGGAAATAAAAAGAGACCAGAAAAAAGATAGAAATGTAAAATTAATATTATTAGGAGATTAAAAGACTATCTATTTAGAGAGGAATGTGAATATATTGAGAGAAGGGGAGGGATATGTAGGAGATGTGAAAACTTAAAAAATGCTTATAATATTATATAGGTATAAAGAGGTAGTACTGCTATTAAGGAATTTAAGTCTGGGAGGTTTTGAATTGAGTAATAAATTTGTGGATTAAGTGTGTACACAATGGGGGATAGGGTCTACTAGTTAACTAGGGTCTACTAGTTAACTACGGGTTTATCTGAGGATGTGCAGGACAAGAGTTAATTCACATAAAGAAGAACAAACGAGAGGAAAGGGTGAAAAGAATAAGAAAGGGAGAAAAAAGATCAAAAGTTCAGTAGAGCTAGACAAAAAACAAAAAGATAATTAAGAAAGAAAGAAAAATAGAAAGAAGAAAAGAAAAGAAAGGAAAATGCACATTCACGTATTCCTAAAATAAAAATTATAAGAGGGAAAAAAAGTTACTGGAAAACAATTATTTTTTCAAAAAAGGCAAAAATTAAAGATTAATAAAAGTTTTAGAAAAGGAAAAAAAATTTATATATATAAGGTACCAGAAAAAAAAAAGAAGAAGAAGAAGAAAAAAAAAGTTCTTTGATTTTTTTTTTGATTTTTTTTGGGAGGGGTGGGAAGAATCCTGTATCTTCCTTTTGTCTGTAACCAGCCTCTTGTTGGAGTCTCTGGTTAGCTTGAGGTCCTGTGGCTTGATTGGTTTCTTAACTCAGTTTGTTTGAACAGGCAGAAAAATGCTCTGCTTTACCCAAGATTTTGAGATCCCCTTCCCTGATTAGTTTACTGGGAGGGTGATCTGCTTTGAGAATCACAAAAGAGGGGGATGCAGTGGTGAGGCTAGGTTCTGGGTAGAGTTGAGGCCTTTCAACAATCAGTAGCTTTTCCCTGGGGCTATTTTGTGAAAAACTCACAGAGCCCAGCCTGGAGCCATTCTCAGGGTTTCTGATTTTCAATTGATTGTGGAGGCTGCTAGAGGGAGGGGCAGCCTCTGGCTCTGTTTACCCAGTGAGGAAAGCCACTCCAATGGCTGGCGCCTGAGCTGGATGACCTTTCCCTGGATGGAGCTGAGTCTGGCAGGTCACTTTGCTGTTAAGTTCTTGTGACCTGCTAAATGCCTTGTTTTATTCCAAGGCCTGAGTTGGAGCTGGCAGCTTCTCCAAGCTTTGTTGGTATCCAAGATGGAGATCACCGGTGCTGGGGGGGAGGGGTGGCCTTCCCTCCTCTGCTCCCTGAGAAGGAGTGAGGACGTCGGGCTTCTACTCATGCTGAGTCTTGGATCCTGGGTCGTCTCTGGTCTGTGAACTGCAGGATGAAGATGTCTGCTCCTTGTCGGTTCTTGCTGGTGTTGAGTAGAATCCGCTCGCCCACTGCGTCTGGCTCTTTCGTCCCAGACTCTCTGTGGTTCAGGTTTGGGTGCCCTGCGGTCGCCACTGTGATCCTGCTGCTGCCGCTGCAGCTGCTGGCAAGCGCTCAGATGTGTCTTCTTGCCTTGGCTTTCCCTCTCTTGCTTAACTCTCTGTCCTGTGATGGCACACTTGGTGTGATTCTCTGGCTTAGGACTGTTCACTGGAACGCTAAAACTGCTTTCTATGTGAGAGCTTGTTCAGATTCCAGCTTCTCCTCCGCCATCTTCCCAGTACCCCTCACCTTGTGGAGATTTAGTTGCTAGAAGAAAATCAGGATTCCCTTCAGGTTCTCTGCAAAATTGCACACTTTATTTTTTTAATTGTTTTTTTATTTTTGACATCTTTGTATGTGGAGACAAATTTTAAATTATTGATTGATGAGCTCCACATTTTCCTGTAAATTAAGATAAACTTGACTAAAAAGAAATTGCTTCCAAAAGATCCTGTTGAAGTTGTTTGTTTTATTCAATGGTAGTAATTTTTTAATAAAAGAATATCAAAGTAAATTCAAAGTCATTTTAAATTTTGTGTTATGCTATTTGGTGTTCTAAAGTGCTTGACAAGTTGAAGTTCACAAAGATAACTTGATCTTTATAAGTATGTGTTTTCATCACTCAATGCTCAAAGTCATACAGTAGTAGAATAATCTGATAATTTAAAAAATTCAAAATTTGCACCAGAAACAGCACTGCTCCAAATTTACAATCTTCCTCATGAAATCAGGATAAGTTCTTCATCAATGTGACACATGTGCACATGAAAAGAAATTAAGGACAATCAAGAAGGACAAAGATTATTCTGTTGTTGGTTTTTAATACCCTCTTTGAAATTGTGACTTTCTATCATAAATGGGGCCAATTTGATCAGTGTAGAATCATTCATATTGCAAGTTCAAAATGAGTCCTAGAAGTTTGTTCACTTGTTAAAACACAAGTACAGGCCAAAACAGAGCGTTGGTCTCTTGACTTTTTGGTTGAATGGAATAGTTGCACTCAGTAATAAAAAGGACTTACTATTTTACAAGATTCCCAAACCATTTAGTAACAGTTTTAAATGGCAACTGCATCATTCCTACATGGTTAATTTCTTTCTTAATCTTCCTTCTTCACTTTTATTTTTTATTGAGATGCTAATGAGTGATAGAGATCGGTTTGTCAAGTGTCTGTCAAATATGTTTCATTCCACTCTCTAAAGAATAAGAGAACTAAAAACAAAAAAGAACAGAACAGAACAAAAAAAATGGAATAAGAGAACAGCTGGTCATTGGTAGCTCAAACATAATCCTAACTACTAAGGAGACTGAGACCTGCAGATTAGGATTTGAAACACACCTGAGTAGGAAAGTCCATGAGACTCTTATCTCCAGTTAACCACCAGAAACCCAGAGGCTCAAAGTGGAAGAGCACTAGCCTAGCATTAAAAAGCTCAGGGACAACAACCCAGGCCCTGAATTCAAGCCTCATATCCAACAATAAGAGAATTATTTACTGACTTCAGTATTTACTAACCAGCAATACTCATCTATTTTCAAATTAGAGACTAGGTTCTAGTGATAAACCTTGTTTTTAATCAGAAAAATACGGTTTGGAGAAAATGTTTCATTGATTCACAACAGTTTTAAGATGAAATTACATGATCAGGTTTGTTTTCTAAGGCCTGGAACTATGTTTGGGAGGGGAGTAGCTGGGCATGAACTCAGTAACCTACACTTATTAGATCACACTCTATCACTTGAACCACATTTCCAGCCCTGCTTTCTGCTGGTTATTTTGAAGTCTACCTGCCCTGTCTAGCTTCAATCTATGAAATGCCATCCTCCAGATCTCAGTCTTACCTTTTATTGTACTATGAGTGTGTGTTAAAGTGATATAATAAAACTGGCCCACATGCATCACTAAAACAAAAATCAGAAAAGCAGATTGGAATTGTGAGTTACTAGGGAAAAAATTCTAATGCATATTAAGTATCAATGATTACATGTACTATGTAATAAATTGGAAATTCTTGTCCATGAAGTTCATTAACATACTGTGAATAAGATGAGTAAACCAAGATTTAGAAAGTGACCATCAGCCCAGACTAGCATGTAGTGCATACAAGACACCAACTTAGATACTTTATTCTGAAACTTCTGAGCCTTCTAATATATCTTGTAACCCTCATACAACATGGAACTCAGTAATCCAATGAAACAAACTTAGAATCAATCTTTAAAAAATATATAAAACACACAAACATTTTCCTGCCTTGAATTATGGTTATTATAACTATTCCAATATAATGTTGAAATATCTGTTTTGTAGAGGTTAGCTAGAATGAAGCAAATTATTTCAGAAAAAATTCCATTTCAAGATAACTCCTTTTAAGCTGGGAGCCCATGGCTCACTCCTATAATCCTTGCTACTCATGAGGCTGAGAACTAAGGATCTCTTGAACTCTTTAGTTCAAAGCCATCCCAGCCAGGAAAGTCTATGAGACTCTAATCTCTAATTTGTTCACAGAAAAACCCAGAAGTAGTGCTATGGCTTAAATGGTAGAGTACTAGCCTAACTAGCTGAGGGACAGTACTCATACACAGAGTTCAAGCCTCAGGACCAGAACAACAACAAGCAAAAAAGATAACTCCTTTTCTAAATTAAATATCTGGTTGATATGGTGTCTACAGTGTTAATTCATCATGTTGCAATATTACTAAAATAATACCGTCATTTTAGACAACTGTAATTGGTCTAGAAACAGTTGCTGTACTTGAAGTCAAGCTGGCAAGTGGAAAATGAATGAGTAAACAACATGTTTCTTCATCTGCTTGCCTCTTTCAGACTAATTAAATTTGTGTAATTTGAAAATACCCAATAGCAAATGATTTTTCATTCTGAAAGACTATAAGCATTTTCACTGAGCTGTATTTAATTCATCCTAAAGGAGTCTTTGGGAGGTACCTCTAGAAGATAAATAAATTAGAAAATATACCATTTGTCTCTACATACTGTACATATTATATTATCATATTATTATTTTCTCTTATTTTCCAATACAATTACATCAATTTGTAACATACAAGATATCCAATAGTAATAAACAAAGGTCATGAGATAACTTATGCTCTGTAAATCTTTTCCATGTAATAATAGTTAATTCTGCTATGAAATGTGCAAATGATTAAGGAAATAAAACTAAATGAGGAAGAAAATAAAATATAAATAGGAAATGTTGATCTTGTCTGAAGTTATTCAAATTTTAAAAAGGCAAACATATATTGTGGCAAAAACTATTAAAATAGTCTAGTATTATATATTATATAACTTTACCTTGATTTGAGGAGTACATAAAAAGACAGACATATCTCATAACAGTAGAGGAATTTAAACTCAGGTACACTGTTGGATTTTTTAATGTGGTTTTCTTTTATTAAAAAATGTCAACATCATCTACCAGTCCACACATATATGTATATATATATACATATATACATATATGTATATATATGTATATATATACAGGTATGTGTATAGATACATATATGTATATATACATTTATGTATGTATAGATATATATGTATACATTATGTATGTATAGATACATATATGTATATATGATATATATATATGTATATATATATATATCATGCCCATGCTATAAATGCCAGCACTGACATAAGAAAGATCAAAAGACTCACTGTGGTATTACAAAACAGCAATTTAATTTGCAACTTATATATAGGCACATATCATTAAAAAATAAAAACAAGGTGTAGACTCAAAGCAAATGAGAGAGAGAGAAAGAGAGAGAGAGTGTGTGTGTATATGTGTGTCTGTGTGATTTAATAAGATGGAATAATTACCAATGGGAGAGGAAAAAACGATTGAATTGCAAATGGAATTTGTTTATGTGATAAATTTCTAAAGGAAATATTAAAAGAGGAATATTAAAAGAGGTGACATGGATCAAGATACATTGCATTCATAAACTGCTTTGTTGAATGACAACTCCTTTGTACAGGTAAAGGTAATCTTTAAAGTGTTTAATATAAATCTTTTTTAAAAAGGAATAAATTCACTATTAGGCTAAGATCATGTGAAATTAGAAAAAATTAAAATAGTGATGCTCAGAATTAAGTAAATAGGAAATATTGGCAGATAAACTTGAATAAGAGGTTTGGTATTAAAGTATTCAGAACCTTGAATGCTTTTTACTATGATCAATGGTCTAGGAGAATACTGTTTTATTCTTCTGGTCATCTAGAAAGGAGAAGAGAGGTTCATTGTATCACCTATTTTTTTTTTGTCTTTAGACTTTTTATTCCTGTCCTCTTAACTTTTTAGATTTACTTGCATTTCTCAACACAGTGCCAAGTCTTACAAAATTAATCTCTGTAAGGCATCATTTTGTCCAGGTTAATTCTTTGTTTATAGTACAAAGTAAGCCCAGCTAGAGAAAAAATTAGTTTGCAAGGGGGTAAAATGCCTTTTCTGAGAAGAGGTGATATCTGAATGTGTCCTTACAGAATAGGTGAGATTTTATAAGGTAGTAGTGAGGAGAGGGAATAAAATGTCATGCTTTAGCAGTCATAAGAGCTATCTTAAATTATTGCCAAGAGTATTAAAAAAAAGGTGTCAAATGATCTCAATGGGTATTGCTATGAAATCTATTTAAAAGTTTCAGTTGGAGAGATAAAACAGTCTAAAAATGGAGCACTGTACAATATTGTACAACAGAGTATACTAAATCTCATGGAATTGTACACTTAAAATGGATGAAATTAAATTTTGAGTTATACATGTTTTATGACAAAAGACATTTTTCATGTGTGTGCTAAAATATTTTACCCACATTTTAGTTAGCATCAATTAGTTGTACATGAGGGCTTTATTTTGCATTTAAACATTTTAATATAATTTATTTGAGCTAGGTGGACTACATAAAATTTGAATGACTAGAATTGGTGGGAAAATTAGAAGGGTAAATTAATGTGTCTCTTTTTTGCAGTTTTTAAAGAATTATAGGAAATTAAATACATCAACTTGAAGTCTAAAAGAAAATAAGTCTTAATAAAATGTCTCTCTTAATATTGTTTGCTCTATCATCACTCTTTAGCATCAGCATGTATAGATTAAGTGTCTATTAGGTAGGGAAAAATTTTCAGAATTTATCTGAGGAGGACAGAAGAAGTAAAAAAGAGACACCAAATCTCTCAATCATTGTCTAAGTATCTACTATGAGCACCCTAAGACTCAAGAAACAAGGATAGAGCTATGTGGAGAGGAAGGATGAGTCTCATACCTATGGTCTAATCCAGATTAGGATTTGAGAAGTAGAGGGCTAGTTGATATCTAAGACACTTCATAACCTTACTGTGTTCTTTTGTTATTGTACAGATAGTGTACAGAGGGGTTATAGTTACATGAGTAAGGTAATGAGTACATTTCCTATCAAGCATTGTTACCCACTCCTTTGTTTTTCCCCTACCATCCCTTCCCTCCCCACCTCCCCAACTCCTCCACCCAAGTTGTAAAGTTTGTTTTCAACATAGTGTTTTGTACATCTGATTGTTACAATGGTTCAACCTGTATCCTTGTTTCAACATTTTGTTATTTCTTTTCCCCTCCCCAAATTAGAAAAAATGTATATACAAGATGCAGGGTACCAGAATCAAATACAGTGACAACATACAAAAGAAATAAAAAAAATTATATGGTACATTATAAACAACAGCGATAAAGAAAATACCTCTGGTGTCCCTATCTTGGGGTTCATTTCTCTTAACATCATCTTATATGGTCATATGTACATAACTTTTTACCTTTTCTGCTTGTCTGGTATGATTATCCTAGATGTATACTAGTAAACCATGGGACCTATATTTTTTGGGCCTGGCTTACTTCACTTAACATGATTTTTTCCAAGTCTTTCCATTTCCTAACAAATGGGGGGGTATCATTCTTTCTGATGAAGGCATAAAATTCCATTGTAAATATATATATACCACAGAGACTACACCTTACTGTATTCTTTACATATCTCCTTTTAAAATACATGTGGTAGTAGGGTGGCAGCCAGGTTTAAGAACAGACTACTCTGATCTCATTTTCAAAATGCATTTCATGTACTATGTAGGAATGATTTGTAATTGTGATATAAAACAGATCATACAAATGGCTAATAAGTTCAGGAAGAAATTATCAACATCCTTAGTCATAAAAGAAATTAAAATCAAAACTGCACTAAAATTTTATCTTACCTTAGTCAGACCAGCAATCATCAAAAAACAACAAATGCTGGCAAGGGTGGGGTGGGGGTAAGGAAACTCCTACTCTTTTGTTAGGAAAGTGAACCAGTATAACCACTACAGAAATCAGTATGGAGGCTCCTCAATAAGCTAAAATATTCATTTATCTTTTGATTGTGGTGTATATATCTGAAGGACAAACCAATATACCAGAAAGGCATCTGCATGCCCATATATATTGCAACTCTTTTCACCATAGTCAAACTGCAATCAACCAATTAATCTAATAGCCAATGAAAATATTTGCTGGAAAATACAACTGGAGATTATCATGTTGATCAACTCAAAAATCCAATTATTAACTGGGCACTGGTGGCCCATGTCTATAATCCTAACTACTCAAGAAGGCTGAGTTTTGAAGTTCTGAAGAAGCCCAAACAGACAAATCTGAGAGGATCATATTTCTTCTTAACAAAACAAGCAAAAAAAAAAAAACCCAGCTAAACAAATAAACAACAAGAGAAATGAAGGCATGGCTCGAATGGTCAACTTCCTGTTGAGTGAGAGGGCAAAACCCTGGGTTCAGTCCCAGAACCAGAATAAAAAAATAATACAATTAAAGCAAAACATTTAAAGAAAGTTTGTAAGTCCAAATATTATGTGATAGCAATGGTAATGGGACACCAAAGTAAAGGGGGTTATCTAGGATGAGATTGTTGGAGGGAAGAAGGTGGAAAGAAGGGGTATTTAGAGGTACCTTGTTTATGCTCCATCAGGATTCTGATCTTAACAACTTAGAAGCACTATATCTTCAAACTCTTTTGCTACACTTCTTCTCTTTTGCTATTTTTGTTTTTACCACAACCTATTCTTTCAGCTATATGTAATATATGTTTCTTAAATACTACCATAGAGATTATTGTTTTTTAGCTAACATTTAGATGGACTCAATTTTTTATATCTTCCTTTAATATTTTAATGCATTTAATAACCAACAATGCTTCAATTCTTTGTTACCATTTTTATCCTCATTGTTCAAGTACTACAGCCATTAACTTAATCTCTTCCTCCCATACATTTATGCAATTTTAGTACCATATGAGAGAAGGTTTGAATAATGTTGATGTGTCAAGCAAGCCAAGAATTTCCATCTGGTTATCTATGATCCAATTCCAATTCCTAAGGGCCTTCATACTAGGATGACTTCTGGTGCCACCTGCTATAAGTTGAGTTTCCCAGTAAGTAGCAAGTAAAATAATGACAATACAATTAGCCATTTGAGAGGAGAGTCCAGTAGCACTGACCAAAGGAAGGAAAAATGAGAGAAGGAATGGAGGGATCCTTACCAGATGCTTAATGCAACAGGTAACTGCAGAACTAAATCCCAGTAGAATCCTAGGGGCAGCAGCATAACATACACCTTGAGATTATCCCATGTGAGAAGACAGTGAGTTGGATATTTTCCCACTGTTTCTCATTAGTCATTCATTGATTGGGGACTGCTCTTGAGGTTAAAGGGTAAAGGTTAAGGGTCAACTATATACCTCACAGATAAAGAAGGTTATTGACATTAGAAACAGTCTTGAGGTAAAGAGGCACCTCCATCTGGAAGTTATCTGCCCAAGAAAGCCATCATCAGTGGCTGACATGGTGGTCCTTCAAAATGACCACTTTTTCATCTGTATTTAAATGCCTTTTCTCATGTAATACTTAACATTTTCAATGTGAGTTAACAAGGATTTCAAGTTAACAAGTACTTCAAATTCCCCTAGGAAAGTAACTATCACTGACTTTCTTTCTTGTCTAGTTTCTTTCCCTATGTTATTTTGATTGCTATTTTTTTCTGACCCCTCAAGAGATAGGAAACGGAAAGGAGGAAAAACGGGGATCTATCTTACAACTCATGGGGCCTTCTCCTATCTACTTTTATAAGACCTCAGGCAAAACTGATAGAATATGATATATGTTTGATAAACTTACTTACTTTAAATTTCCAATGTGGCTACAGAAATAAAGGCAGAGCTCCATTTCCTCATTACAGAAAAGTTGAGGTAGTGGAGGAAAGAAGTACAGAATAAAAGAAAAGAAAATACAAGCTCCATAACTCCAGAAACCAGAGCAAACAATGGCATGTCATTTGATCTATTTCTGCTCAGTCATACTTTATTCCATACATATGGCTCTTTATCTGCCATGTACACTATATATGAATTGTTTTTCGTATTTCTTTTGATGACTAGCTTTTCCAAATGTTCTAAATACAAACAGGATTAACAGTAAACTATCCCACAGGAGGAGACGTGCTACAATTTATTACAAACTCCAATTTTGCTAACTAATAATATGAACACTCCCTCACTGCCATTTTGTCCTAGGTTGAGGATCTAGCCCAGAGGCATAATTATTCACTTAAAAGGAAAGATTTCAAGGCCTTTCATAAATCTAAACCTAGAAGCCCTCATTGTTGTTTTATCTTGCCTAGATAAACTTTGAAAAGTCTAGCCAACTGTCAAAATAGGTAAGAAGCTAACACACTAGGGGTCCATTTCTGAGCCTTTGAAAGAATATGGAGGAATCCAAGGCACAAGAACTCGCATATCTGACTGAATGGTTCCCTTGATAATTTTAGCTAAAATACATTTGGTTCATAGAGTTTAAGGCTGAAGTACAATTGGAGCCTCAGTTTCTTAATTGAAGATGATGAATCCTCAATGGTACATGGTGTATGCAGGTTATATAAAGACTCTAAGTGTGATAATGAGTCTGCAGCTCATAGCCTGTGCTCTACTGAGGGCAAGAAATTACTGCTTTTCACCCTCAGATAATCTTTCAGGGTTAAAAAGCAGAATTACAGTGTCCAGTTAAATGTGAATTTCAGATAAACAGATAGGTTTTTAAACTTAAGTCTGTTTCAAATACTGTACAGAATATAATGATACTAAAACATTATTTGCTGTTAACTGAAATTTTAATTTAACTGGGATTTTTGAATTTTATAGATCAACTCTGGCCTCATCCATATTTTTTATGAAATCTCCTTATTTCAGAATTCTAAAAATTAATTCCAAATGCCTTAAAAATACATCTGGGGGCCAGATGAAGGCAGTATGCCATCCGTGAAGATCTCTGACACTAGGGTGTGTTCTAGAATCCAGACTAGAACCTGTCTACCATTGAAAGGATCAGTTTAAATACCCATGAATCATGCCTGCCTCGTTCGTGCCAGTGATTTGCTTTTCTTTGAACATATGGGGACTAGAGATAGATGGGGGGAAAAACATTAATGCTACAGTCATGTCAACAGAATTTGGAAAAAGGAAAGGTAGAAATAATGCTTGGAAATAAAAGGTCTAGATAAATACTGCCTAAACATCTCCTTGTTTAGTATTTGAGATAGGCCTAATACTGTGGCCTACAAGAATCAAAGTATGTCCTAGAAACTCAAATATGTTTCATTAATGATAGTCTTATCCATAATTTTAAAGTAATATTAAAGAAACATTATTTTCCATTTTATTATATCCAACAAAAAATGCTCCAAAGGAAAAACAATAGAAAGTTATTCATTAGCAATTATTAAGATCCAGCTACTTACCCAACTGTGGCTTCAATTTAAACCTCTGTTAATTAAGCATGTTTATGTTTCTTTAGTACTAATACTGAGAATACTTCAACTGGAAAAACAATCTTCTGTGTATCCAATGGACTGAATTATTTCCTCTGAAGATGTGTTAACTTCCTAATTTAAATGAAATAATTGCTTTCTAATCAGTTATGGGAAGTAAGAGTTTAGAGAATTACTGTGGAGCATGTCACAAGGGACACTATTAAACATGATGAATATAAGTGACGGAACATTTTGCTGCTTTTAAATTGAATTCAAAGGATAGGTGAAAGATTTTATTTACTTGGTTCCAAGCCTTGATGCATCCATATCAATTGTTTGGCATGTGCTGTACTATGAGTCAAACAGCTTTTCCCCTATACAATAATTTTAGATGTAGGATATAATTTGTTTGGTTCCATATTCAGTATATAGAATTCAATTCCTACTTTGGCTAGAATTGGACTCTCTAATGTACTTGCTTACAAAGAATGAAATTCTCACTATGCCTACCTGTAGCCTGTTCTCAGTTCACCTGCAGCCTGATCTCAGTTCAGAGCTAATTTCAGATTTCTTAGTTGTGTTAATTTATTGATTTTGACAAAGTATAAGCATGCATTCAATGAAGAATGGTATTAAAAATATTTTATGCTGGGTGCAGTGACTCATGCTTGTAATCCTAGCTACTAAGGAGGCTGAGATCCGAGGATCACGATTTAAAGCCAGCCCAGACAGGAAAGTCCGTGAGACTCTTATCTCCAATAAACCAACAGAAAACTGGAAGTTGCACTGTGCCTCAGGTGGTAGAGCACTAGCCTTGAGCTGAAAAGCTGAGGGACAATGCCCAGGCCCAGAGTTCAAGCCCCAAGACTGACAAAAAAGGAAAAGAATTATTTAATTCACTGGCTGGCTCTGAACCAGGATACTAAGATCTCAGCCTCCTGTGTAGCTAGGATTACAGGTATGAGATACTGGCAACAGTCTATACCTTAACACGACATCCAAATAGAATTGATTGTTGGTGGGTTTCTCTAGAATCAAGCATGGAAAAACTATTTAGGTAAGACGGATCAGAGAAACTAATGTTAAAAGAACAAGTCATCTGTGTTTTCCTCTAGTTTTGAAGTTTATTTGGAAGTCAGGGGAAAATAAAATAAGACAATCAAAGTCATGAAAGCAAAAGGGAGACTTTAGGAAGGAGAAAAGGAAAAGGGAAGGGAAAAAGGTAAGAGAATAAGAGATAATAATAAAGGGGATGAATATAACCAAAGTACTTACATGCATGTCATGTTATTCCTAACTATGTACAGTTATTATATACCTATTTAGAAAGAAAATAAAACATAGATTATTCTGAACTAGTGTTCCTGATTCCATTATCATCAGAGTAAACTTCCTAAAACATACATCAGGATAAGACCTTAGAAGTGTTGCTATTCATCTTAATTCCCACTTGTATGCACACTCACAAACTATTCCATACAGATATGAATCTATATTTTTAAACACATTGAGAGAATGAATTACCTATGCCAGTACTTAACTGCCTATGTTCTAAAGATTATCTTTCCCTACTAACAACATCCTTTGCAATACTATTAAAAGTTCTCTCTATTATGTCATTTTCTAACATTAATAGTTTTTTTGGTGAAATATATATTCATTGGTTCTATTTGGAAAATTTTATCCAGGAAAGACCATGAAAGACCAAAAAATTAAAAGTTATTACAGGTTGAGTTTGACCTGCTAGTCATTAGTTGACAATCCTTTCCTTAAATCAAAGTTGCGCTTTTGTAACAAATGGTTCATTTTTAAATTACTTTTACTTTTTCACCTTTTAAAATAATCAATCCTGGATTATTCAGTATTAACTTTTTTTTCTGATCCTGTAGCTTGAACTCAGGGCTTTGGTACTGTCTCTGAGCTTCTTTTGCTCAAGGTTAGAGCTCTACCACTTGAGACATAGCTCAACTTCTGATTTTTTTCTGAGTAGTTTACTGGAGATAAGACTCTCACAGACTTTCCTGCCCAGGGATTCCTTGGAACTGCAATATTCAGATCTCAACCTCCTGAGTAGCTACGATTACAGGTGTGAGCCACCAGCAGATGATGATAGTTTTTAACTTTTCTGACTTACAGACCAGACATGTGCCCTCTTTACTCTCAAAGACTAGTCATATTCCAGAAAAAGAAAGAAGAAAATAAGCAAGATTATTCCTCAGCTTTATTAGTACTTTCCCTCATTTTGTCAAGTGAAGCTTCCTTGCTACTGAAATCATTCCTTGTCCTTCAAAATGCAAGACATTTCTTACTGAAGATGGCTAATAGAATAGTCCATGGTGATTGAAAATATTGTAACCCACCTCTTCAGTTTTCCAAAATCAATTAAGTGTGCTGACACAAGTCTATATCTACATTAGATAGATGTGATACTACCCATGGCTGTCATAAGTGGAAAAGAAATGTAAACTTTTATTAATTATTAACTTTATTAAATTTTTTAAAGAAGTTATCAGTTCTCTTACAGAAATTCACTGAATTTTATTCTCTTCCTCTTATCCTGAGATCTGAGGACTTGTTATAAATGTACTTATCTCTGACTCCCTATCCTCACAATTTCCCTTTTCTATGTTAGGATACTTCATCCTTAACCTCAACAAGGCCTTCTTTCTATATTTATTCTAATTCTAATTCTCACTACACACACACACACACACACACACACACACACACACACAAAATATACACAGGTCTATCATGTTCTGCCTGTGAAGTGAGGAGGTCAGGTCTGGCTGGCACCATATTGGCCACATGGTGGATGGAAGGGTCTGGGATTTTTGTGTTCATACTGGGGGAAGGAAACACCCCAGCCTCCTAGGTGATGGGCATGCCCAGACTCCTGGAGGCAGGGGCAGGCACTTGGCTGGTAAGTTACTAAATCTGTCACTCCAGTGCCTGGGACTGGGAATTTCCTGTGGACCTGTCCCTTGCGTTGACCCTATTTAAGCCCAGACCAGCACAGGCGCCATTATGCAATGTGTCTCCTCTCTTGTCATCATGGTGACACAATTCAGCTCTCCTTTGGAGCCGAATTGGTTTGTTTGTGTTGTTTCTGTTCTCTCTAGACTGTTTCTTAAATGTGTTAACGTGTATTTGGGGGCTGCAGGCCGCTGTAACTACGTCATCCTGCAGACCTCTAGTGTTGTAATAAAAACCCCAATATTCCATCTTCCAAAATGTCTTCTGGAATAGTTCACCTTACAAGACCTGGAGCAGCCATCTGTTCTATTTATAAACCTTTTATGGCAGTACAGGGGTTTGAACTCGGGGCTTCTTGCTTGCTAGATAAGTAGTCTACCACTTTAGGCACACTCCTAGCCCCAAGCTGATAGTACCAAAGGTCAGCTGGTGCTAGCAATTCCCTAGAGGGACAGAAAGGAAAGGCTCAGACATTCTAGATTCTGTGGTTTAGCTGAGATTTGATCCCCCAGGTTAGATTTTGCTTTTGCTCTCTCAATAGTGTGAGATGAAAATTCATTGGAATCATGGAATAAATGCATTATATTCCCTCAGAGAAGCTATAATTGGAGATTAATATTATTAATATTAAATCATATCTATTTTTCTTTGGTATAAAATTAAATTCTTATTGTAAAAAAATCCTTAACTCATTAATCATGGTGCATTTTATCTGCCATGCTTGTTTTCTGCCCAGTGAAATGGATTATCTGTACTTCCATGAAATACAAGCTGTCTGAATGGAACATTTTAAATGTTCCCATGAACAAGATCCTGACTGTAATGTCCCAACCAATTGTACTAATTAAGAGACCTCTAAAGGATTTCATAAAAATATGAGGTAATATATATGTCAAGTCAGGTGTGTTGAGTCTTCTTGGGTTCTATAGATAGGAGCTGTAGGAATTATGGGCTATTGTGCTGTGCCCTGTCAGAGAAGCCAGCAGCAGCTCAACACTTAACTCCTTGCCTTCCATTGTATTCTCCATTCAGTCCTTTTCAGGGACTAAAAAGAATAGCTCAGAATTTAGTAATTAAATATTATTCATTGAAATTCTAATATGAATTTTATCATACCAAACATGGTTATTTTTCCTTTATTCATTTTTATTCCTCTCTGAGGATTATAGAATCCATTATTAGCTAGCATTTACGCAGGTGTTGTAAAGATTTTAAATAGTTATGATCTAAGTGGCAAAAATGAGAAATACACAAAAGTATCTGGGAAAGATATTATAAAAATATCAGCAAGCACTATGAAAAGCTACCAAGAAGAAAATCAACCAAGCAGGTGCTGGAAAAATACCAACTTCAAGTTCCATTTTGAAACTTGGGTAGAAGAACAGTGAGCCAAATTTTGAATTCTTGGAAATAAAGTTGCTGTTGTGCTCCACTTCATCTATCAAACCCCAAATTGCCTATCTTTATGTTTCCTGAAAACATAAAGAGCAAACTTAGGCACAAAGCCCATGACAAGAACTTTGAGTGAAAAGTATGAAAATAAAGAGCATAATAAAATATATGTTAACACTGCGCAAAGCTTTTTGGGTTAGCTTGTTTGTGAATGGACAAATTCGTGTACTTTACTAAATATTCTGATCATACAGTATAGTTTATGGTACTATAATATACCATATATCATATCCTGGTCATATGTTGTCTTTATGGTAAATCAGATATTATGTGTGCATCTGCCATAGTGATATTGGGATTAGGTCATCCTGGTCAAATAAATTGACCAAGGAGTCTAGGGAGTTCTTCATGCTATCATCCAATACTTCTGAGGTTAGAGGAATGATGAGAACCAGGAAATTTTAAATTTTATAAAACAAAAGGGAAAACAGCTGTGTAAAAGATGGGATCCAAAAGGATGAATTTGTCTAAGGAGGAAAACAGATGTTCTTCAAATTTATTTCCTGTTTCTTCCTGCCAATGATGTAACTCTCTGAACTCAGACATTAAGCCCAGATGGTTTAAGCAAAAAGAGACTTGTGGCTAGAGACCCCCATCTTAACAACTAAAAAAAAATCAATATTAACTGTTTGTTATTGTATTTAACTTATTTTCATAAATTTTAATTCATAAATTATATTTAAATGCAATATATATGAATATACTTAAGAAATATTAATATCTGGACAAATTCAGGAAAGAAATTTTTTCTGAAGGATTAACAAAATCAAGCTCACTGAGAACAACCAGTAGCAGCATTTACAGGAAAGTGAATTACATTCTAGACTTCAATGTGCATTGCACATTACTTATTCTAATATTATGGGGCAAAACCTAAAGTGACTAAAAATATTAAATCTATCAATAATAATAATATTTTAACATATTAAAAGGGAATATTAATCCAAGATTTCTCATATGTGCATAAGCACTCAGTAATTAATTTGATCTGATGTATATAAAAACCTGTTTATGGTGAAATGTATAAACTCTATCCTATAATTGTATCTTAAAATGTACATGAAATGTACATGAAATGAGTATCATAATTATCTTGAAATACACTTATTAAATTTTTGTACATGATAAAAAGAAATATGTCTTAATTCTTAATATTTCAATTACTCATAATGTTGACAAAAATCTGAAATCTTATTTTCAAAAAGGCAAAGAGCATTCATAATATTTTGAATATAATGCAAACATTTCCCCATCCAACTTTGGGTACCTTGAATTCTATCCATGTAATCTGTGGTTCACAAACTGTAGGTTAAGAATCCCCAAAGGCAAGCTATTTAACTTTTTCTACTTCTGTTTATTGTTAGTAAAATAGAAAAACATGCTAGTTCTTACCATGATATGTTGAAAAATAATAAACCTAAATCTGTTAGGGAAAAGATGGGTAAAAATTGTTGTTGCTGTCATGATATTGCAAATCATGCAAATCAAATATTATCTAATAAACTTGGTCTCAGAATGTAGTAAAAGATGATTTAATGAAGCTAGTGCAAAATCATTTAGGTCCAACATACAAAAGCAATTTAGCCCATCTCATTTATTAACATAGCTGCCAGAGATATAAAATAAAATTAAACAGATTCACAAATAAGAGGACATGTTCCAAGTCTAGAGATCTGTATTAGAACATTTATCAATGATAATAACCACAATAATGGACACCATAAGCACAATTATATCCTCAATAGATATTTACAACAAAAAATTTTCAGTCAGCATTTATATAAAACAAACACTGTACAAAGTATAGAATTGAACCTTATAATTCTATAAAGGCTATAATTTAAAGCAGTAAATATTATAGTTAAAGAAATAGATACACAAAAGGAAGATTATCCACTGTTACCAGATGAACTATTGTAGCCTGACCAATAAATAAATTAAAAAGAGAGTTAAGGAAAAGTTGCTCCAGATAAAATATCAGCACAATGAATAGAAAAGCTCTTAGTATCAGTAAGAAAATCTAAATGCTTACTTAAATCAGGAAGAGCATTTAAATTACATTGAATTTATCTCTATAAAAACCAACTATGAGGGCTGAGAAGTTGGCTCAGTGGTAGAGTACTTGCCTTGTATGCATGAGGCCCTGGATTTGATTCCTATAAGCTCTTAGTATCAGTAAGAAAATCTAAATGCTTACTTAAATCAGGAAGAGCATTTAAAATTGCAATTTATCTCTATAAAAACCAACTATGAGGGCTGAGAAGTTGGCTCAGTGGTAGAGTACTTGTCTTGTATGCATGAGGCCCTGGATTTGATTCCTCATAGGCAGAAAAAAGCCATAAGTGGGGCTGTGGCTCAAGTGGTAGCCAGCCTTAGGCTGAAGAGCTGAGGGACAGCACCCAGGCCCAGAGTTCAAGCCCCACGATCAACAACAACAAAAAAAGTAAAACAAAACAATAACAACAAAAAAACTATGGTATTATAACAATACAAATGTAATCTATGAGTAGTAATAAAAACTAAGAATTGTGATTGCAACAAAAACTAGCAAATTATCTCATTCAAAATACCAAAATTAGATGGACATAGTTGTGTTTGTCATCCCAGCTACACAAGAGAATGAATTTGGAAGACCTGTAGTTCTAGGCCAGTTTGGGCAAAATAAAGTTCATAATACTCCATCCTAAAGGAAGGAAGCTGGTGTTACACTGCTTACTTAGTATCCTAGCTATGATAGGAAGCATGAAAGAGAGTCACACATCTAGGCAAAAAGCAAATTTTTTCTCGAAATAGCCAGTTCACAAAAGGATGATATATGACCTGCTAAGCAAGCATTTCAACTGTAAATTTATGTATAAATACTTAACTGTTAGCCCTTCAGCTCAACTGAACAAACATAGCTAGCTCATGATATTAGGCAAACTGGATTTCTATAGGAAGAAAAATAAAATTGAACTTAGTACCACTTATGATAGTAAACTATCTTAGATAAGTCTTAATGTAAATATGAAATTTATCAAAGAAAAAGAAATTTTAAACTAGCTCATAAAAGTACAGATATGAGATAAAAATTTATGAATCTAAAAACTTCTGCTCAAAAAACCAAATAATTACATATGGCAAATACATTTGCAGAAAAAAATGACAAGTGTTGTTTTTTTTAATAGGCTATGGAGGCCATGAGAATCAATACCTTTGTTGTCCCTTGCTGTATCAACAAGAAAACAAATAAAACTGAACTTTAAAAAGTAGTTTTGAAAACTCAAAGGGCTGTAGAAGTAACCAGAGAAAAATATTTGATAGATTAGATCCTTTTTCCACCTTAGGCCTTTCTGAATCTGGATATAAGCTGAGAAATAAACTTGGTGTAGACAGAGGGAGTTTTAGAAAAGAAAAATCATTGAAACCTGTTATTGAGGAGTAGGAAGCTGGCCCAGGAACTTCTAAAAGATTCCATAAAATCTTTTACACCTTCATGATAATTAGGAGACAAAACACCATTAAATGAGAAGGCCTATTTCCAACACTGATTCACTATTCCACTGAAGACATATTCAAATATTGATGTAAATGGGAGTAGGAGGCTGGAGGCCTGGTTTCAAAACCTCTGAGTGGAAAAAGGAAAGTCCCGTGCTCTTTCAAGGCTGTGACGAGAGTTTTACCAGTCTTCTAGTAAAAAATGTAGAGTCAAAAGTCATTTGAACTAATTGTGACTATGTGTGAGGGGGGATGGGAAAGGAGGGAGGGAGCAAGAGAGAGAGAGACAGACAGACAGAGACAGAGACAAAGAAACAGAGAGAGGAAAAGAGAGAGACAGAGACAAAGAGACAGAGAGAGGAGAGACAGACAAAGACAGAGACAAAGAGACAGGGGGGGAGAAAGAGAGAGAGAGAGAGAGAGAGACCATTTTACCACTTGAGCCACAGCTCTATTTGAATGGGATCCTCAGATTTCAGCTTCCTGAGCAGCTAGGATTTACAGGCATGAGCCATTAGAGCAGGCTGAACTGTTTTTTCCCTCAATTATGTATGACACAGTCCTGACTCATCTAAAGCACTTTTAGAATCAAGATTCCTAGCTCTCATCCTTTCTTGCTAACAGAAAAAGAACTGTCAAAGTAGGAGACAATTATATTTGGAGCTTCTGATATCCTTTTATATACAATGTTAAGCATGCAAAGAAAATATTCCCTGGTGTAAGTGGCTCATTCCTTTAATCCAAGCTACTTGGAAGGCTGTGAGTTGAAGGATCACTGTTCAAGACCAGTTTGGGTAGAAAAATTTGCTAGGTTTCATCTAAAAAATAACCGGGGAAAGAAAACAAAACAAAATCTAGGGCTAGATGCTGCTCAAGTGACAGAGCACCAATCTAGCAGGTGCAAGGCTAAATTCAATCCCAGTACCATTTTAAAAATTGGAAAAAAAATAAGAGAAAGAAAAATAAAATGTGACCTTTGCCCAAGAGAAAAACTAGATGAACTAGACAATAGAAGCCGAAGCAGATGCATATGGTCCAGAAATTGAAATAATTAAATATATAGAATTGTATTTTATTCTACAGAAAGAAAAGTACTATTAAATGGGGGTAGAGACTGTTTTCATTATTAAAATCAGACTATTTAAACTAAAGAATTATTTCTACTGATAATTAAAATTATATTAACTAAAAGGAAGATAATTGCAGTGGAAGAAAGGATGAGTGAACTTAAGGAAGATAGGAAGAAAATGTTCATTTCTTTATTTTTAGTAGCTTATGTTAGTTATACAAGAGACATTTCCATACACTTTTACAACTATTCCAATCAAGCTAGAAAGAAAATATTAAAATTTAACCACAGAGAAATTTTTAAATGGGGAGAATTGAACAAAACAGGCAAGAGTCACAATGAAAATAATACAGGTGGACCCATTGCAACAACGAGATGTACAAGACATTATGTCGAAAAACGAACTTTACAACTTTGGCTGGAGTGGGGGGCTACTGGGGGAGGGGGAGAGGGCAATGGATGGGAAGGGGAAACAAAGGAGGAGGCAACAATGTTTGATAAGAAATGTACTCATTATCTTGCCCATGTAATTGTAACCCCTCTGTATGGTATTTTCACAATAAAAAAAAGAAAATGTAATGTATGTACAAGTAGATTCTAGAGAAAATGAGTGCTTAGAAACAACTGAGCATTTTCAAGCACTAATGAAAGTTTTCACACATACATAAAAGAAGCTAAAATTCTAAGCCATATTAGCACAAAAAGCCACTCATCTAAGATAATGATTGAAATACATAAGATAAAGATAAAAAAAATTTAAATAACCATAGGAAAAAAAGGCACGTTAAATGTTTTAAGATAAAGCAATGCTTTGAAGTACTGAAAGTGAAAAAGACAGGTACTTTCAGTAAAACTAATGTAGGACTAGAGTATACAAAAATAGCTGCAAATTAATTCGAAAAAGATAGAAATGCCTAAGAAAATTCACAAAGAATATGACCAGGAATTCAGCAGAGCAGAAATGCTCAACTCCGATAAATACATGAAGAGATACTCAAGATCATGCATAATGGATAAATGCTAATTAAATACAAGCTATGGCTTTATAGCCACTAGATTAACAAAAATGAGAAAATTGGGTAATGCCAAATTTCAGGTGGTATGTGTAAATATACTAAATCTCCACTGCTTCAGTAGGCTTAGGCAGGCATAAGAATTTTGGAAAATTGCCTTGTAGAATTTGATTAAAATTAAAGTGATTTCAATAGTAGTTTAATTCATTTTCCAGGTAAATAGTGCAGAAATTCTTACAAAAGTCCATAAAGCATATGCGCAAACAAATGCTAACTGTAGCATTGACTGGGACTTGGAACCAAAAACTTAGTTTTTAATCTCTGGCAAGAAATAAACAAATATGTTAGAATCATTTCCTAAAATGTTATGCTTGGTTTACAGGCAATAGAACCATATACAAAGTTAGTGTGATGATGAATCAGGAGCATCATTTGAGTCCTGGGTCTTGAGATCAGTCTGAGTAACATAGAAAGCCCTGTATCACATTTAAAAAAATAAAAAGCAAATAATTAATAACAATAAAAATGTAAAGGAAATACATGCCATTTGAATTTTAAAATCTGAAAAACAGGATATTGGGTGACTAAGATGTAAAGTACTGCACATATGTACATACTATTTTTAGAAGAAATATGTAAGTAAACCTGTGACACATCTACTTTAGAATTCTACTTATCTGTATTTTCCGGGTGTGAACTACATTCATTATAAAAAGAAAGATTAATTTTAAATGAATAGATATCAACAAATAAATGCTATTTCATTACTGTCCTACTACATGTCAATCCAGTGTAATTAGTTTAAAAATATGATTTAATGAGCCAATTAAACCAATTTCACACTGCAAGAACTTATCATTAGGCAATGAAACCTAGTGAGGTGTGAGGAAAAATATTTCTCCAAAGAGTTGATGTTAAATTAAAGATTAAGAAAAACTATAAATTCCTTCCATATTTTCTTGTATATATACTTTATAAATATAATTTTAATCTCAAGGGCAATGCAAGAATTGAAACCTGGAGAAATCAGTGAAGATGTGAGGGGTCTGACCCCAAGGGAGTGCCAGTAGGGTTGGTAGCTCTGCTTGACATTGCAAGAATCACAGGCTTCTGTTTCATTTGAGACCAGTGATCTTAGACAGATGCACAGTGAAAGTATAAAGATAATTATCACTGTATTGTTTGTCATACTGCAGATCTGTAAATAATCCAAATGTCCATCAGTAGGAGAATCAGAAAAGTAAAATCTTATGTTCATTTTCAAAACAATGCCAATCATCTTCAACTGGTAATTTAGAACTCAAAAGCAACTTATTAAATGACCAAACCAAAATATACTACACAACATGTCAGATAAAAATGTAAATGCTTATATACAACAGTACCATACATAAGGCTTCTTATATACAACAGTACCATACATGAAGGCTTCTTAAGGCTTCTTACGTAATTAAAAGCCCTTTAAATAACATCTGTCCCTGGAAGGGAGGAAAGTAAAGTATTACTATCAAGATGTGTTGAAAGACTCTGGTTATGTCTTTTTTTCTGAGGCAGAAAAAGAAAAGCCAATGGTTGAGAAGATGGCAAAATGGTAATAATTCCCTGGAGAGATGAAAGATGATATTAGAGTGATGTCAAGGTTTCAGCCATTCAAAATATCCACATGAAACAGATGGAGCAATGGGGTATTAACAAGAAAATTAGTAGAAACCATTTACAGCAAACTTAGGCACCACAGTGTCCCCAGGGACTCAGATTATACAAAGGTGTATTTGAATGATGAAAATATCAAAGAAAATAATAAGAAAGTAAGTTCTCTAAATGCCAAGATGCTAGTGATTTATAGCAGAAGACACAGAAACTATGATTGGAAGGAAAACTGTAATGGAGATTTGGGGGTAGGAGGTAAAGTTGTATTTCCTGATTTAGAGAGTGTTTTGCTTATAATTATTTCAAAAACTGATAGTCCCCCTGCATAAGAATAGTTAGAATATAAGTGGTTGTCATACTATTCCTTCTAACTTTCTGTTACATTGAAATTCTTCCCAAACAAGAATAAAATATTTAAACTGAGCAACACAATGATACAGGAACCTAATGTCAATATCTTCATTAATATTGAAAGCTATAAACTAAAAATCTCACTTGTCATTCATTTCTCAAAGTCCAGCTTCATGAGGAGCCTCTGAGTTTCTTAGACAGCTGTGTGTGTCTGATCATAAATAAAATATGTAGGGTGTTATATTTAGAAATAATTCTCATTGAAAATTCTGGAATACATTTAAGCTAAAATATTAGCATTTTTTGTTATTCATGATAAAATACAGATAGCACAACTTTTATGATTTACTACAATAATTGACAGGTTTTACAATAATCTATTCAAATCCTCTATTCATTTTCCAAAATGATAACAAAATTTGTATTAAACATGTTCATCAAGTTTTATAGCTATATAGGAATTTTCACATGTCTGATATATTCAGTCTTCAAAATACTTCAAAGAATTAGCTAAAAATACATTGAGGTTTTTTGTTTTGTTTTGTTTTGTTTTGTGCTAGTCCTAGGGTCTGAACTCAGGGCCTAGACACTAGGCCTAAGCTCTTTTGCTCAAGGCTAGTGCTCTACCACTTGAGGCTCAGCTCCACTTCCAGCTTTTTGATTATGAATTGGAGATCCTGCCCTGGCTGGCTTCAAAACATGATCCTCAGACCTCAGCCTCTTGAGTAGCTAGAATTACACGTGTGAGCCATGGTTCCCGTTTAAATTATTTTTTTAGCTTGAAAATTTAATTCACTTGTACAATAAAGAAAAATAAAAATCTAATTTGAAGATTACCTTTCTTTGTCGAATTTTGCTGCTACTTGTCTCAAGACATTGATTTTTCTGAATTTGGAGCTTCTATCCAGCAATTAAATTCATGGGTTTACTCTCATTTATTTAATGTTCTAGCTGCATTAAATAAACCAAAACTATCATGATCAAATATTGAATTTACCCGAAAAATACAGTGGATCCTTAGAAAACTTCCTGAGTGTCAAGTTCATCAAAGAAGAACTTCAAGTAGAGTAATAATAGGATTGGAAAGTGTATTTTGCTTATCATTTAACAATGCTTACAAAGCCTGAATTAATGTCCCAGAAATAAATTTCCTTTGAAACTTTAGGGTTGCAGTTTAGTTGCAATTGGGATATTCACAAGAAAATTGATATAAGTAATGAAAATTCTACTTGCTTAAAAATTGAATGCTTTTAAGAGTTTCAGATCCCAATAGATCCCAATTGTCTGAACCTTGGTGATTAAGATGGATCTACTGACTCCAACATTTGCAAATACTATTAAATTTGTAATATCCTTAAATATGTAAGCAAATTTCTTTATCCTTTTACCATAACCATTGTTTAGATTTTATTCCAAGTCAGGAATAAAAACAAATGCAAAAACCTGAGTATGAGTATTTACACCTCAGCTACCCATTTGTTACAATTTTAATTGCCCTTTAAAAAATACAATTAGGTATAAACTATTTCCAGATGGATTATGAGGCCTATTTCCGTTGTTTCTACAAAGACTGACAAAGCAATCATCCTTGAACACTTATTGATCCATCATAAGAAACTCTATGAAACAAATCATTTCAACAAATCAATTAAAAAACACATATTGATCTGCTAATGGAGCCAAACATTAAAAGAGGTGCGACATATACAAAAGTAAATAGAGTTGAAGCTTTTGTCCTTCAATTAGCTAGCAATCCAGGAAGAAGCAGCACAGGAAATTAAATGATCCCAATATACGTACTTTTTACGTGGACTCAAAAATACATCTCTTCTTCTACACCTTTATGCAATGCACAAGGATCCTCTGAAAAGATGCAACTACTAAAAGGATTCAGATTAATTCTGCAGTGCGATGTAGAACACACACGTCAGGATAGTCCTGAATGTAGACTAGCTCCTACAAATATTTCAAAACTTACATGACACAACCAACTTCAGGAAGCATATGGAAAAGGAGGGACAGTGAAAAGTTTGTCAGGGGACCAATGTAGCAGATGGACAGAAGAAATGAGTTCAGGATTCTATTGCACAATAGGATAGCTATAGTAAAAAAAAAAAAAGGTGAATGTGCATTGTCAAATTACTAATATTTCAAATGTTTATACACAAAGCAAAGATAAACTTTTTAAAGTATGCCCATGAAAAGGTACCTAGATTTGAGTTTCCTGACTCAAGATGCAGAGCATCTGACTATCGGCAATAGCTCTATGTTTAAACCTCAGTACTGCAAAAGAAGGACCTGATTTGTTTATTACACAGTATATACATATCTGGAAAGCTTGCATTAGACATCATACATTTGCATAATTATTACATGCCAATTAAAACTAAATAAAATTTAAAATATACATTTATAAAATTGACGTCACCTCTGACAACTGAAAATATTTGCTTTTTTTAAAATTTATTTTTAAACCATAGGGAAACATTCAAAGATACAGACATAGACAATGGCTTTCTGAATAGGATCCCAATGACTTAGGAAATCAAAAAGTTGACACATGGATGCCTCAAATTTAAAAGTTACTGCACACTAAAGGCAACAATTATCAGGATGAAAAGGTGATCTACAGAGTGGGAGAAAACTTTTTTAGCTACTCATAAAACAAAACATTAATTTCCATAATATATTACCAACACAAAATAGTACCAAAAATTGAATTAAAAATAAGAAAAAATGGTACAGTTCTCATAAGACTACAAATGACCAATACATATATGAAGAAATGTACAATATCCATAGCCATAAAGAAAATGCAAATTGAAATGACACACAGCTTCCATCTCCACCCAGTCAGAATCACCAAGAAAATAAATCCATTAAGAAAACAAAAAAAACCCCAACAATTTCTGGTGAGGATTTGAAAGAAAAAGAACATTTTATACAGTGTTGATGGCTTCGGTAATATCTGTAGTCACTATGGAAATCAGTATGGTAACTCTAAGAATAAAAATACAATTCTAAGAAATAGGGTTCTGAAAGTAGAACCACCTTCTGATCCTGCTCTACCACTCTGATATATTTTCAAAGAAATATAAGTCAGCATATAATTGGAGATACCTGCACACCTGGGTTCATAGCAGCATTATACCCAATCACCGTGCTATGGAATCAGCCTAGGTGACATCAACCAATGAATGCATAAGGTACATATAGACAGTGGAGTATTATTCAGCCAGGACGAACAAAATCATGTTGTTTGCAAGAAAATGGATGGTAATAGAGGTTTTGTTAAGTAAAACAAGGTAGACTCAGAAGAACAAATGTTGGATATTTTCTCTTTCAAGTAGGATCTATGTCTAAAAGAAAGTAAAAGAATGACCAAAGTGTAAACTGGGGTCATTGTTTAAGGGTGAGAATCTGTGGGAGGGAGAACAGCAGAAAAGAGTGATTATAATCAAAGTACTTCATACACATATATAGAAATAAAATAATAAAACCTGTTAAAATTGTTTTAAAATGAGCAAGGACTAGAATAGTAAAGAGTAACAGGAGTGAATTTGATCAAAGTATATTTTAATGGTTTTATTGGTGTTCATTAGTTGTGCAGGGAGTTTTCTGTGATATTTCTGTACATGCAAACATACAAATTGTCATGGTCAAGCTCTCCCTTCTATCACTTTCCCTTATTTCCTTCTCCCTTCTAAAACAATTTCAACATGCTTCTATTTTTATATATGAAGATATTCATTCTTATTTACCCTCTCTGTTCATTCTTCCTCTTCCTCTGACACTGGCCTACGTATTCAAAACAGATCCTGTCATTCACATGTGTTAGTGTGTGTAATTTTGTTAAGGGGTGTAGCCCTAGTATTTTAGAATGCAAATATTATATTTTAATCAGAATAACCTTCTCTATAGTTTTCTCTTTTCCTGCTCCTCCAACCTCTTATTGATCAACAGCTTTCCTGAAGATTACTTATACCATCTTAATATATAGTTGCAATGTATTTCTAAATTTCCAGAGTACACTCTATGTGTATGGAAATAGCAAAATGAAACTCCTTTGAACAATTAATATATCATAATAAGTAAGTAACTGTGAAGTTGGTCACTTACAGGAGTTATAAACTCCAATACTAGTAGAAACCAGGCTGGGAATCTAAATGTCTGTACTAGGCAGGGCTTAATCCAACAGGAAGTAGTAAAGCTTGAGGCAAACAATAAAGTATGTGGCCAATAAAGTAAACCAAATTCACCACATTGGAGCTATATTTCCTCATGGGATGTAGGTCTTCACTTTGCCAATCAAGTGACTTTCTGTTTCTTTGTTTCTGTTGTACTTTCATTATTGTCTGTAGTTGTAATTATATATATATATATATATATATATATATATAATTATATATATAAATATATATGGAAAAGCGACACCTAGACATCCTTTAATACATTATTCCTTAAAGAGTTCACAATTTATATTCCTTTTTTCTGCTTCTACATATAATGTTGTGAATAATTTAGGTACCATGCAAGTCTATACTTTATTCTAAAAATAAATTCAACACTAGTCTTAATCAAACATTTGAGATTCCAAGTCTTTCAGGCTTCAACTGTGGTTTTGCTTGTGTGCAGCCCAGACCTTTGCAGGAAGGGATTCTTGGAAATGACATATAGATCTCTTGCCATATGGTTTGCACATGCGTTTTCTGGATGCATGGCTAATTCAAGGGCATGAGAAAACATATGCAAGTGCTATTGGGCATAGAAATTTAGACATTTCTTTGAAATGTTGACCTTGAAATGTTTAACACCTGTAGTATACAGGATATGACAACATCTCACAAAAAGAACCCACAAATCTTAATGGTAAATATGACTGGAAATGGTCATTTTCTGGAAAGGGAAAGAAATATCATCTTTTCCACATAAAGATAATCTCAACTGGGCAAACATTGAATAAGGATTTTTCTACATCACAGTGTTGTTTTATTTCTTTAATATAGACAAGGCAGTTGCTGTAATCTCCATCAGAAATAAAATGTCTGTCTTCTTACAATTTATTCAAAATAAACTGTTAAGCATTTTTTAAAATGTTACAGGTAGGATTTTATGCAGGCCAAATTAAAATAATGCTATCAATACTGAGCTTTTGGCACTAAATTTATAATCTAAAAGCCTTCATGATCTTGAGTTTGTAGATATGATACTTGATTTCTCCTTTAACCTGGAACAGTCTGCTCTAAAAAATATTCTCTTGCAGAGATAGAATATCTGTGATATGGGGCTGGGAAGGTGGCTCAGTGGTAGAGCACTTGCCTTGCATGCTCGAGGCCCTGGGTTCGATTCCTCAGCACCACATAAGAAAAAAGCCAGAAGTGGCACTGTGGCTCAAGTGGTAGAGCACTAGCCTTGAGTTGAAGAGCTGAGGGACAGCGCCCAGGCCCAGAGTTCAGGCCCCACGACCGAACCCCCCCCCAAAAAAAGAATATCTGTGATATTACAGTAACAACTTTAATAATCATAGTCTTTACTATTCTTACCTTATCCAATGGGAATATTTTAATCCTTGGAACCACTGCTTATCTGTAAATGAATTTAATAATACTTATCACACAGATTATATTAAGTATCAAATTACATAGACTGTAAACTATGAGACATGTTTTTTTTTCTTTTTCTTTTTTTTTATTGTGAGAATACCATACAGAGGAGTTACACTTTACATGGACAAGATAACGAGTACATTTCTTATCAAGCATAGTTGCCTCCTCATTGTTTCCCCTTCCCATCCCTTCCCATATTCCTCCCCTCCCCCAACCTGATCCTCCCCTCACCCCCTACCAAAGTTGTTAAGTTCGTTTTTCGACATAACAACTTGTACATCTCATTGTTGCAATGGGTCCACCTGTATCTCTAGGTAAACGATTTGTTTTTTTCCCTTCCCCTCCACAAATTATACCAACATCAAATACAGTGAAAGTATGGGTTATACTGTGGGGGAGGGACATGCAAAGCAACATAGAAATCATCTTATAAATATGATAGAAACAATTGCATGAAAGGAAAAAAACAAAAAAAACATTTGAATACTTATCTTGGGGTTCATTCCCCTAACATCAACTTATCTAACCTTTTCTGCTTGACTCAGACATATACTGTTATTGCAAGTAAGGGAAACCTTGGGACCTATGTTTCTTTGGGCCTGGCTTACTTCACCTAATATAATTTTTCCCAAGTCTTTCCATTTCCTAACAAATGGGACAATGTCATTCTTTCTGATGGAGGCATAGAATTCCATTATGTATATATACCACATTTTCTTGATCCATTCATCTACTGAGGGGCATCTGGGTTGGTTCCATATCTTAGTTAAGGTAAATAATGCTACAATAAACATAGTCGCGCTGGTAGCTTTAGTGTGGTCTTGTTTGTGATCATTTGGGTAAATGCCCAAAAGTGGGATTGTTGGGTCATAGGAGAGCTCTATGTGGAGTCTTTTAAGGAACCTCCATACTGCTTTCCAAAGTGGTTGAAAAAGTGTACACTCCCACCAACAATACAGTAGGGTTCCCTTCTGCCTGCATCCCCTCTAGCATCTGTTGTTATTAGAGTTCTTGATTTTAGCCATTCTAACTGGAGTGAGGTGGTATCTCAATGTTGTTTTGATTTGCATTTCTTTTATGGCTAGGGAGATTGAGCATTTCTTCATGTGTCTATTGGCCATTCTTCTTTCCTCTTTAGAGAAGTTTCTCTTTAGCCCACTTGTTTATAGGGCAGTTGTTTCCTTGAGGATTTTGTTGTTGAGGGATTTAAGTTTTTGAGTTCAAGTTATATTTTAGATATGAGACCCTTGTCCCTTGTATGGATGGTGAAGATCTTCTCCAAATCTGTGGGCTTTCTATTGATCCTGCTAGCTAGGTCCTTTGCCATGCAGAAGCTCTGCAATTTCATGCAATCCTATTTGTTCAACCTTTCTTTGATTTCTTGTGTTTCTGGATGAGACATGATTTATCAGCTAATTTAAAGCAGTGGTATATCAACCCAGGGCTGAGTGTTAATTCTCCCACCTGCATAATGTATGCCTTGAACAAGTTATTCAATAATTTTAACTGTGGTGGTGAGACATTGCTAGCTGACCTTCAATTATTTTTATAAATGATAATTGCTCAACAAAAAGTAGGAAGTGTAATGTAGAAAGTACCAACCTGAACTGAATTAATAAATAACCATGGATAATTCAAACATTCATGTCAGTTATAAGAACTAAAATTTGTTGATATTTTCTGAGAAGTTTTATTGTACAAATAAGTATACAAGTATATAATGAAGGTCATGTAATTCTTACAACATTCTCATGACTCTTGTGAAATGCATAATAATGTTAACACTGACTGATAGCAACACAGATGTTCAGGCAAATCAATATTAGAAAACACAAAGGAACTAACAAAATGAGGAGTGGCAATATGTGCACTGTGTGTGTGTGTGTGTGTGTGTGTGTGTAAGAAAGAGAGAGCCAATCTTAGCATTCACTCTTTGGTAAAATGAATTAAAATAAATATTTTCAGTTTTCTGATATATACACAGTAGGCTCCATTATATGAATAAAGATTGGAGAGGAATGAAGAAGAAAGTTAAGACTCATGAAGCTGGGAAGGGGGTTAATCAGAAGTTCAAATCAGGTGGCAAGAGCTTGATATATGAGCTATTGTTCCCTTCAGGAGCTGGTGGCATGTTTACATCACAAATGTACCATATGCTCTCACCTTGTGTAGACATGCCCTTGGAATTGTTCTTAATACAGCTCCCTAGACAGCAATGAACAATTTGTTGTTTATGTGGCATGAAATAAAAACTTACCTTCTACCTATATTCTAGAATAGTGACTTTCAATTATTCTTGTACATTAGAAGCCCTTGGGAAATTTCTTAAAAATATCAATGACCAGAAATTCTCATTTATTTGTTCTGAATGTCATATATATATATTCTAAAGTTCCCAAGCATTCTAACATGTAAACATATTGAGAAATGTTCTCTAAAATTGTGGCAAGATATGGTTATGAATATGCTCACAAAATAGAAAAGTGGTCAAAAATGAATACTGACATGAACCTTTCAGAAAAGAATAAAATTAAAGGCTCAGTTGGTAGAGTGCTTGCCTTGCATGCATGAGGCCCTGGGTTTGATTCCTCAGCACCACATAAGCAGAAAAAGCCAGAAGTGGCACTGTGGCTCAAGTGGTAGAGCTGAGGGACAGTGTCTAGGCCCAGAGTTCAGGCCCCACAACCAGCAAAAAAAAAAAAAAAGAATAAAATTAAAATCATTTAACCCTTACATACATATTTCTTTTTCTTTCTTTTGTGGAGTAGTGATACTTAAAGTCACAAACACATTTTATTCTTCACTAGGTGCATTTTCATTATCATGGTCTATAAAGCTTATGATCTCTACAAACTTTGACACTACAGCTATTTTTTCCAAATCGGGTAATATATACATTTCTTTCCCTCTTTCTCTCTCATTCCTTCCCACCCATTGCTGTCCTTGAGTTGCTTAGTTCACTTTCACCAATGTCCAGTGCAGCTGATGGACCCCTCTGTTGTATATTTTCCCTCTGATTCTGTGCCCCTCTTGTAGCTTCCCTCAGATGTGTACATGGATATCCCATATAGGAGGTCAAGAATATGGAGTCATATAGAAATGAAATGACAAATTAAGAAGAGGTCCTTGGTTTCATCAGTCCTGTTTACTTTGTCATATCTCCTTGCATTTACAGTTTAACATCTGCATATCAAGAAGCTCATGTGCTGTTTATCTCTCCGATCTTGGCTTACCTCACTCAACATGATTTGTTCTAGTTCCAGCCATTTCCCTGCAAATGTCATTATTTTATGCTTTCTAATGCCTGTGCAGTATTCCATTGTATATAGGTACCACAATGTTTGGATCCATTCATCTGTAGTGTGGTATCCAGATTGTTTCCATATCTTGGCTATTGTGAGCAGTGCAGCAATGAACATGGAGGTACATCCTGGTTCCTGTTGATGCCTTGGAGTGCTATGGCTGGGTCATAGGGAAGGTCTATATATATCTTTCTGAAGAACCTCCAGACTGCTTTCCAGAGTGGTTTTATTAGTATATATTCCCACCAGCAGTGCAATAGGGTTTCTCTTTCTCTGCATCCCTGTCAGCATTTGTCATTGGCTGAATTTAAGATGTGGGCCTTTCTGAGTGGGGTAAGGTGGTATCTCAGTGTTGTTTTTATTTGCATTTGCTTTACAGCCAGGGATGGTAAACATTTCCTCATGTGTTCCTTTTCCATTTTTATCTCGTATTCTGAGAAATCTCTCTTTGGTTCCCGTTCCCATTTAATGACTGTTTTGTTAAACTTGGGAGAGATTATTTTCTTGAGTTCTGTGTATATAATGGATTAGTTGATATATTGCTGGTAAATATCTTTTCCCAATTGGTTGGCTGCCTTTGTAGTTTGGAAGCTATGTCTTTAGCCTTTCAGAAATGTTTATTTTAAGGTAGTACCATTTGTGGAGTCTCTCTCCAGTTTGTTGTGACCCTGGAACTATGTTCAAGAAGTTCCTGCTTGTGCCTATAAATTCCAGTGTCTCTCCTGCTCTATCCTGCAGTAGTTTCAGAATTTTGGGTTTGATGTTGAGGACTTCAATCCATTTTGAGTGTATGTTAGTGCATCACGGCAGGCTGGGGTCTGCTTTTAGTTTTCTGCATGTGGCTGCCCAGTTTCCCAGTATACATACTTAAATTTTGAATGTGTAGCTTCTTTACATGATTGAAGTGTAGTTAAAATATTTACATCTTTAATGGAGGATACAAAAGGGAAGCAGGCAAATCTTCCTTCCTATCAAATGATTGTTGTCTTTCTAAATGATTGACAGAGTATTAGGAGAGCAGGAAGTGAAAATTAGATCAATCCTGCTACTCAGAAGATCCAGAAGACACAATTAGTTTCTTAACAAATTTCAGAACAAAATTTTAAATGTTTAGTATTTATCTTTATATGCATGTATAATTAAGCCCATTACAATTGTTTTATAAAGGATAAAAAGAATAATAGAAGGGGTGAATTTGGGGCTTGGAATGAGGCTTAGCAGCAGAGTGCTTTCCTAGCATGCATGAATCCCTGGGTTCAATTGCTCAGTACCACATAAACAGAAAAGCCAGAAGTGATGCTGTGGCTCAAGTGGTAGAGTGCTAGCCTTGAGCAAAAAAAAGGCTCAGGCAGAGGGCTCAGGCCCTGAGTTCAAGCCCAGGACTAGAAAAAACAAAAACTGAAATCAAGAAGGAGTAAATTTATTAAAAAATATTATATACATATGTGGAAATATAACAATCATATCTTTTGATATAATGAATACACACTGATAAAATGTATACATCCTTTATATTCCAGCTCACATTCATTTCCTATGAATGGTAACTACTTTTTTCTAAAAATTCTTTTTTTTTCTTTTTTGTTTGTTTATTTTATTATTAATAAGTTTTTTATTGTGAAAATACCATACAGAGGGTTTACAATTAAATGAGCAAGGTAATGAGTACATTTCTTATCAAGCATTATTGCCTCCTTTTTTGTTTCCCCTCACCATCCTAACTCTCCCATTCCCCCTCACCCCAAAGAAAAGTCTTTACCTTCCAAGGGACAGTCACATCCATAGGATGGTATGGGTGTCTAAAGACTAGAAGTGCCCTGTGGACAGTGTCAGCTGGCAAAGTCAGATTCCACCTTCAGTTGATTTCATTCAGGCATACCATCCCAGTACTTGTAATATTAAGTTGTTGAACTTCAGGGGTTTGAGTATAACACAGGACTTACTTCCCAGTTCACTGTAGGAAAAAGAACTGAAGTGTGCTCTTTCCACTTGTAGCAAAAATTTGAAACAATCTCTTGACATTTTCCCTCTGACTTAAAAAGGATATCAATAACAATAAACAAGAAAGGAAGTATACATTGGCCAACTGAAGTCTAAGACTTGCAATATTTAACATTCATTCCATTCTTGCTGCAATCTTCTAGGAAAAAAATCATTAGATGAGACTTTCATGGCAGTGGCAAGTTACAGGAAAGTCTTCAGGATACTGAAAGTGTAGTAAAATTGCAAGTGTCTATTGACATTCCCTAACAATTTGGCAGTTAAAGTCTTTGAATTACAAATCAGCAGGTCTTATTTCAAACATCTGTGGACATTTAAGTTCACTGGAAAATTGGCAAAATTATCCCAAAGGATAAAAGACACTTGAGAGTGATATCAGTCATCCATCATCTCCCACAATCACTCTAGCAGGGAAACAGTTTTAGAAAATTGGCATTGAGCTCCATCTCTTGTCTTCTCATTCTTGCCAGAACACCTTATTTGGAGGCTCAAATACCACATAAGGTGTTTCCACAAGCACTCATCATTACTGATGGACAGGTGATGCAAATCAGGCAAAATACTTCCAAGTGACCCCTCATCAAACATGTCACATAGCTGACCTAAAGTAAACTGAGAATGTGGTAGACCAATTATCATGGGCAAATAGGAAAAAAATAGGAAGGCCTGAAAAAGAAAATCAGACCAACTGAAGATGAGTTGTTAGTACTGAGATTTATTTAATTTCCTTTGTTTTGCATCTAGTCCAATATTGTACTATGAAATGTGCAGGGTCTATATTGGTGCCTCCTTTATCAATGAAGGAAAAACAATCATCCTATGAAAAAGACCATTCATTGAATGGATACCGAGTAAGCAACAGTAGATTTGCTCTATTGTTTATTTTATTTTGAAAAGTATATTTAAGACCAATAACACACCAAGTATGTTCCAGACACACTTTGAAACTCTTGACACTTTCAAGGAATATACAAAATAAAAAGAAGGAAACTAGCTGTTTGTTTCTCTTTCTCTCTTTCCCCCAAAGAGACACTTTCAGAGGTTGCATGATATGCCCAAAATTATTAGAAAAGGTTATTTAAAATGCCATTTCCATCTACTAATCAGTGTGGAATTGGGTTTTCCTTATATGTATTACCTAAAATAATAGATTTTAGCAGAAAATGCAGAAGCATATCTGATAAAATCATGTTCAGCTTTTTTATTAATCTGGATATTCAGAATATTTTCAAACATATAAGCAATTACTCTATTATTGATATTTGGGGGGGACTGGTCATGGGGCTTGAACTCTGGGCCTGGGCGCTGTCCCTCAGCTCTTCAGCTCAAGGCTAGCACTCTACCACTTGAGCCACAGCGCCACTTCCAGCTTTTTTCTTTTTGCTTATGTGGTGCTGAGGAATCGAACCCAGGGCCTCAGGCATGCAAGGCAAGCACTCTACCACTTAGCCACCTTCCCAGCCCCTATTATTGATATTTTTGAAAATTGATTTTTTATTGTAAAAATATCGTAAAGAGGGGTTACAATAACATGGGCAAGGTAATGAGTGCACTTCTTATCAAGCATTGTTGCCTCCTCTTTGGTTTCCCCTTCCCATCACCCCCTTCCTACCCCCTTCCCCCACCCAGCACCAAAGTTGTAAAGTTCATTTTTGACATAAGGTTTTGTTCAGCTCATTGTTGCAATGGGCCTGTATCCCTATTTAAACAATTTGGCTTTTCCCTTCCCCTCCACAAATTATACCAACATCAAATACAGTGAAAACAGGGGTTATACCATGGGGGAGGGCCTTACAAAGCAACAAAGAAATATCTTATACATATGTTAGAAACAATAGCAAGAAAGAAAAAGACACTTGAGTCCTTATATTGGGGTTCATTTCACTTTACATCAACTTATCTGACCATTTCTATTTGTTTCAGACATATTCTAGTTATTACAAATAAGGGAAACCTTGGGACCTATGTTTCTTTGGGCCTGGCTTACTTCACCTAATATAATTTTTTTCCAAGTCTTTCCATTTCCTAACAAATGGGGCAATGTCATTCTTTCTGATGGAGGCATAGAATTCCATTGTGTATATATACCACATTTTCTTGATCTATTCATCTACTGAGGGGTATCTGGGTTGGTTCCATATCCAAGCTATAGTAAATAATGCTGCAATAAACATAGTCATGCTGGTAGCTTTAGTGTGGTCTTCTTTGTGATCATTTGGGTAAATGCCCAAAAGTGGGATTGCTGGGTCATAGGGAAGCTCTATGTGGAGTCTTTTGAGGAACCTCCATACTGCTTTTCAAAGTGGTTGAACAAGTTTACACTCCCACCAACAAAGCAGTAAGGTTCCTTTCTGTCCACATCCCCTCCAGCATCTGTTGAGTTCTTGATTTTAGCCATTCTAACTGGAGTGAGGTGGTATCCCAATGTTGTTTTGATTTGCATTTCTTTTATGGCTAGGGAGGTTGAGCATTTCTTCATGTGTCTATTGGCCATCCTTCTTTCCTCTTTAGAGAAGTTTCTCTTTAAGTCTTTAGCCCACTTGTTTATCGGGCAGTTGTTTCTTTGAGGATTTGTTGTTGAGGGATTTAAGTTTTTGAGTTCCAAGTATATTTTAGATATGAGACCCTGGTCCCTTGTATGGATAGTGAAGATCTTCTCCCAATCTGTGGGCTTTCTATTGATCTTGCTAGCTATGTCTTTTGCCATGCAGAAGCTCTGCAATTTCATGCAATCCCATTTGTCCAACCTTTCTTTGATTTGTTGTGGTTCTGGATCTCTTTTAAGAAAATTTCCGCCTGTGCCAACAAGACCTAGGATTTCTCCTATTCCATCCTGTAAATGTTTTCAGAGTGTCTGCTTTGGCTTCGGGGTCTTTAATCCATTTGATTCTGGTGCAGGGTGATATATAAGGATCTAGCTTTAGTTTTCTACAAGTGATTAAACAATTTTGCCAGCACCATTTACTGAAGAGGCTGTCTTTCTTCCATTATATTTTTTAGCTCCCTTATTGAAGATTAGATGGCTGTAGGTCTGTGGGTTCATTTCTGGGTTTTCACTTCTATTCCATTGATCCTGAGGCCTGTTCTTGTGCCAGTACCAAGCTGTTTTGATTACTATGGCTTTATAGTAGAGTTTGAAATTTGGTATTGATATTCCTCCAGCAGTGTTCTTTCCATTGAGGAGCGTTTTTGCTATTCGGGGTCTTTTATTGTTCCATATGCATTTTTGGATTGCCTCTTCTATTTCCTTGAAGAATGAATATTGGAATATTGATAGGTATCACATTGAATTTGTAGATAGCTTTGGGAAATATTGCCATTTTCACATTGTTGATCTTTCCAATCCAGGAGCATGGGAGGTTTTTCCACTTTCTAAGTTCTGTTTTGATTTCTGTTTTCAGGTTTTTACAGTTTTTATCATAGATCCTTCACTTTGGTTAAATTAATTCCTAGGTGTTTTATTTTTTGTGGGGCTATTACGAATGAAGTTGCTTTCCTGATTTCAGCCAAGCTTTTCTCATTGTTGGCATACAGAAAAGCCATTGATTTTTTTGAGGGTTAATTTTATACCCTGCTACTTTTCAAAGCTTTGAATCAGCTCGAGTAATTTGGGACTGGAAGTCTATGGGATTCTTTAAATACAAGATCATGCTATCTGCAAAGAGGTAGAGGTTTACTTCATCTTTCCCTATTTGGATCCCTTTTATGTTTGCATCTTGTCTTTTTGTTGTAGCTAGGCATTCTAATACTAAATTGAAGAGAAGTGGAGAGAGTGGACATCCTTGTCTTATTCCTGAGTTAAGAGGAAATGGCTTTAGTTTTTCACCATTGAGTATAATGCTGGCTGTAGGATTGTCATACACCGCCTTTATTGTAATGAGGAATGTTCCACAAATTCTTAGTTTTTCCTGAGCTTTCATCATAAAGGGGTGTTGGATCTTGTCGAATGCTTTTTCTGCATCTATTGAGATAAACATGTGGCTCTTATCCTTGCTCTTGTTGATGTGATGAATTATGTTAATTGATTTTCGTATATTGAACCAGCTTTGCATCCCTGAAATGAATCATCTTTGATCATGGTGTCTGAATTTTTGGATGAATTGTTGAAGTCGATTGGCCAAAATTTTGTTGAGAAGTTTTGCATCAATGTTCATCCAAGAAATGGGTCTCTTTCTTTGATGAGTTCTCTTTCTTTGATGAGTCCCTGCCTGGTTTTGGGATGAGGGTTATGATGGCTTCATAGGATGAGTTCAGTAGTGAACGTTCTCTTTCAATTCCATTGAAGAGCTGGAGGAGTATTAGTGTGAGCTCTGCTTTGAAGTCCTTGTAGAATTCCACTGTAAATCCATCTGGTCCTGGGCTTTTCTTAGATGGGATGTTTCTTATTGCTGTTTCTGTTTCAGTGTTTGATATGGGCCTGTTAAAATGGTTTAACTCATCTTGGTTTAGTTTCAGCATGTCAATATTTGCTCGGAAAAGGTCCATTCTGCTAAGTTCTCAAACTTATTAGCATAAAGGTTTGAGAAGTATTCCCTTATAATGTTCTGAATCTTGGTTGTTTCTGTGATTATGTTTGTTTTGTTGATTCTTTCTATGGTTTTTCTGGATTCTAATTCATTTAATTCTGATTTAATTTTAATTATTTCTTTCCATCTACTGGATTAGGGTGTATCTTGCTGCTCTTTTTCAAGGAGTCTCAGATGTCTCATTAAATTGTTGGTTTCAGATCTCTCCAATTTTTTGGTGTAGTAACTCAGAGCTATAAACTTGCCCCTGAGTACTGCCTTTGCTGTGTCCCATAGGAGCTGGTAATTTGTTGATTTTAATTTTTAATTCAGTAAATATAAGTAAATACAACTCACATAAGAAAATCCTTCTGGAGCTCATTAGAAATGCTTATGTTATCTTAAGGAAAAGCTTTAAGATTTCCTACTTCAACCTATTCTAAAACATCATTCATTATCTTGTTACCCTTTGTATCATTTATGCTTATTTTTTTATTGAAAAGACAACTGTGTATCTAGTACCAGATGTTGACTTCTAATGTTATCCTCCAATTAAATTTCCCAGTGTTTGCTAGAGAAATAATTGGTTCTGGAACTTAGGCAGGAAATGTAGAGGGTGACTAGAACAATCTTGCAATGCTAAAAAAAAAAGGACACAAATATATGAACAACATGGTAGAAAAAAGCAAGCAACAATGCAAGTGTCAAAATGACCCTGGAGCCAACTGAGAGTTCTAATGGATAAATCTGAAAACAGACTTAGAAAAGCAACAAGTGAGAGTGGGGGATGGGAAGGAATGGGAAGGGGAAACAAAGGAAGAAAGCAACAATGTTTGATAAGAAATGTACTCATTAGCTTGCCCATGTAATTGTAACCCCTCTGTACGGTATTATCACAATTAAAAGAAAAAAGAAAAGAAAAAAATATTTTTATTATTAAGAGCACACTAAAATATAGAGTTGAGGAAACATTCGGGGAAAATTTTAAATGATTAAAATATTTATGTGTAGACACCTCTCCCAGGGAGATGAATTATAATTTCTTATACCTTACACATGAGCTTGTGTCCAAAGAGAAGGAAAGAATTTAAAAAAAATTAGTGGAGAAGCCTGACAAATACTATGTCTGGTTCATAGTATGTACCTGATACATACTATGGTGAAAAGCGTATTTTTACTCTGTACTGTTAAAAATCCAAACCATATCCCCAGATTTCGATCAGAAAAATGTTAGAAAAGAAGTGTTCTACAAAATGTTTAACAAGCAATGTTCTCATCAAAATCATTAAGACTTTCAAAAAGAAAAAATTCTATTGGCTCAAAATACTGCTAATAGTGTGCAGGATTTGTGGGAACTCTGAACTATCTACATGATTTCTTTGGCAATGGATGGGTTGTAAATCTAAGACTTCTAAACAAAGTTTACATTTAAGTTAATTGTGGTTATATTTTATTTGGAATTCTAAGGTGGCCTACAGATGACACAAATAGTCATTGAGGAAACTTCATCACTCTTTCTCAAATTGTTACCCTGGAAATGCCTGCATGGGGATCTGTAGAAGATTCTCAGTAAAGCAGTCTTCTAGGATATCTCTTGACCAAGTCTTATGGGGAGAGAAGCCATGTAAGGAGAGCCCAGAAATCTGTATTTGAGCTGACTTAAAGTGTATGTTTTTTTTTCTATTGATTTAAATCAATGGTTAATGATGCAAGCTAGATACCTCTCAACAACTTCCAATTACATCTCTGCTTCCCTCAATAAAAGGAAAAGTGTTCAACCAAATAAAAACTAAAAGCATAGATCAAATGAATAAAAGTCTTCTCAAAGAAGTTTACTGAATAAATTACATATTTTATGCACTTATAATGAGCAACCTTCCCAAAATTTCCTCAAACTTTCTCTCCATAAGTTGATAGATAACTGATGTATTTTATAACCTCAAGCAGCAGCCACTCATTACTTGTGTGTCAAATTAGAACATTGCCCTAAAATTAGTTATATTCCATGTTATTATGTCTGAGTACCTAGAGATGGAGAATTAATTTTACTAATTTTGACTCAATCTGAAATTTATAATGAGAGTAGAGAGCTATTTCATTAAATGTTTGAGTCAGGTTAATTTGCAGTGGCTGGGTTTTTTTATTCCCAAAAAAATAAAATTTCATGAAGAAACAAGTTTTCAGTCTGATGGAATGATCAAGGAGTTAAAACCATGACAACAGAGCGTTGAGGGCAGGGTCCTCCACTTTTTCATCATCTCTACTGTTTTCAGCACATCTAACCACACCATTCTTTCATATACTTATAGGTCATTTGTATTTTGTTTGTATGTAGTTTGGCTCCTCTGTCCATTCTCCCATTCTGTAGGCTGTTTCTTTACCCTGGCAATTGTTTCCTTTGCTGTTTTCCCATTTGGTGGAATCTTGTCAGTTCTTCCTATTAGGAAATTCATAATTATAAAATATGTGTCAATGTTAGTTTCATCAAATTTCATCAAATACAGTTCTGTCTGTTCTGGTCCAGCATGGCGGTTCTTTTATTCTGGGTTTGAGCATCTGTGTGTTTGTCATGTTCCTGAGTTTGTACATATGAAGGTGGTGCAGCCCACCACCTCTTCATGCTTTCTGTCTCGCTAACTCACTGGGTCATTCAATGAGTTTGGTTTTAAAATCTGCTTTAGTGCAGACTTTAGTGCACCAAAATACTACTATCAAAGATTTAAAACAAGGTGATTTATGTGTATATGTTCAGCCACTGTTGAAAAAAAAGTTTAAAGTACCCTAGCTTTCTTTTTCAAGCAAAAAAAGCCACTAAATTTAAATTTTATCTAAGACATAAATTTATTACAATACAGAATAAATAATATATTAGACCTATTGTGCAAGCCTGAGACATTTTTTATAAAAGCTATATATATATATATATATATATATATATATATATGTAATACCACATTACCACCACATTTTCCTTTCTAACACTAAAACGAATTTTCCATTGATGATTTCTCAGCAGTTAATGATATTCCATGCTCTAGCTATTAAATTGCATTTTTGGTATTCTATCCCTAAGAGGTGCAACTTGTTCATCCATCTAGTCTCTTCATCTAATTGGCCCAGTGAGAACACGGTTCTCCTAACCCTTATCTTTTCCCCCATTCCCTGCATAATGTTAATGGAAATAAATCTGCCTGGCAGCAGCTGTGTAAAAGAGTACAAGTTGACCCTGAAGTGTATAGCCTCTTATTGGTTGTCTCCCTCTGTGCCATTCTGACATAAATTGCCTTCTGACAAGAGCAGGATCAATTAAGCTGATAACAGTAGAATTATGGGAGAACAATGAGATGTGCCACCACCCATAAAGCCAGGGTTTTTCATATATATATATATATATATATATATATATATACACACACACACACACACACACACACACACACACACACACACACACACACACACACATATATATATATATATATATCCTGTGACTCACAAGTGAATGAAGACACGAAATGCCCTATAAAAATCACTTGTCACAGTAGTTGATTATGCAGAGAAAAAAACTTAGGAAATATACTGTCTATTCTCTTGGAGAGTATAGTGCTGACACTACACTCAGCTAAAGACAGTAAAAGCAACATGAGCAGGGAGAAAGAATAATTGACTCCAGAAACACAATAAAAACAATTTTGTACATCAAGGCAGTTCTGGAAACTTCACAAAAACCTTATTTTTCATATATATTTTTTCAGGTCTATTTCTTAATTAGTAAATTTTCAACTTAATAAAAAATAAATTGGCAAGAAGATGTATTTTTTGTTTCTCTTGTATATTCTTCCCCCATGGTATAACCCCTGCTTTCACTGTATTTGATGTCGGTACCCTGCATCTTGTATATACATTTTTCTAATTTAGGGAGGGGAAGGGAAATAACAAAATGTTGAAACAAGGATACAGGTTGACCCATTGTAATAATGAGATGTACAAGACACTATGTTGAAAACGAACTTTACAACTTGGGGGCTGGGGAGGGGGGAGTTGAGGAGGTAGGGAGATAAACAAAGGAGGGGATAAACAAAGGTAGGGGATAAACAAAGGAGGAGATAACAATGTTTTATAGGAAATGTACTCATTACCTTATTCATGTAACTGTAACCCCTCTATACACTATTTTTACAGTAAAAACATAAAAATAAGATTCTTGGGTTTTATCTATAATTAAAACAAAACAAACTGTTTATTTGGAAATGATATTTGATCTATCACTATTGCTACATTTGGTTTGCTTGAAATAGTTTATTTTATACAATTTTTAATACTGAGATATGGCAATGTATGACTCAATGGCAAGTCTGTCTCATAGAGAAATTTACTATATAGAAAAATATCTGTTACTATACCTATTATTAGTTAAAAATAAGCTTGACGTTTTTAGATAACTTTCTTTGTATAATTTTTCAAACCTTAATAAATGTGTCATAATACCCTAAGGTTCCTTGCTTGTCTATTTAGCGACACATTTTCACTCCTATCTTTAGTGCAGTTTGTAGAGACATGTATGTAGTCATGTATGAACTGAATTGTCATTGTTTTCTGTAGAGGTTATGTAATTACTAAAGTTCCAAAGTTCCAATATTTGCTAATTGGCTTTTGTAATTTACTGTAGATTTTATTTTTCTGAAAAATAATTAATGTAAATGTATATGACATGTATCATATATATGTGACATGAATCGTTTTGTTGCATTTTAAAACTGTAATTTCCTGTTTTTGTTTTTTAATATATTTTTATTGTAAAAAAAACTGTACAGATAGGGGTTACAGTTACATAAGTAAGGTAATGAGTATATTTCCTATTAAGCATTGTTACCCCCCACCAACCCTTCCCGCCCACCTCTGAAACTCCATCTTCTCCCTCTTCCCCTCCCCCCAGGTTGTAAAGTTTGTTTTCAACATAGTGTCTTGTACATCTCATTATTACAACGGGTCCACTTCTATCCTTATTTCAGCATGTTGTTATTTCTCTTTCCCTCCCCAAATTAGAAAATGTATATACAAGATGCAGGGCACCAGAATCAAATACAGTGACAACAAGGGTTATAACATGGAGGAAGAACATATAAAAGAAAAAAAATCACATGGTACATTATAAATACATTAAAAACAATAGCTAGAAAGATAAAACCACTTGTGTACATGTGACCATATAAGATGATGCTAAGCGAAATGAACCCCAAGATAGGGCCACAAGTGGTTTTATCTTTCTTGCTATTGTTTTTAATGTATTTATAATGTACCTTGTTTTTGTAACTGAAGTTCGAACTGAAGTCTACCACTTAAGCTATAGTTCTAACCCTTTTAGGCTTTAGTTTGTTGTATTGCTTTTTCTTTTTTTTTTGGTCCAGTCATGGGCCTGAACTCTGGGCCTGGGCGCTGTCCCTCAGCTCTTCAGCTCAAGGCTAGTGCTCTACCACTTGAGTTACAGCGCCACTTCCGGCTTTTTTCTTTTTGCTTATGTGGTGCTGAGGAATCGAACTCAGGGCCTCAGGCATGCAAGGCAAGCACTCTACCACTGAGCCACCTTCCCAGCCCTGTTGGATTGCTTTTGTGCCAGAGCTGGGGCTTGAACTTAGAGGCTGTGTGCTGTCCCTGATCTTTGCTTCAGGCTGGTGCTCTTTCACTTGAGCCAAACCTTTATCTTGGTTTTCCTCCCACTGGCTGGCTTCAAACTATGATCTTCTGAGTAGCTAGAATTATAGGTAAGCCATGGGGGTATATCTAGGTTAAGTTTTTAGTTTTACTTTTAGGCAAGGGCTTGAGTTTTTGCCAAGAGCTAGCCTTAAACTTTTGTACTTCTAGCCTCTGCTGGGATCACAGACATGTGCCACCATCCATGGTTTATTAATTGATATGATGTTCTACTAACTTTTTGCCTAGGCTGGCCTAGAACCAAGACTTTCCTAATCTTTGCCTTCCAAATAGGATTAGAGGCATCAACCACCATGACTGGTCTGAAGTGTTTTGTTGTTGTTGTTGTTTTAAAAAAATAAATTACTATTATTATCCATGCAACAGTAAAATCTAGAAAAGGTAACCAAACATTTCCCATGTAACATTGCATGCACAAAATCATTGCCCATTTCAATAAAAATTATAACTGTGATCATTGACATTTGTAGTAGGAATTAAAACATGATAATCATTTATATATATATATATATATATATATATATATACATATTTAATCAACTCAAGAAGTTTAGGTTGAGACTGTTAGCCAAGAAATCTGCCAGTAGACATCCTCTCAGGTTTTTAGGTTTTCTGCCAAAGATGTTTCTGCTACAAGGAGGAAGTGGGTAGAAGGGCAGATAAACACAATCAATGTAGGGTATATATGCATGGAAGTATCACACTGACTCCCATTAATAATAATAATAATAATAATTAGATGAAGAATTGTAATGAAATAATCACAACATGGTTCTTAGAAAAGAGGATGCTACTTTGAACTCCCCACAAACAGACTCTGAGTTTTGTATCTAGAATCTGCAAAGAGCTCAGCTAGTACTCTGAGCGGGCAGGAAAATCTGCTTTCCTGGGTTTGGCCTGTCCTAGCTGGATCTCAGAGGAACTATTTCCTGAAACGTACGGCAACTTCTAATGTTAATAGATATTCCATCTCTATTCCTTCTCTTTCCAATCTTCACTCTCTGAGTTTGAGTTTGAGCTGTTATGTAACCTATAACAGTGATACTCATTCTTAGGTCATTGTGAGAAAGAAAAGGTCATTAGTCAATAGATGATTTGATTTGATTTAAGTTACTCTGGGTGAGCCCAAAGTGGTGAAGATGTGAGGTGTAGATTACATCAACAATAGCAAAGCATTGTAAAGCACCTAGACATTATGAAGCTTCCTATGACAGGACTTTTTAACTGGCAAGCATGCGATTTAGCTAATCTAATCTGATCTGATCTGATCTAATCTAATCACAGGTGTTAGCAATATTTCCTTCACTTAAAAGTCTTGATAAATAGTATCATCAGTCCCTCATATGCTAAACTCATTTCACAATTCCTAATACATTGATTCATATTCTGTATCCAGGAGCCACTTAAAAATATTGAAACATTCCAGAAAATGATAGAATACACAGAAAGCAAATATTGACCACAAGTGTCTATCCAAGAAATCAACATATTTAACAAGGCATAACTTATATGCTGCTATCTTATATGGACATACTAGTATAAAACAAAAACATTCAAACTGAAAATCCTACCCTTATCAGGAGGATCCAGTCTCTCAAAAGACCCTGTCTGAGAGTATTTATAAAGTGCTAAGAACAAGCAATGAAATTCTCTTTGATACAAAAGAACAAGAGACATGGACACTTCAAACTCAAATATAGTTTTGGTTCTTCAAGTTACTTTAACCCATCACAGTATATTGAGTAAAACATTTAAGACCACAAGCAAAAGAGATTCAGGTCCCAATTTTGACAAAAGAAATTGTTACAAGTAAAAAATCTATTACACTATCAAGATCTTTATTGATTTTCACTGCAAATCTTGTTAGAAAATTTAGAAACAAAACAAAAATTTAGTAATTCCTCCAGGATTGTCTACACTTCGTAGGATTCCATGGAGCCAAAGGTGCTGCATTGCATGATGCTTCAAATTATTTTGATAAATTTTCTCCTTAGTTCAAGTTCTTCATTTACTTATTTAACCCGACTTGGGTGTGCTATTTTGTGATGTGATGCTTTGTGATATCTTTTGAGCATTTATTTTGGTGATCAACACAGAAAATATTCCTTGATATATCATGTGTAACAGACCAGGCCAAGAATGATAAAAGAGTGAAAGAACAGAATCCACATCCTTAAGCAGTCTATAAGATAGCCGAAAATATAAAAGTGCAAATAAGAAATATGCAAGTGGGGCTGGGAAGGTGGCTCAGTGGTTAAAGTGCTTGCCTTGCATGCCTGAGACCCTGGGTTCGATTCCTCAGCACCACATAAGCAAAAACAAAAAAGCCAGAAGTGGCACTGTGGCTCAAGTGGTAGAGCGCTAGCCTTCAGCTGAAGAGCTGAGGGAAAGTGCCCAGGCCCAGAGTTCAGGCCCCATGACCGGACCCAAAAAAAAAAAAGAAATATGCAAGTAACACAGGCTACAACATTCTACAGGAAATAGAAACTTACATTTATAGGAATAGATTAGGTGAGCCTATTCTCAATCTAGATTTGAATACATTATGAAATTATTAAATGCTAATAAAAAAGATGTTTGATATGTACTTGAAATAATAATGAGTATTTTAACAGGCCAAGCTAGAAAGACATTATAGAAAGCAAAAGAAGACCAAAGACAACTCCTGATTCTTTTAATAGTAATGATCTCTCCATAATAAAAGTTTATACTTGTATAGCTGGGTACCAGTGGCTCAAGCCTACAATCCTACTTACTCAGGAAGCTGAAATCTGAGGATCACAATTCAAAGCCAGCTGGGAAGCAGCAAAGTCCATGACACTTATCTCCAATTAATCTCTCTCTCTCTCTCTCTCTCTCTCTCTCTCTCTCTCTCTCACACACACACACACACAGAGCTCAGGAACAGTACTCATGTCCAAATTTGGACTCTGTACCCAGGAGCCACTTAAAAATATTGAAACATTCCAGAAAATGATAGAATATACAGAAGGCAAATATTGACCACAAGTGTCTATCCAAGAAATCAACATATTTAACAAGGCATAACTTATATGCTGCTATCTTATATGGACATACTAGTATAAAACAAAAACATTCAAACTGAAAATCCAACCCTTATCAGGAGGATCCAGTCTATTTGCATAATCACAAGCAACCCCAAACTCACTCTATGTTCTTTAAGTCCCTAAGCTCTCTGATACCTCTTCTTTCTTAGAAAAGACAAGTGTAGCACATTGCAAGGGACTTTTTTCTTTAGAACTACTCTAAAAATAAATCAATAAATCAAAAATGGACTCTTTCTCATTAACTTTTAGTTAATTAAATGAAGTCTCAAGTGTATGCAAGTTTATTTCCTAAAAGATTCAGCTCAATACATTTATTATGTACCAGTTAGTTCTTCATAAATTATGCAACATCATTTAACTAAAGTGTTACATCTATAAAGAATGCACATTTCTGAGGTTGCATCCAAGTTTTGTTGTTGATACTTACAGAGAATTCTGTTATGATTTATTTCATGGTATATGACATTTTTATTACTCAGAACTGCAGAGTTGACTTTTGCCACATATTTTTATGCCTCCACAAAAAGCCAGTCATAATAGGAGCCTGAAAAGGAACACATCTCATCTATTAAAAAAGACATGTATGCTTGCATAAATGTTTGTAAATTTTTCCTATAGTTCTTAAAATTGGTAAAGAAAAATATGTTCAGAGTATAAACTTAAAGATGCATTTGATTGACAAAAGATAATACTAAAATGAAATAATCTAAGGTTTTTAATGTGTGACAAAACATTTAACTGTGGATTAGGTGCAGATATTTTGTTCAATATATTCCATTCACATGCACAAATGTTCACTTATAAATATAAATATACATGAAAATGCTGTTTAAGTTGACCACTGTGAGCCCAGAGTATGTATCTGAACAGCCAAGCTAATGCATGTGACACAGACACAGAAAACGATAGTAACCATGCTGAATTCCTATGTCTATGTGAATTTCTCAGTTTTCTCATCCAAAGTTTTTCTTTTTTCTACTTGCTCTCCACATTCACCATGGTCTGTTTTGTGCACTTGTTGCCGATTTATTGGCCTAAAAAAAACCTAAGAATATGACAAGGCCACTTTATTCCTGGCCTTGATAAATGGGTATTAGCAAATGGGTCGTGGGGATGTAGGCTAACTAAAAGGCCTCTATAATTTTCAATTTCCGTGACAAGTTCTGTCTTCCAGCTTCCCAAAATATCCTCCTGCCCCTAGATTCTGTCCTCCCCAGTTTTCTTCATAGAGTTCATGCCTCCATGAGATTCCAGTGAACAGGGAGCCCTTCTGCTTGTTTCAAGATTCAGAATACTGCATTTTATCACAAAGGCCTTCCCTGATATTTAATGTACAATAGATCTCCTGCTACTCTTCTTTACAGCATCTTCTCTCTTCATTGTTAGATAAAGGAGGAGAAGCAAAGAAAAGGAATAAAACAAAGAAAATACAGAAGCAAAGGAATTAACATGTTGTAAACTGATGAGAAGACAAACAAGAAGAAAGTATACAATAGCAAAAAAAATAATCTCTGATGTCTATCCAGCTAATCCAGAATTTTCTTATGAATATCAACTAGAACACCAGAGTGAAATAGGATTGTGACTGTCACGAATGAAAAATTGTCATACGATGTCTCCTTGTAATGCATGCACGGGTTTATGCACCCAAACTGCTTGAGTCAGCACCACAAACCTGGCTGATATTCTTTACAGCAACATTTGCCCTCTAGGATTCTTATTTAGCTGACATATGTGTAAAGTCCTTGTAGCTAGTTACCATGCTATTGATTACACATTTCTGAGGCTCAGAGGCTCATGTTTTTAGAACAAGGGTCAGCATTACCTTAAGCCCCATGTCTGATACTGTACTGTCTGCAGTATAGGGCACAACATAAATTCAGGTAATGGCTCTGTGGATGCTTATAACTTCTACCACTGGTGTTTGCATAGATGAATATGTAAGACATTGATCTAACGTTGTCTGCTGGGAAATGAATACATATTCATTTTCAGTGAATTCTGGGTGAAAGCCAAGATGGGTGCCATCTCTCTCTTGAATACAAGTAAAGCCAAGACTTGAAGTTATCAACATTCCTAAATGACTTATGAAACAAATATGCATCTCAGTGAAGCATACTTTGATGGCCTTATTTGAAATTGCAAAGTGAAACTTTCTGTCACATTCCCAATTTCCCTTAACCTGTTCAATTTAAAAACAATTGTATTGCTGGGCACCAATGGCTCATGCCTGTAATCCTAGCTACTAAGGAGGCTGAGATCCGAGGATCAAGGTTCAAAGCCATCCCGAGATTCTTATCTCCAATAAACCACTCAGAAAACTGGAAGTGTCACTGTGGCTCAAGTGGTAGAGCACTTGCCTTGAGCCTAATAGTTGAGGGACAGAGCCCAGGCCCAGAATTTAAGCCCCATGACCAACAAATAATAATTAATAATAATAATAATACTTGTATTCAGGGCTTTCTCATCTATCACGATTTAATCTATTTATTACTTATAGATAGTATATGAAAGACTATCTTTTGAGGAATGTATCATCAGGCAATTTCATGGTTATGGAAACATCATGGAATATACACAAACTTGGGTGGCATATGTTATGCTATAAATCTAAGCCATAAAATATGCATTATATGGAATATATGCATATATGTGAATACTATACACACATCATAGCCTACTGTTTATAGGACCACGATGAACAAAATAATTCAGGATTATATCAAGCACAAGAGGAGATGATGCCATCAACAGATGCAGAACATGCAAGATGTATGAGTCTACTTCTGGCATAACAAGCATAAAGTTTTACATTAAGCTTTTTATAAGTAGTAATGTACTCTAATGGCTTAAAATATAAGTAATGGACTGAGGTTGTGGATGTGGCTCAAGTGGTAAAGCACCTGCCTAAGTAATATGAGTTCAAATCTCAGCAATACCAAATGTATACTCACGCACACACACACATACACACACATGTACACAGACTGAAACAGGTAATTACTAAAGTTACAATATGTATTGTACTCAAACTGACATGCAGAATCGAACAAACTCCTTTGAACAACTACTTAAAGATAAAAAAGAAGAAAGTACAATATGGCAAAGCACAAACCAATAGTATATCATTTATTAATCATCAAGTATATGTATTATACACAATGTACTGAATTGTATTTCTGTGCTTTTATGGGACTGGAAACCCAACAATATGATTACAAGGAATACAACATTAATGAGCAATTAGATATTTTCAGCTCCACTGTAACCTTAGGGAACGATAGTTGTATAAGTGTTTTATTTATCAAAATGTTATACATTACTTCACTCCATTTACTTCTCCTTCATTAGAATGTAAGTAAATGAGGCCAATACAATATCTTCAATGGTATATCCTTAACAACCTAGAAAAATATCTGTTACATAACAAAAACTTGACTTATATTTTATTAAACAAGTCAATGAATGAATAAACGAGTAGAAATCAATATTCTGTGTCATGGAAGGTAAAGATGAGGCTCAGAATTTAAGCATAAGGGCTTTAGCCTCTGAAAACTTAGGAAAAATACACATGCAAACATGCAGGAAAGAATATGAGATGATATCAATAAACATATATATATATATGTATATATATATATGTATATATATACACACACATAGGCAGTTGAACCATAGGAATGTACCTTAATGCTGTAAGACTTGTAAAGTTGGGACTTAAGGCTCTCATACTTTGTAATCATATATCCTCAGACATGTCACTTAAACCTTCTTAATATCCTATTCTTTGTTAGTATAAATGAATAATGATGGCCCCTTCACAGGATGCTTGTAGAAAGGAAGTAAGATAATAAATGTAGAAGTATCTGTCTAATAATCTGTGTGTACCAAATGTCTGCTGAATGAATAGTCTTCCTCACTTACAAGTAAGGCAAAGTAGACCGAGCTGTTAGCTTACTTGCCCAAGGTCACACAGTAAACATCAGACCAGAAATCCCAAGACTCCTGATTCTCAGCCCAGTGTTACTGAAAATAGAACATAATGCCTATCCTGTCCCTTGATTTTATTCCTATGAGCAACTCTATTTCTCACACATAACAAAAATTTATTATTTGTTCTAGAAAAGGAGCATCATTTCCCTGAAACACCCTCATTAGGCTCCAAGATGTCTAAGCTCTGTCTTCCTTTAATCGGTTTACTTGTGAAGGAGCAATTTGCTTTATGACCTCTTTGCAGAGTCTGAAGGGTTTATGACCATGTGGTGTCAACAAGGAGCTCTAAGATGCTTTCAGTTCCATTTACTAACTCCAGCATCTTCAAATTCTAGGAGCCTATTTGTTCTGAAAAGACTGGAGTTTGAGTATTAAATCTGAGAACACTCATGCTTTTAAGCTTACCATCAAGTGGAAGTCACTTTTCATTGTCTCTTTTCCACAATCAAAGCAGCATCCTATAAGACAATATGATCAATAACAATATAATATGTTTCTAATAAAATAAAACTCAACTTGTCCTTTTGTAATACTTCAAATAGCACAAATGGGTATTATGACCCTTTTTGTTGGTGGAAATAAAGACTTCCAAGCAAATGTTTCCAACTAGAAATCTGGAGTAATGAATACATTGTGGAAAGAGCATTCTATTCTCTTACTTTTAAATATTCAAATTGTGGCAAAAGTAAATAAAATGCTGAAGGTTCAGAAGCTTAAACCTGACAAGCAATGAGTAATGGGATTCCCCTGTAATGCTAAGGGACAGGACAAGAGATACGATGAAGATATGAAGACCCAAACAAAAGTTCATCCTCTTTAGCTCAAGTACAATACACGGCGTTGAAGAGATACTCTGTGTGTAGCTATTTAGGAATAGAATTTCAAAGAACCAAAAAACATTCTCAGTCTCTCAAACACTACACTTAACTCTTGTCATTGCCATAATCTGCTTCATTTCCCTCTCCTGACTAGTAGTTGGGGTCTTCATCAACAATTATATAGCCTTTCAGGCCAAATTCATAATATCTACTGATCTTTTTTTATTTCAATTTTCATATTCCTAAATATGAGACATGAAAGCTATTCATCTTTTCAAACTTTTCCCACCTACATGGCTGGGAACTTTGAGAAGGTGGGGTCAAATGATCAACAGGTTTAAAGAAGAGGCAATTTCTTCAGAAATTGATATGATAAACAGATCCCGCACAAATAGTAAGCTACAAACTGCATTCTGGAATCAGTCTTCTTGTCACCATGACCTAAGTTCAACTGAAAGCTGCTGCCTTCACCCATCTTTACCAATGTACTGTCCCTTGATGAGTCTTCCTTTACCCAGATCCTCCGCTTTCAACCTCTTTCTGGAATGATTCCATTACATCATCACCCTACTGAAAATGCTAATGGCTGCTAAATGCCAGTGGCTCATACTTGTAATCTTAATTACTGAGGAGGCTGAGATCTAAGGACTCTGGTTCGGATCTAGGCCTGGAAGAAAATCTGTGAGACTCTCATTTCTTTTTGTTTAAAGTTTTTTATTGTAAAAATACTGTACAGATGGGTTACAGTTACGTGAGCAAGGTAATGAGTACATTTTGAGTACATTTCCTATCAAACATTGTTGCCTCTTCCTTTGTTTTTCCCCTACCATCCCTTCCCTCCCACCTCCACAACTACACTCCCCCCCAACCATGGCTAACCTGTAAAGATTGTTTTTTAACAGTGTCTTGTGCATCTCATTGTTCAAATGGGTCAACCTGTATCCCTATTTACGCATTTTGTTTTTTCCCTTTATTAACCAGCAAAAAGCCACAGATGGAGCTGTGAATCAAGTGGCTGAGTATCAACCTTGAGTAAAAAGGATAAAAGAGAGGGCACTGAGTTTAAGCACTGATACCAGCACCAAAAGAAAAATAAAGCACAAAATCGAATGGCTCCCTGTTTACCTTAAATAGAGAGGAAATTCAAGTCTTTAATGTGCTTACAAGGCCTTCTTGGACCACTACCACATTCTCACTCCTCCACATTCTGTTATCTCCCTTCAAACTACTTGTCATGCCATGTCAATTGAATATTTCTTGTAAAAAAAAAAGAATATTCCTTGTAGCCCCCAAGACTGCAACACAGCATTGTGATTTCTTCTATCCAGCAAACTTCCTTTTCTAAATACTTTTACCCACATGTATTTGCAATTTAAATTTGAACATAGATGTGTATCCTCCCTACCCCCCCCAAAATAGGTCCACTTAATCTTCTACATGCTAAAGAAGGTATCCTGTATACCTAAATATAATCCTACACTGACAGGCATGTTACTCTTTTGTCATGGGCTTTACTCTCTTATGCTTATCAATCCAAAAAACAATGTCAATGCCCAGGAGACAGACTGTAAAATTCTTTGTATCCTCGACGCCCCCCACAAAGAGCCTACACATAGAGGATATTCAATATTTCGTGACTGAGAAGAGATAGTCATTCCTGCAGTGTTTGATACCCTCCATCTTTTTTCTATATCATGTTCACAAGGTAAAGCAGCGCAAAGAAGACACAATGCTTTGTTATTTTCTGTCAAATATTTTCTGTCAAATATTCTTACAATGATTGCAAAAACATATTATTTTTCTCCATAGCTGATGTCCACTATTAGAGCTTTTCTCTAGCACCAGTGTGATGTGAGGTACTTAAAATTGGATGTCTTGATGACAAGTTTTTTGTTTGTTTGTTTTGTCAGTTGTGATTCCTGAACTCTGGGCCTGGGCGCTATCCCTCAGCTCTTCAGCTCAAGGCTAGCACTTTACCACTTGAGGCACAGTGCCACTTCTGTTTTTTTCTGCTTATGAAGAATCAAACCCAGGGCCTCATGCATGCAAGACAAGCACTCTACCACTGAGTCACCTTCCCAGTCCCTGATGACAAGTTTTTAGATACATATATCACAGATATTTCTGAGTCCCCAAGTCTATAATGTCTCTCCAGAAACCAGTCTAGAAAATTAAACTCTTCAGTAACAAATATAACTTAGGTGTCCTACATGCATTGCATACCAATACATTGCCCATATACACCCTCCACAGGTCATGCCCAAAAAAATCAACCGATGTCGGACTAAGAAAGAATGTGAGAGAGTTCCGGGAAGATGGCGGAGGAGAAGCTGGAATCTAAACAAGCTCTCGCATAGAAAGCAGTTTTAGAGTTCCAGTGAACAGTCCTAAGCCAGAGAATCACACCAAGTGTGCCATTACAGGACAGAGAGTCAGGCCAGAGAGGGAAAATCCAGGCAAGGAGACACATCTGAGCTCTTGCCAGCAGCCGCCGCGGCTGCAGCAGCAGTGGCTGCGGCGGCCGAGGGGGGCGGCCATACCTGAGCCACAGAGAGTCCAGGACGAAGGAGCCAGATGCAGAGGGCGAGCGGATTCTACTCAACACCAGCAAGAACCGACAAGGAGCAGACATCTTCATCCTGCAATTCGCAGACCAGAGACGACCCAAGATCCAAGACTCGGC